>NC_034596.1:80398218-80427713 GCF_900095145.1 Mus pahari | reverse complement strand
ACATTGTTTCTCAAAAGGCAGCCAAGGAACACAGACCTCCGAATCATGCCTACAGACTCACTAAGGCAGACCCTAGGAATCTGCATTTTTATAAGCTCCTGAAAAATCTGTCTTGCACACGACCATTTCAAAGACTAGTGTTCTCTAGGTGACAGCAGCTCCATCTAAAAAAAAAAAAAAAAAAAAGAGCCTTGGTGGCTTTTCCAGAAGTCCTGAGTTCAACTCCCAGCACTCACATGGTGGTTCACACAGTCTATGACTCTAAGACCAAGGGATCCGATGCCCTCTTCTGGTGTGCATATGTACAGGCAGACAAAAACCCATACACATGAAATACATCTTTTTAAAAAAGTTTCAGGGAGGAGGTTTGAATGAAACAAGACAAAAACTGAGGACTGCCTAATAATTCTCAAAATATCCTCACTGTGCTCTTTCAGGAAAAAGCAGTGGTGGTAGTGTGTGTGTGTGTGGGGGGGGCGGTGGAGAGGGAGAGGGAGGGAAGGAGAGACCCTGATGTCCTGATTTGCAAATTAAGAGAGTTGGGTTGGGCTGGCCTAGGGGGTAGGGGTACACCTTTAATCCCAGCGCTTGGGAGGCAGAGGCAGATGGATTTCTGTGAGTTCCAGGCCAGCCTGGTTTATAAAATGAGTTCCAGGGCTGTTACACAGAGAAATGTCTTTAAAGGAGAGAGAGAGAGAGAGAGAGAGAGAGAGAGAGAGAGAGAGAGAGAGAGAGACTTCTCAGCCTTTTCCAGCTCCGTAAAGCTTTAGTTTTAAGAATGCTCTGCATTCATTCCCTGAATATCTACTTGCCACCAGGACACACAGTAAACAAAACCAAACTTTCACACAGTTTACAATCTAGCGAACAAAGACTATAAAGAAACAAAGATATATGCGGAACCAAATGTTAGAACATTCAAAGGAGACGAGAACGAGAAAGGGAACAAAGTAAAATTTAGTAGAAACAGCCTTTCACCCCGTTCCGAAAGAGAGTAAGACGCGAGAACTAATTGGAACCCCCCAGGTGAAGGGACGCGCAGCTTGGCCACCTTGGCGCCTGCGCACTGAGACGTCCGGCGGTGTCTCGGAAGCGCATGCTCCGGAGTGCGCGTCCGGCGTTGGAGGTGGTTGGTCGGTGAGAGTTGATGGAGGAGATTCGAGGTGAAGGGGGAAAGCACGTGGCGACATGTGGTCCCCAGAGCTTGTCTAACTCGACCGGAGCAGTGGTGACTGCCGCGGGCCTGGCTGGCGGGGCCCTGGCTCCCCCGGAGCGGTGGGGTGGGTGGATTGCGCAGGCGCGGCCCGGCCTGCACGGGGATGCCCGACTTTCCAGACCCTAGAACTGCCCATTACACATTCACCCCGTTTGCCAACGGCTGCCAAATGCAGTCGTAGCCCGGTTTTCCCAGGGTTTAAAATAACCAGCCCTGTCACCTGCCTCACAGTTGTCGCTTAAGAACGAAACCTTTAACGACCTAGAGTCTTAGGGTTTGTATAAGAAAACTTGGAATCAGGGTCCGACCACCCCATACAATCACTTGTTATTGGCAAGCTATGTTCTGGGGATATAAAAGACCGAGAGTATCAATATAAAAGAATATCAGTAATAAGGGCCTTTCAGCAAGCTATCAAGCAACATAGGAGTAGGACTTAAATATCAAAGGAGTTTTACCTTTTCCCATCCCCCCACCTCTTCCTGAGAAAGTGTCTTAGGACATCAAAGGTTTTCCAAAAGCTGTGGTTATTGTGTAAAGTATAAATGTTATGAAACTAGCTTGGACTTTTTTCATGAATAATTTCTAGCTAATGTTTCTTAGCTGCGTTTAATTTAGGCATCTGTTTTTAGTGAAGTGCTTAGAAATCTGAATAGTGTCTTTACGGGTCAGCATCCAGCGTAATTATAATTTCACTTTAGGGCATTCATTTTAAGAACAACAAAAATTAATGAAATTACGAATGCTTTGGAATTGAAGCCCATTATACCAGTGCATGAGTTTTGTGCACTGTCTAGAAACTAGAAGTATACTTCTCTTTTGCGTTTTGGTTTAATACTTTAGTTACCTCCAACTGTAGTTCTTTGTAATAGTCTAGAGAAATGGGTAATGTGATATAACTGAGGTGTGATAGAGTATGTGTTGTGTTGTGTTTTCTGTAGGTGATTATTTTCCAGTCAGAGAAGGAAGCCAGTGTCTGCCACTCTCTCCACATGTGTCCCTGCCATGATCAGGTGTCTATCAGATGACATAAAAACCAAGTTGCGTTCCGGTTTAGCCATAAGCTCCTTGGGCCAGTGTGTTGAGGAACTTACCCTTAACAGTGTTGATGCTGAGGCAACATGTGTGGCCATCAGAGTGAATATGGAAACCTTCCAAGTTCAAGTGATAGACAACGGACTTGGAATGGCGGGGGACGATGTCGAGAAGGTGGGAGACCGGTATTTTACTAGTAAATGCAACTCAGTACGGGACTTGGAGAACCCAGCATTTTATGGTTTCCGAGGAGAGGCCTTGGCAAGTATAGCCAACATGGCTGGTGCTGTGGAGATTTCATCCAAGAGAAGCACAACATTGAAAACCTTTGTGAAAATGTTTCAGAACGGAAAAGCCCTTGCCACCCGTGAGGCTGATTTGACCAGACCAAGTGTGGGAACTACAGTAACGGTCTATAACCTGTTTTACCAGTTTCCTGTGCGGAGGAAAAGCATGGATCCTAGATTAGAGTTTGAGAAAGTTCGACAGAGAGTAGAAGCTCTCTCACTTATGCACCCCTCCATTTCTTTCTCTTTGAGGAATGATGTGTCTGGATCCATGGTTCTTCAGCTCCCTAAAACCAAAGACATTTGTTCTCGATTCTGTCAAATTTATGGATTGGGCAAGTCCCAAAAGTTAAGAGAAATACATTTTAAATACAAGGAATTTGAGTTTAGTGGCTACATCAGCTCTGAAGCACACTACAATAAGAATATGCAGTTTTTGTTTGTGAACAGAAGACTAGTTTTAAGAACAAAGTTGCATAAACTTATTGACTTTTTATTAAGAAAAGAAAGCATTATATGCAGGCCAAAGAATGGCTCTGCCAGTAGGCAAATGAATTCAAGTCCTCGACACCGTTCTGCCTCAGAACTCCATGGGATATATGTAATCAATGTGCAGTGCCCGTTCTGTGAGTATGATGTCTGCATAGAGCCAGCCAAAACTCTGATTGAGTTTCAGAACTGGGATACCGTGTTGATTTGTATTCAGGAAGGAGTAAAAAGGTTTTTAAAGCAAGAAAAATTATTTGTAGAATTATCAGGTGAAGATATTAAGGAATTTAATGAAGATAATGGTTTTTGTTTGTTTGGTACAACTCTTCAGACACATGTGTCTACTCATGAGAAGTGTGACCAGAGCAGTTTCCAGAAAGCGTGTAATAATATTTTGGATTCCTATGAAATGTTTAATTTGCAGTCAAAAGCTGTGAAAAGAATAGCTACTCTAGAAAATAAAACCACACAAAATTCTGGCAATTCAGAAGCTATCAGAAAAAAGACAGTGGACTCATCGTACATGTGTGAATCGGATGGCCTGTGCTATAGTAAAACGGTAGAGTCTGTGTTACACAGCAGCAACAGTGCTTACTTAGAACCAAGGGTGTCAGAAGAAGAGGTAGCCAAAACATCACACACCGGAGAAAATGAGAAATGGAAAAAATCTTTGTTGGAAAATAGGACTTCAGAAAGGCTGCATGAAACCAGTCCAAAAATGTTTTCCAGCCCCATTCAAGTGCATCATCTCCTTGAGGAGAGTGAGGCAGATCTGGAAATGCAAACAATAAGTAGTACTGTTAATGTCATGGCTGCCAACATTCCCCAAAATAGTGAAATTCAGAGTCAACTGGAGAAATGTAAAGATGCTCCTGAAGTGGGGTGCCAACCTCTGCCTTTTGAGACAACATTATTGAGGGTACAGGGTTCTCAGAGGAAGAAGGAAAGAAGGAAAAAGGAGCCCAGTAGTCGTGGAAGAGTCAATGTTTTTACTTATGGACAAGTTAAATTATGCTCCACTGGCTTTATAACTCATGTAGTACAAAGTGAGCACGCTAAATCAACTGAAACAGAACATTCATTTAAAAGTTATGCTAGACCTGGTCCTGTAAGTGCCCAAGAAACATTTGGAAATAGAACACTCCATGCAATTGAGACTCCAGACAGCAGTAATTTAACAAGCACTTTAAGTAAAGAATCCACTGAACCGCCCAACAAAAGATTTTGCAGAACAAATACAGGTTGTGGGACAGAGAACAAACCTGTAGCAACAGATGGCAACTTGGCTCTTTTTCAGGAAAGCTGTAAAGAATCACACCCAGATCGCCTTTTGCCTGATACACCCTCCTTTCCATGGTGTAGATATGTTTCCGATGGTTGTAGAAAAATAGGTAAAATGGGTTCCTTCAAACACGTAGTCCGTAGGAAGCTAAGCTTGCGTTCACAAGTAGGGTCTTTAGAGAAGTTTAAAAGGCAGTATGGGAAGGTTAACAATTCCCTAGATACAGAAGAGGATAACACTGAAGTCAGGACTCATCTTGATCCTCACAAAGAACCTGATGTTCTTCTGAAAGACAAGAGCCACGTATATATGTCTGCTGGTTGTGAGATCACTACTGTGGAGCACAGTGATACTTGTCAACCATTAAGCCCCATCCTGTACTCAGAGAAAATTTCGTTTTCCAAAGAAGATGGCTTGGAACAGATGCCTCATTTGAGAGAAAGCCCTATTACTCTGGAAGAATTACCTCATTGTAGCAGAAAAGCTGGTGTTGAGAAGGCTGCTGCATCACTGGCTTCTAAGTTATCCAAACTAAAGGATTCTGAAAAAGAGATGCAAACCATGGAGATGACCGGTCATACTAGTGACCTCCCAGATTCAAATCCCAGCTGGAAAGATACTAGCCAGTGCACTGGGTTAGACTTGGATTTTTGTGAATTATCAAAAAACAAACTTGAAACAATAGAGAGTGATGTGCTTCCAACGCCAGATTCTGCCACAGAGGATGACCCCATCAATAAGAACAGTGGGCTACGTTCTAACCATATAACGGATGACACAAAGAAACCAGAAACTCCTCTGCTGTTTCCCTGTAATGATTCTAAAATCAGCACAGATTCAGATGTTCTTATCAGAGCTTCAGAGCAACCTACCGGAAACCCTGACTCTGTCAGCAAAATGATAACGAGTCAGGTAGAGGATGACGCTGGTAGCCAAGGTGGAGTCTGTTCCCAGAGTGATGAATCTAAGGCAGGGTCTGGTTCCAAAAATGAAGAACCAAATGCATATTGTGTGGATTGGCAGCAGCATTTTGATGTAACCCTGGGAAGAATGGTTTACATCAACAGAATGACAGGACTTAGCACATTCGTTGCTCCTACTGACGACATTCATACTGCTTGTACTAAAGACCTGACAACTGTGGCTGTGGATGTCCTGCTTGGGAATGGTAAGTATGTACAGTATTCATTGATGTGAAATGTTTCTGGAAAAGAGAATAGTGGCCAAAGAGCAATATAATTATTGTTCATAGAGATGACCTCGGCAGATAGCATTGGAAGGCTGTGTTTCATTGTTTTGTTTTGGGGGTTGGGTTTTTGGGGGGGTGTGGGGGAGGGTGTCAAGGAGTAATGAGATAGGATCTTGCTATGTAGTCCAGACTGGTCTCAAACTTTATTTGTGACCTGGTTGGTCTTGAACTCATGATAGCTCCTGCTTCTAGATCCTGTAGAATTAAAGGTATGTGCCACATCACTCAGCTTCTGAAGGCAATTCTTTAAGACCTCTGCCGTGGTTAAGGAATAACATAGTAGATTCACTGATTTATGACTCTCATAAATCACTCGTGGAGATTCACCGGGTTTAACAATATTTAAATATAAGAATTTAGTAGCTCCCCTTCTCTTTCTGCTGCCACCTTCTCTCTTTCTCTTCCAATAAAACCTCTTCCACACTGGGAAAAAAAAGAATTTAGTAAAGACTGATAAAAGATGTAAATGTATTTACATGTGTCTAAGACGTTTGTGTGTGTAAGAGAGAGTGAGAAACTTCATTTTAATAAAATGGTACACTGTTAAAAAGACAGGTTTTATCTACCCTATTTCCCCTTTCTTCCCAAATAACACTTGTAGAAATTATCTTTAGAGACATGACTGCTTCCATTTGTGGCTAACAGCCTGAAGTTGGAAAAACCTTATAAGTTTCCAGTAAGCTCTGTAGGCCAGCACAGTGTGATTTTCATGAGCTCCCCTAGAGTGTAGGCTAGGCCTTCATAACTATATTTTTCAAATGTACTTTACTATAATGTGTATATCAGTCCACTTGCTATGTTTCTGATGTAAGAAGTTGATAATAATGTGGCTCTCAGGTCACACCACAAGGCAACACCAGAGCCTGGTCTAGGACTTTGGGTTCTCAGGTTTCCAGCAACGTTAAAAGTGACATTGTTTTGGCAGTGTGTTAGAGCCAGATGTTGGGAGTCGGTAAATCTGATTCCCATCTGGCTATAATCTCGGCTTTCACCAGTAGGATAAACATTAAATATGCATCCCTGTTAAAAGTCTCAAATGCTGTAAAAGAATGTAAATTGTATGAATATAATTGCAAATTATAATGCCTTCTTAGGATAAATATTTCTAGTTGCAGGCTCTGATTTACTTGAGGTTAAATAAATCCTGTAGTGTTCAATGTTTTTTCCTCATGGAAAAAAATCACTATTGTAACTTCTAGAGAATTTAATAGGAGGAGAAAACCTCTTTTCTCTCAGTATTGTTCTTGAGACTATCCAGTAGCTCTTAAGGCATCTTTATGGGCTGTTCATTCTAGGTCATATGTACTGGTTTGTGTGTGCTGAGCACTTACCAGAGAGGAGCGTCTAAGGCAGCGGCACCTCATCTTCCTGAAATGGAACTGCTTCTGGTACAGTGCCAACAAATAACTGGATCCCATTCAACTGTGGAGTGGTTGTTGCCAAAACAAAGGGAGGGCATCTTAGCTGCCACATTCAACATAAACATCTGCTCCTGTTAAGTAGATTTAGATGTTGAAACTTCTTCAATCCACTTAACCATCTGGATTACCATATCTTGTGAACTTTTGAGAATCCTGTTAAATCAAGTTCCAAATGAAAAATAATTTTGGTATCAAAACACGTTCATTGAAAAGGTGGTGACTCACACCCTCCAGTCACATGGAAATGTGGGATATCAGGACATGGTGGACCCACACATGAAAATGTAAACATGCAGTAAATTACTGAGGGACTTGCTAAAGCTTATTAATCTTTAACACTTGGGAGGTGGAGGCAGGAGGATCAGGAGTTGAAGGCAGGAGGATCAGGAGTTGAAGGTCATTCTCAGGTACCTCTCAAGGTCAGCTGGGCTTGAAACATGAAGTTTACTATATAAAGCTCCTTTAATCCCAGCACCTGGGAGGAGGCAGAGGCAGGCAGATTTCTGAGTTTGAGGCCAGCCTGGTCCACAGAGTGAGTTCCATGACAGCCAGGGCTACACAGAGAAACCCTGTCTTGAACCCCCCCCCCCAAAAAAAAAAGCTAAACTTAGAGTAACGCCATATCCTTTTTTTTTTTTCCTTTCTTTTTTTTTTTTTTTTTTTTTTTGGTTTTTTGAGACAGGGTTTCTCTGTGTAGCCCTTGGCCTTTTTTCTTTTTTTAAAAAGATTTATTTATTTTATGTATATGAGAACACTGTTGCAGTCTTCAGACACATCAGATCCCATTACAGATGGTTGTGAGCCACCATGTGGTTGCTGGGAATTGAACTCAGGACCTCTGGAAGAACAGTCAGTGCTCTTAACCGCTGAGCCATCTCTCCAGCCCGATAACATCATATCCTTAACCCATGGGATTTTCTCTTTAAAAATTTCTTCTTTTTCCAGTGCAGGGCCTTCTATATATTGTACACTTTACCACTGAGCCACAGTCCCAGATCAGTGTCCTTTATTATGACTCATATAGTGCTATCTTAGCTAATGTCTTGCTTTAGTTTTGCCCAATCGGCTTGCCTTTTCAAGTAATAGTTGTTATATGTCCACCCCAACTTTTTTTTTTTAATTTTATTTTATGTGTTTGAGAATTTTTGGTTGCATGCTTGTCTGTCCAATATGTTCGTGTCTCATGCCGGTGGAGGACAGAAGAGGGTATCAAATCCCATGGTACTAGAGTTACAGACGGCTGTGAGCCACTGTATGGGAGCTGGGAATTGAACCCATATCCGCTGGAAGTGCAGCTGGTGCCCTTAATACAGAGCCACCTCTCCAGGCCCCATGTTTCCCCTACTTTTCAAAACCGTCTCTGTTTCTAAGACACAAATCTGCTCTTCCTTCAGAAAGATGGTTAGAACTAGACAGTATCTTCCTAGACTGTACCTCACACCCACTCATCCATCTTTTTGCCGATTCATTTAGCATTTGTTGCTTGTTAAATGGAGGGAGGTGGTGTCTTACTTCTCAGCCTTTCCGTCTATTAGGGATAGCTGTGTTACACGACACAATCATGCTTAGAGACGTGGGTTGTGGATAAGGGACTTATAAGGTTGCAGCAGTTGTGGGGATCATTAAGTACAACTGTGTGTCTGACAAGGCGTTCCTGAGTAACTATACCTTTTAGGGTATTTAGCCCCCCCTTCCCCTTTATCTGCTGGATCCCAGTAGCTGCACCATTTACTCAAAATCTGACCATGAAAAATGACTCAAGGCATTGCCTAATGTGCCTCCCACCCCCACAACTGCCTCCCTTTGGCTGTTGAGAATCACATTCATGAATAAAGAAATAAGACATTAATGTAAGTTAGCAGATAGTTTCCTTGACACTTCTGATTTTCTGGGTAGTGTTTCGTGGTCTGCCTTATGGTTCTGGTTAGTTGGTAGAAAAAGGATGTACATTTTCTTTAATAGTTACTTGTATGTTGGGTTCAGACTTGTAGGTTTCCTCTTTTGCTTAGGGGTTCAGTACAGGTGTCATCCGTTTAGAAGCGACCTCATTCTTCCTTTCCTGCCAAGAGCTCAGGAAGAGAGGACCACAATGAGACACAGCAGAGGTGAGTAATTGCAGCGGCTGTGGAGACACTTGGTACACACTGACCACTCAGTGCAGAAGACAAAGCAATGTGCATTCTAAGCTTGATCCGCACCAGCTGTGCCTTAGGAGCCAGAATTCCCCACGGCTCTGTTTGACAGCAGAGTTAAGTAATTCAGCGCATGCATTTAGATCAGAAATGGCTTTTCCAGACTGCAGGTTCGTGCAGGGTGATTATGCATACGCTGCGGTGTCTGTGACTGGGGAAAATTTTTTTTTTTATGTTTTTTAATTTTAAAGATTAAATTTCTCCGTATTTCAGTAGTTTGATCTTTGTAAAATTCTTTGAAAAAAAAAGCTAAAGAAATCTATTATTTTTTTGTTGTTTCTTAAATAGATTAAGTGTATTTTTACCAAAGGCAACAAGAAAATTTGAACTAGTTTTTTTCTGGACACATACTTGGAAATATTCTTCCTTTTTTTTTTTAAAAAAAAAAAAGACTTATTTTGTGTGTATGGGTGTTTTGCCTCCATGTATGTCTATGTACCACGTGCATGCAATGCCCTTGGCCAGAGGAAGGCAGACTCTCTGGAACTGGAGTTACAGATGGTTGTGAGTCACCATGTGGGTGCTAGGAACCAGACCCAGGTCCTCTGCAAGAACAGCAGGCCCTCGTAACCTCTGAGCCATCTCCCCAAGCCCTTGAAACATTGTTATAGACATTTGGAGGAAACTATGGCCAAAGATCCTGTCAAAGTCCTAGTTTTAAAGGTAGCATCAAGGTTGGGTGTGATAGCACAAACACCTTTAATCCCAGCACTCAGGGGGCAGAGGCAGTTGAGTCTTTGTAGGTTTGAGGTCAGCCTGGTCTACATAGTGAGTTCTAGGTCAGCCAGAGCTACATAGTAAAACCCTATCTTCAAAACCAAAGAAATAACATCTGAACAAATGCGGGGAGTGTAGGGATAATCTTTGGTCTTGAGACTACAGCTCAGTACACAAGGACATTCCCTCTCTCTGGGCCTTGATGTCAGCTGTCCTCCTTTGTTGTAGATGCTCTGGATTCAGCTGCTGCTGCTGCTGCTGTGAGTGAACCCCTTCAGTCTTTGTTTTCAGAATGGAACAATCCAGTGTTTGCACGTTTCCCAGAGGTAGGTCTGCAGTACTTTTTCATTGCCTGTTTTTAAGTTTGAACTTCATTTAAGCTGGGTATGGGCATGCCTGAGTATATGAATTTAGAATTATGAATGGAAAGAAGGCAGGTTTCCGGATGATTTACTTGGATATTAGTGTTTAATGTAGAGAGGAGAAGTTAGCATTTTGGAAAGGGCAGGAATTTTGGCTTAAACACGTATATTCAGTGTAAGAGTGAATGCATTTGTCCTGTCTTACAGGGCGGTAGTAAGTTGTTACTATTCAACAAAATGTCATTTCATCTGCAGGAACAGGACTGTGTGTCCTGGCAGTGTTCTTTCTTTGGTGTGTTGTCACGGCATGTTCCCAGTGTGATAATGAGTGTGGGTAACAGACAAGCAGTTGACTGCTGATTCTTCACTTAAGATGCCTTGAAGGACTTAATCATGGATCATAGACAAACTGTTCTGAAATAATGCTGGGTTTTTGTCAGTGTTTGTAAAAAAAAAATTATTAGATAAGTTATTTTTAGAACCCTTTGGATCTAAAGCTTTCCTACATTTATCCTGTCCCTAGTAAGATATATGAAAATGTTTGTTTGGTTTTATTTTTTGCAGTGAATTGATCCCAGGGCCTGCATGTGCTAGGCAGTGCTGTGCCAGCGACCGATTACGTTCCAAGCCCCCCAAAGTGAGGGTTAATGGACTCTGAAATCATGGGTAAAACAGTTGCACAGAATTAAAACTGAAGTTTTGTCTTTCCTGGGTCTCTCTAGGTTGCTGTTGATGTCAGCAGTGGCCAGGCTGAGAACTTAGCCGTCAAAATTCACAACGTCCTGTATCCCTACCGCTTCACCAGAGAGATGATTCACTCAGTGAAGGTAAAGCGGCACTGAAAGCCGCAGAGCGCTTCATGTACACTAACTTCGTGAAATTTAATTTTTTGTTTTTTGTTGTTCTTCACGACGTGGTTTCTCTGTGTAGCCCTGGCTGGCCTGGAACTGACTCTNTAGACCAGGCTGGCCTGGAGCTGACTCTGTAGACCAGGCTGTCCTGGAACTGACTCTGTAGACCAGGCTGGCCTGGAGCTGACTCTGTAGACCAGGCTGGCCTCGGACTCTGAGTTTACCTCCTGGGCGCTGGGACCAAAGGTGTGCGCTACCACATCCAGCTAAGTGATTTAAAAAAAAAAAAAAAAAAAAGAGGCAAACTGTATTAGTCAAGGCATGTTGTATTAGTTAGTCCTCTCTAGAGGAACAGAAACGATAGAATGAATACATACATACATACATACATACATGTGTGTGTATGTGTATAGAGATCAAGAAAGAGAGAGAAAGAACATATGTGCGCATATGTACATATTGTGTATATACATAGAATTGCTTTCAATTTGTGGTCCAGCTAGTCCAACATGACTGTCTACCAATGGAACGTTCAAGAATACAGTAGCTGTTGGGTTCACAAGGCTGGTTGTCTCAGCCGGTCTTCAGTTTACAACATAAGCCTAAAGAAGTTGGCCTAGTGCCAGTGAAGGGACAGATTTGCTGGCAGGAGTGAGGGCCAGCAAACTTCCTCTCTCTGTGTCCTGTGTCAGCAGAAGGTGTAGCCAGATTAAAGGTGAATCTTCTCTTTCAAAAGATTTGGATTAGAAGTGGGTTGAAAATGATTTAATCTGGGGGGTGGGGGGGGAAAGCCGGGTGTGGTGCTGTATGCCTTTTATCCCAGCACTCGGGAGGCAGAGGCAGGCAGATTTCTGAGTTCAAGGCCAGCCTGGTCTACAGATTGAGTTCCAGGACAGCCAGGGCTACACAGAGAAACCCTGTCTCAAAAAAACAAACAAAAAAAAAAAAAAGAAAGAAAAAAAAGGAAAAAAAAATTCCTTCACAGGTATACCAGCTCCTTGGGTTTTGGTTAATTCCAGATGTGGTCAATTTGACAACCAAGACTAGGCATCAGACATGGGTTTCTTTGCTTATAATCTGACTGGAATTTTAAATCATCATCATCATCATTATTATTATTAGTTTTATTTTTAAATATATTTTTGTTTTATGTTTCAAGCCAGGGTTTCTCTGTGTAGCTCTGGCTGTCCTGAAACTTGTTCTGTAGACCAGGCTGTCCTCTAATGCCACCATTTCCCAATTGGAACCTTGAGTTTTATCTTCAGGGGGAAAAAAAAAATCCAGATTAATTTTAATAGCCAAGAAGAATACCTTTAATAGTGTGAGCAGGTTTTCAGGGGATGGATTATAGTTCAGGCTGATAACATCAAGGATTGTTAACATTTCTGCAGAGAATTATATTTCAATTTTATATTTTATAACAATATGAAAAAACTACCAAAAATTATTTATAAATCAACACTGTTGTTAACTGCAAAAATACTCACTTTTAAGTGACCCTCTCTCTGTGAGGCTGCAAAGGCTAAGGAAGCCATAGACTGGGAGGCTCATTAACAAGAGGACCCATGACTCTTGTCCTTTTCTGCTGTGTTCTCTGTACCCTGCTCTGACTGTCTCAGTCTTCTTGCCTTCAGAGCTGGAATAAACCAGAACGTTACGCTGCCCTAAGCAACCTCCTGCCCAGGTGATGGCTTGGGATTGCAGCAGGGGTCCAGAAAGAGGCCTTGGGGACATGATCCTGGACAGAGGGGAGCCTCCACAGTGTATAGCTGTTGGTGGTATTTACCAGAACTGTTAGACTGACTCTTCCAGAATGGCTTTCCTTGCTTTTCACAGCTGAGAATTTGTATTTTAGGCTATGCATAATGACACACACCTTAAATCCCAGCACTTTCCAGGCAGAGACAGAAGGATCTCTGAGATGGAGGCCAGCGTGGTCTACACAGAGAGTTCCCAGCCAGGCAGGGCTACGCATCGAGACACTGTCTTTGATAGTCCATTCGTTAGCAGTCTTTGGTCATATGTGTTTGAGAGTGTCTGCTGTGGCCCTGGCAGCGCCTGTCCTTCCCTGTCCTCCACTTGGCCTACTTGCCCACCCTTTTATCCTTCCTAAGAGCTTCCTCACAGTCAGGTTTAAAACAAGTCTTTGTTGTGCTTATTGGGAGCAAGGCCACATTTGTGCTGTAGAGCGCTTGTGGAGGTCAGAGAGCAACTTGCAAGACACAGTTTCCTCCATCATGTGAATCCCAAAGGTGAAACTCAGGTAATGAGGTTTGTGACAAGTACCGTCTCCTGTGGAGCCTTCTCGCTGGCTCCTCCACTGGGTCTCGGCTGTGGGTGTAGCAGTTGAGTATTGTCTTACCTCTTTAAGCGGTTAAGCACTTGCTAATTTTTGGTTGGTGTCACATGACTTATCTCCATGAATGGCAGGTTCTCCAGCAAGTGGATAACAAGTTTATTGCCTGCTTAATGAGCACGAGGATGGATGAGGATGGCCGAGCAGGTAAGCATGGAGTTCTGCTTCACTAATGAGCCGTCTGGGTGATAGTCACCTTTTAGAGTATTTGTGGAGTAAAACAACTTGTGTGGGATAAAAAAACAGATAAAGGGAAGCCGACCTAAAGTGAGAATCTGAAGCACATTTTAAAGTACGTGACCTGTAAGTGCATCAACACACATGTAAATAAGATACACAGTAAGTTTTTAGTCGTTTGAGATGTAGCCCAGGATTGTCTCACACTCATGGCGGTCCTAATACCTCAGCCTGACTGGGACAGCACAGGCCTGTACCACACCACACCTAGCTCATTAAACTAGTAATAGTAGTTCACCTCTAGTAATAGTAAGAACTACTAATAGTAATTGCCTCAGAAGTGAAATGAAGGTGGGCAAAGGGAGAATTTCATTTTCTACTCTTTTAAAATATGTTACAGACGTGTGTGTGTGTGTGTGTGTGTGTGTGTGTGTGTGTGTGTGACGTGGAGGCCAGGGGTAACTTAAGGTGCCTTCTTACAGTACTTTGCACCCAACTTTTTGAGACAAGTTTCTTGTAAACCTGAGGCCTACTGTTTGTGCTAGACTGGCTGGCCAGCAGTGATACACCTGCCTCATCTACCTGTCCCAGCCTTCCCCATTGCTGCGGCTGCAGATGTGGGCCACCACATTCAGGCTTTTGTATGGATGCTAGGGGTCCAAACTCACATCTCCATGCTTGCACAGCAAGTACTCTCCCCGGGTTCCCAGACCCCCACACCTGTAATGACGCTTACGTCTGTATACACAGGTGCTCATCTATACATACGGACATTAAAGAATGATCGTGGGTGTCATGTTCAGGCGTGCCATCCAGCTCCTTTCAGACAGGGTTTCTAATTTCTAATTTGCCTGGAAGTCACCAGTTAGGCAGCCCTGGCTGGCCAGTGAGCCCTGGGCATCTTCTTGTCTCCACCTCTCCAGCTTTGAGGTTACAAGCATGTACCACCATACCAGGCATTTTTACATGGATTCTCATGCTCCAACTCAAGTCCTTGTGCTTGCAAGGCAAGTGTTTTACCCATTGACCTATCCCCTCAGCTCCTTGTACAGTGTTTTCATCTTTCAGTAATAAATTTATATAATGTGTTTTGCTACGTTTATCAAGAGTGTTTACATAGAATCAGGAGTCTGGAGAGATGGCTAGGCCATCAGTGTCCTGAAGAACACTGGCCTCTCTAACAGAGGACCTGGGTTAGATTCCCAGCATCTGTAGAATGGCTTACGGCTGTTTGTAACTCCAATCCTAGGGGATCTGGTGCACAGATACACAGTCAGGCTAAATATGCATGCACATAAAGTTACAAAAAATTAAACAGAATCAGTTTGTGACCTGATTTAATGAGGCAATAGTTCCTATATAAATCATTCAACAAATATTATTTAATGTCTGTTTTTTGCTAGGGAGTTTACCAGGCCCTAGGAGTACAATGATAAGAAAAAAATAGATAACAGATAATCACAGAAACACATAAAAATTTAACAGTAGCTCTTAATGGAGAAGTAAAAGGTGATGTAAGAACTGATGTTGGGAATTTTGATTTTGTCAGAGTCCTTGGTAGAGTGAGCCTGAAGTATGAGCATGTCAAGTAAGTAAGTAAGTAGTAATTTCCTCTTTGTCAGGTGGAAGCAGGCAGTAAGACTGGAGATAAAGCCTGGAAGGAAGTAGCAGCCAGATATTAAATGTCAGCTTCAAGCTTTGCTGTGTCTCAACACTAGCTGGAAACAGTGTTATATCATGTTGCATTTTAGGACTGTTCTAGTTGCAATATGGAGAATGGAGTGAGTTTGTGTGCAGTTCCGAAGACAGTTAAGGAGATATTGCAGCGTCTAAGAAATAGTGGTTGCCTAGGATTGGGGTAGAGAAGGAGAAGTGAAAGTGTTAGAACTGAGTGTGCATCATGTGTGGACAGACAATCCAGCACTCGGAAGACCGAGGCAGGAGATGCAAGGCTAGATAGCGTAGCCTGGTCTACCATGTGTGACCTCATCTCAAATATAACAAAACAAAGAAACAAAAAATGTGGATGTGTCGAGAAAGCAGGAGATAAAGTCAACAGAGTTGTTGATGGATTGTTATGGGAGAGGAATATCAAAGATAATGCCTACTTTTCTGACCGCTGTGGCCAAGTGGACAATGATGTTGTAAGACCAGATCAGAGTTGGAGCAGGCTAGAAGGACAAAAAAAATCACAAGTCAGTCTAAATTCTCTTTGAAGTAAACATTAAAGAGAAGCTGGCAAGAATGTGTTTGGCTGGTGCAGGTATAGACTCAAGTGTTCTGATCAGGTGATGTAAATTTGAGTGTCAGCATAAAGTTAGTTATTGGTGACGGAAGTTTTATCACCTAGAAATATAGAGAGTGAGAGACAGCCCTGAGTCTAGAATAATTCTAACATGTAAACCACGTGAACCAGCTGACTAGAAGGGCACAGGCAGAGGAGAAGGAATGGCTAGAGGAACGCAGAGAAGGAAGGCTGTTGTGCTGCATCTAGGACCTCACGGCTGCCACTGTACTGGGCACTGTTCAGTTTTGTGACTGTGCCTTGGCACTGAGACTGAGAGCTGTCTGATGGAAAAGATGGGGCAGAAGCCATGGCTGCTTTGAGGAAATCTGAGCCCTGGGAGGGAGGGACCAGCAGAGAGAGGGGAGGTTTCCTTTCCATGAGAATTCTGAGTGCAATTACAGTTGTCTGCCTGTTCTGTGGTCTTACTCCCCTCGGTTTCAGTTACCCACAGTCAACCAAGGTCAGAATATTAAGTGGAAAATTCCAGAAATAGGCAACTTAAAAGTTTTAGGTTTCACCCTCCTCGGAGTAGTATGATAAAATGTCCTGTCATCTCACTGTGGTCCACCCAAGCTGCAGATCACTCCTCTGTGCAATGTGTCCCTACTGTGTGCCCTGGCTGTCTGCTACTCAGCCCCTCATACATCACCAGGGGAACTGTACAGTACCGAGTCGGATGACCCAGGAAACGTTGTTGTACGTGATGATGTGTAGAGTATGATAGAAATGATGTTGGCAGCCAGGCGTGGTGGTGCACGCCTTTAATCCCAGCACTCGGGAGGNAGAGGCAGGTGGATTTCTGAGTTCAAGGCCAGCCTAGTCTACAAAGTGAGTTCCAGGACAGCCAGGGCTACACAGAGAAACCCTGTCTCGAAAAACAAAAAAAAAAAAAAAAAAAAAAAAAAAAGAAATGATGTTGGCATCTTGTGAGCGTCTTTATTACTTACTTATGTTTACAATGCTGGGTGTGCGATACAAGTGCTTGTAGCACTGAGCCACACCGTTGGCCTGTTTGATTATTAGTTATTGTTAATTTATTGCAGTACCTAACTTATTTTTTAAAAAGATTTATTTATTATTATATCTAAGTACACTGTAGCTGTCTTCAGATGTACCAGAAGAGGGTGTCATATCTCATTATGAGTGGTTGTGAGCCACCATGTGGTTGCTGCGATTTGAACTCAGGACCTTCGGAAGAGCAGTCCGTGCTCTTAACCACTGAGCCATTTCTCCAGCCCAGTACCTAACTTATAAGCTGAACTTTAGCATAGATTTATAGATCTAGACAAAAACAGAGTCTCTTCAGGGTTTGGTACAGAAGTTGGTTCTCTGTCACTACTTTTTGGGTCCTGGGATTGAACTCAAGTCTTCAGGCTGGGCAACAAGTGTCTGACCTGCTGAGCCTTCTCTCCAGCCCTGAAGTTTTGATTACTTGAAATTTCGTGAGTTTTGAGATACCAAAATATCAGCCAGTGGCACCCAGGATGAGTGTAAGCACAGAAACTGGGTCTTCAAAGAAACGAAAAAGATACCAGTTGAACTTTTCTTGAGAGTTTATGTTTGTTGTTGGATTTGCTACCAAATAGTATTCTTCAGATCCTTTTGGAGGGGTGTGTTTTGAGACAAGGTTTCTCTGTGTAGCCCTGGCTATCCTGGAACTCACTCTGTAGACCAGACTGGCTTCCAGCTCACAGGGATTTTATTGCCTACATTGAGATTGTTTATTCAGTTATCCATTCTAAAGAATAAATTTATTATATAAGTAGTTATCAAGTACCCATTATTTAAAATTCTATTTTATGTGCTTAAGAATATATCATGAAAACATGTCATAGAACTTCTGTTCTGTCCCATTATAATGTCAAAAATATGGCATCTGTGTGAATAAATTGTCTTTCTGTATTCTGCTTCATTCAAGAAATGAAAAACTTATAACATCGTATAGGCAATAGAAAGATGAGCTGTTCTTCTGTTAGCTATGGGCCTGATTTCATGGTGTTTCTGAGTTTGGTAGTTTGTGTTGATGTTCAGGCCACTCCCTTGAAGGGTGTGGCTTATTCTGTTGTTTTGCCCAGGGTTCATCAGAAATAGCAGCTGCTCTTCCTAGCCTCAAAGAACATCAGTAGTTAGCATGGGGGCATCCCTGTGTTATAGCTGTTGTCAGAAGTCAGCTATGGGGCCCGGAGAGCCTTAGTTAGTACAATGTTTGTCTCACAGGCAGGAGAACTTAAGTTCAAGTCCCAGAACCCACATCAACAAATTTTAAGATACTATGTTAGAGTATGGATAAGGAAATAAAAACAAAAATCCAAAATCCACATCTCTTTTCTATTCTTCAATTTTAAATGCATCCTAATATATGTCATAAAAAATTAAAACATTTAAAGTTGGGTGGTGGTGGCACATGCCTTTAATCTCAGCCCTCAGAGGGAGGCAAAGGCAGGCAGATCTCTGAGTTTGAGGCCAACATGGTCTACAGAGCAAGTTCCAGGACAGGGCCACACAGAGAAACCCTGTCTCAAAAAAAAAAAAAAAAAAAAAAAAAAAAAAAAAATCAAAAAACAAAAAGCACCTGTCTAAAGAGAACAAATGAGAGCCAAGTATATGCTGGGTGGTGGTGGCACAGGCCTTTAATCCCAGTACTCAGGAGGCAGAGGCAGGCGGATCTATGTGAGTTCAAGGGCAGCCTGATCTACAAAGTGAGTTTCAAGACAGGCAGAACTACACAGAGAAACCCTATGTCAAAAAAACAAAACAAAATATGACACATATTTATGTAGATGCCATCATGAATAAAGTCCTCTGTTTGCTAACCTCAAAATGATTAGTATATTAATAAGAGAAATTAAAAAAGATGAGTGTGCTAGCGTGTACTTATAATCCCAGAGGCGGAGAGGCGGAGAAGCAGACAGGTGAGTCCCCGGGGCTGACCGGCCGGTGAGCCTAATGGACTTGATGAGCTCCAAGGTAGTGAGAAACCCTTTCCAAGAAAAATGGGGTGTGCTAAGGAACAACACCTGAGACCGACCTCTGCCTTGTAACATGCACACCAGAAGGTTTGTGGGGCGAGAGGTATTGCTCAACTGGTAGAAAGCTTACCTATCAGGCAACTACAAATTTGCTGTGTAGTTGAAAACAAGGTCATTGCCACCTGTGTAAGTCTGCAGACAGCCTGGAATGCCATGCATCTCCTCTGTTTCTTCTTCTTTAAATCTCGGGCTTTCTGCTGGGAGCTTGATGGTATCTCCCCAGCTTCCTTTCTGTGGCTGAGAAAACACACTTACAAAAAGCATCCTAGGGAAGAGTTTCCTGTAGCTCACACCCCCAGATTACATTCCACCACTGGGAAAGTCAGGCAGGAATCTGAAGAAGCTAGTCCCATCCCACCCACAGTCTAGAGAAGAGAAATGAGCGCAGGCAAACGTCTGCTTGTCCTGTCGGGGCCACAAACCCGGGGCACGGTGCCCCATACTTTCAGGCAGCTAAATGAAGACAGACCTCAACATCGTGCCCACAGGCCAGCCTGCCTGGACAGTTGAGGCAATTAAAACTGTCAGTGTCATAGAAAAATGTTTCATCTTTTAATAGAAATAGGAAAAAAGACCCTTTCTATTTTGATCAAATTCAAGAGAAGAACTTTTATTTCAATATGATTAATAACAATAAACTTCAATCTTTTAGCCAAAAACAATGCAGATACAGCTTATAAAAGGTAATATTGTCTTGGAGAATTGTTCTGTCTCTGAGATTCCCCTGTAGGTTTGACTTCCAACCCCTTTGCCGCCTTGCCTGTACTTGAAAGTCTGAAGCCCTGCTCTTAAAAGTGAGGCCTGTAATGGGTGGAGACTTAGCTCAGTGGCTAGCAGTGCATACTCTAAGAATTCTGTCACCAGCACCCACATCAGGTGGCTCTCAGCTACCTGAGGCTCTACCTCACAGAAAGCAGGTGGCTTGTGTGGGCACCTGCTCTCATGCGCAGTCATGTGCACTGGCACCCACATACAGACACAGCTACACATAATTTAAAATATTTTTAATTTATTTTATTTTACTTGAATTGAATATGTATGAATGTTTTTTCTGCATGTATGCATGTGTGTCACATGTGTACGGTACATGTAGATACCACATAAAGGCTTCAGATTTGCTGGAACAGGATTACAGACAGTTGTGAGCTCTCATGCAGGTGTTGGAAATCAAACCCACATCTTCTGGAAGAACAACAAGTGTTCTTAACTTCTGAAGTATCTCTAGCTCCTTAAAGTGGGGCCAGCAGACAAGACCATCTGGGTGTTGGTTAGAATTGCAGAAGCTTGTGCCCCGTTGTTGACTTCTGCGTTTGAGCATGTTCCCAGGTGACAGGTTCACCCAGCTAAAACAGCTACAACTGCTGTCTGGGAGGAGACACAGTGAGGGTCTGTTTTTCTGCAGCCAGGGAAATAATGATTTTTACATCCTTACATGGTTAGGAAAAAACAAAAAGACTTCTTGACACAGCCACATTCTATGCAGTTACTTCAGTGTCCATAAATAAAGTTTTATTGGAACACAGCTATAGTTTCACAGATTGTCTGTGGCTGCTTTGGCTCAAACAAATAGTTGAGTAGTCATGATAGCATTCATGTGGCCTAAAAAGCATAAAATATTTCCATTCTTCCTGTTTGTAGGAAAAATGTTCTGCCCTCTGATCTAAAGTTACAAACAAGTACATTCTTCCTGAGTTTCAGAGTAGATTGCAAATCAAAATCCTCTGATTATAACATATGCAGTGCATTATCTAATGATTCTTAATTGTAAAGTTAATAAAGCCAAGTCTGCATGAATATTTCAAAATTTAACCTTTTCTAAATGAAATATAAATAAGTTACAGAGCTTTTCACCAGGGACAAATTTGGTAATTTATTGACAATTTCAGGGTTTTGGTTTTTTTATATAGAGTACAATTGATTTGATTGTGGTAGCACACACCTTTAATCCCAACACGTGAGAGGCATAGGCAAGTGGATTGCTGCTAGTTCAAGGCCAGCCTGGTGGATAGACAAGTTCCAGACCTGTTAAAACTATATAGTGAGACCCTGTCTCAAAAATATCAAAGCACAATTGTATATCTTATTTATATATCATTAAATGGATTGAGTAATCAGTCTTTATCACCCTCCACACTTTATGATTCTTTTAATCTTGATATGGAAACTTCAGTAATCCTGGATGATTTTGTAGGTGGAAACCTGTTAGTCCTGGTGGACCAGCACGCTGCCCATGAGCGCATTCGTTTGGAGCAGCTTATTACTGGTAAGCATCTGTCCACAGCTGGAGGAGGTTTAAGACTCCAGTGCAGTTGACACACCTACAAGGGTTTTGGACACCATGACTGTGAGGAAGGATGCATTGTATGTTTGAAAAATTAAGCTGAGATCATCTAGTCTGAAAACCACTGGAAGATTGCTGGAGTTTGCTTTGCCATTTCAAACATGTGGCTCTGATGAATTTGGTCAGTGGCACATTTCCTATACATTTATTCTCCACCTAGACCTAGCTCATTTACAGTATACATGTACCAATGTGCTCTCTCTACTGTGTGTGCTCCCATGTCTGTGTCTTCTCCCTGCGGTGTGCTCTCCCTGATGTTTGCTCTTTCCATTCTGTGTTCTCCCTTTTGTGTGCTCTCCCATGTCTGTGTTTTCTTCCTGCTGTGTGCTCTCCCTTTTGTGTGCTCTCCCATGTCTGTGTCTTCTCACTGCTATGTGTTCTCAGAAAACTTTCCCCACAATCCTCAAGGTCCCATGTAATACTTTTATTTTTAAAATCTCATTTTTTGGGGTAGTGTGACCACACTGATGTGATTCTAGAAGATACAAAAGGAAAGGTACTAAGGCCTCCTTTACACCTTGTATTTCATTCCATCTTCTCTCTCTCAGGCAGCCAGTGTGAGTGCTGTTTAAATGTATCTTTCCAAAGTGACCGTGCTTTTTGATGTTTTTTTTTCAATCTCTATCATCATGAGACATTTGTCTTCACCAAGTGATAAAATACAATCAATCAATAACAAAACAAAAATAAGCCTTGACCACATAGAGTTTCTCTGTGTAGTTCAACCTTGAGTGCTCTATCCTCTTAGCTGTCCAAATGTTGAAATTACATATGCATACCCTTTTTAAATTGTCGGGAAAATCTTTGATTCCTATGATAAAGTAATGAACAGCCTTAATGTCAAAGGGTTAAGTAAGAATTCAGGGAGATGTTTCATGAACTGGAATGGCAATTATGTCACTAATATTTTATTCTGCCTTATAAATTGAAATCCCAAGAGTTTGGAAAGACACAATAAAAAAAAGGTGAGAAAAATTACTTACTTTGAGTAAGGACTTAAACATGAACCCTCCTTTATGCCTTTAGTGGGAAATACAGTGGTGTGAAGGCCGCCTGGGTGGTGGTGCTGGTCAGTGCCTGAGAGGCTCCAGATGACAGTTGCTGGGTCTCGATAGGCAGCTGGCAAACCAAGGACCATGTTCCGTTCACTAGATGCTAAGCTGATGTGTGTTGCTCAAGTGTCTTCCTCACCGAGCTCTCAACTTTAAGCAGGCTGATGACCACAAGAAATGAACTGGCTGTGCAAACGTGAGAATTCTTTATTTTTTGCATAGAAAATTGTCAGAGGAAGAAAGGGAGATGAAGAGGCTCAATGTTTCCATGGCTCGCCGAAGGGCATAACAGTTATTAAAGTGGTGGGCTGTGGTGTGGCAATTAAAGACTGGCAAAGACTCTCAAGCTAAGGAGGTCAAAGAAATGTGAAATGCAAGAAGTGGACAAATAAAAGTTTGGGCTCATTCCAAACAAACTTACAGGTCAGGGAGACAGCTTAGCTGGCAGACCGCTTGCAGAGTAAGCCTGACAACCTGAGTTCAGTCCCTGCCACCACATGAAGATGGAGGGAGAGAACTGATCTCCATGTGTGGGTCAAGCCCTTGCCACACACAAAGCACATGCACATCATACACACACTAATAAATAATGTGAGGCTGGAGAGAAGGCTCAGAAGTTAAAGGCAGCAGCTGCTCTTACAGAGGATCCAGGTGTCCCAGCACCAAAATGGCAGCTCACAGCTCAGATCTCCAGCACTGCAGGTTGTGCTGTTCTCTTTCTCCTAGCCTCTGGGCACACAGCACAGCAGGCAAGAAACCTATACACATAACGTTTTAAAGTCAAATGATGATAATTTTTTTTAATTCACACCCAGACTTATTTGCTTTATAGGACCTGCACTATTTAAGAACAATACTGGCAAATTCTTTTCAAAGACTGAGAAACCTTTCTGAAGGAACCAAGAAGCCAGCTTGACTCCGCGGATTGTATAGATGTTTGTTCTGTGTAGAGATGTTTTGTATTTCTGTATCAATATCACACATGTTAATTATAGGAACACTCCCTTGTTGTGGGTGTAAGAGTTAAGTCTTCTATTTCTTATTTTGAAGAAATGCTAAAAATGAGTCAAGTGGCTGGCTGCCCCTTAGTTTACTTAGAATTCAAACTGTAGAACTGAACACTGAATATGCTACGCAGTTCTAGAGAACTCTTGCCACAGCACAACTCACCAAGTGTCTTCTTATGTAAAACTGATGTAAAGCCTTCCCTTATTCTTACCTCGTCCATCTCTCTCCCAATAGACTCCTATGAGAAACAAGGTCCACAAAGCACTGGCCGGAAGAAATTACTGTCTTCCACAATAATCCCTCCACTGGCAATCACCGTGTCGGAGGAACAAAGGAGACTCTTACGGTCAGTAGCAGTGTCTGAGGACATGATGCCGGTCAGACAGTAAAGCTTACCATAGCTCTGTGAGCTTTCTGCATGCATGTTCCTTTTTTTCTTTCCAAAGAAAGAAACTGAGATGAAGAGTGTTGCATGGCTTGCCCAAGGTCTTAACGGTTAGCAGTGGAGCAGGCTCAGAGCCTGTCTTCTAACCCCAAATGCCATTCTTCTCTCTATAGCATAGATACTGAATATAGGATAGAATTCCCCTGGTAATTTTCCCAGCATTTGGCTTAGAACACTTCTCCTTCTTGGAACAGCCAACTGTTTATGCTGCACTGTTTCTGAGCAAAGTTAGGGGGATAATTGTTTCCATTCTTCTTGTCTTGGTCCATTCTAGATTCTACATTTCCATAATCTTATTGGAAAAGAAGTGAAACACCAGGATGCCAGGGGTGGGGAAAGCCCTGGGCCAGGTCACAGCACAGGTCATTTCCCCACTTTTGGTCAGTGTATGTTTTTGAAAATGAAAAGGATTGTTCGTTCATTTCAGGCCTGGTTACTCCCTGCTGCCAATGCAGCTTTCCCTAGAGCATAGTTCACTTATTTACTGCCACCAACTCGTCCCCAGTCAAGACACCTCCAGTCTTGGAGCTGTTAATTGCCTCCCTCTTGTAACACTGATTCAAAACACTGTCAGACCTTTTCTTTGAGCCAAACTCCTTTAAATGCAGGCAGCAAATTAATTCCTTAGTTAAGAATGAAAACTTAAGAATAAGATTTAGTGGGAGGCAGAGGCAGGTGGATTTCTGAGTTCGAGGCCAGCCTGGTCTACAGAGTGAGTTCCAGGATAGCCAGGGCTATACAGAGAAACCCTGTCTCAAAAAACCAAAAAAGGAAAAAAAAAAGAATAAGATTTAGAAGTAAATTGGTTCTCACAATAGAAGAACAGAAGGAAAGCCAGTTACTCTACAGTAGTCTTCCCTCATATGTGATGGGTTTGTTCCAGGATCCCGAGTGGATACCTGAAAATGTCACTACCGAGTGAGACCTGTGTCTCACATACTGTCCTTCCATGGTCAGTCTTCAGTATTTCATGCCTCCTTTGCATCACTACTTAATGTGTGTGGGGAGCGTTATAAAATAAAATGAGCTGCTTCAGCATAAAGACTGCAGTCCTGGGCTGGAGGCGTGGCTCACTGCTGAGGAGCACTTGCTACTTTTGCAGAGGACCCAGGCTTGTCCTAGCAACCACGTGAAGTCTCACAACCAACTGTAACTCCAGTTCCAGAGGATCTAGTTCTCTCTTCTGGACTCCACAGGTGCGGGGCAAGCATGTGGCACACATACATGCAGGCTAATATTCATATATATCAAGTACAAATATAATAGATACGTCTTTTTTTAAAACTGTGACCTGGGTTAGTGACATGGTAAGTAAGGGACTAGCAGGCAGGTGTGCACTGTGCGCGTGTGCCGGACAGAGGATGCTCACTGGGGCCAGCGTGAGCCTTTATCCTGCTTCTCAGAGCGGCATGCAATTTAAGTTTTATGGCCAGGGACATTGCTCAGTGGTAGACCATATGCTTAGCATGTGCAAGGATCCTGCTCAGTCCCTAAAATAAAGCTTACTTCTGGAATTTTCCATTTGTTTTTTTGGATCACAGTTAACCACTAGTAACTGAATTCTTAGAAAGTGTGACTGTGAATGAGAATTACTGTGATTGGAAAGGAAATTTGATAATAAAATCCTAAACACATATAAGCATAAGGAAAACGATACGACTTCCAAAGGTCATAGCAGCTTTTGAAAAGATGGAGTGTTTGGAGCTAGCCCCAGAGAGAGTGAAGCCATGCTTTCCCGTCTGGGGCTGTCTCCTTAGGTCTTACCACAGACATCTAGAAGATCTGGGACTTGAGCTGCTCTTTCCGGACGCTAGTGATTCTTTGATCCTGGTGGGGAAAGTGCCACTGTGCTTTGTAGAGAGAGAAGCTAGTGAACTTCGAAGAGGACGCTCTACTGTGACTAAGAGTATCGTGGAGGTAAGACACGTCCTCCGTGTTTGCAGTCTTGCTGAGGCCACTAACTGCAATCTTTGTCATTGGTCAACACACGTTTGTGTCATGTTCAGAGTGCCAGATGATGGAAATTGACAGATGTATGAGGTCACAGTAAGGAGAAAGGATGCAGTTATAACACAGTGGAATGTGGAGTGAGGTGTGATTGGGAGGGGTTTAGAATTACATGTGTAGCCCCTGTCAGTCATCTCAATGTGCAAGAGGGGAGGAAGGAGCTTAAAGCTAACTAGGGTTTCACTGTGAGACTTTGTGTTTTAAAAGGAGGTTGGGGGAGGCTGGAAAGATGGCTTAGAACTTGCTACCTTGCAGAGGACCTGGCTTCTGTTCCCACTACCTATGTGTTGGTTCATAACCATCTTTAACCCTAGTTTCAGGAGAGCCATTGCCCTTTTCTGGCCTTCACCAGGCCCACATGTGATCCACATATAAACATAGGTTTAGGTTAAACACTCAGAAGCAGCCAGATGGCTCAGTGGTTAAAGGCTCTATGGCCATATGTGACCTGAGTTCGATCCTCAGGACCTACATGACAGAATTGAGAAAACTGACCCCCTGAGGCTACCCACTGACCTCTACATACATACTGTGGCATGTGCATGTGCATGCATGAATGAACACATGCATACACAACTAATGTAATAAAATAATACACAAAAATCAGAAGACAGACTTAGTGACTGAGTTAGGACAGATAGTCTGGGAAAGGTTAGAAGCAGGGTGTGTGGTTAAGGCCATTATACTGGTTTCCATACAAGAAGATGGAGACTTGATTAAGTCATTAGTAGTGGGAATGGAAAGAAGGAACAGATTTGGTACCTGGTTGAGAGGGAGACTCCAGAAGATCTGGTGCAAAAAGAACACAAAAGAATAAAGGAGAAAGATTCATCATGGTGATCCCGAGTTCGTGACCAGAAACAGTAGTGCCACTGAAGAGGAAGGCAGTAAAGAATGGCATGCAGAGGTATAGGGATGCAGATGGACGGTGCCTTCAGGTAGGGATGGCCAGGGGGCTGGCAGACTACAGTACAGCTCTTGCAACTAGAACAGAAATCTGGGCTGTGCATATCTGTTGGCGTTAAAAGCATGCTCACTTTGGTAGCATTGGAAGGTGAGGAAGGGCCAGGAGCCAGAGACTGAGAGAGCTTAGATGAGAGGGGAGAATGGAAGGCAGAGGATGTGCAAGGTCAAGGAAGCGAGGCTGAAAGAGCCATGAGATGACCGAAGATGCTGAGGAAGGAGGACGAGTCCGAGGAAGGTAATGGAGGAGAAGCTGCAGGCAGAGGGAGAGGTAGCAGGACAATCCTGTTTTTCTTCTCTGTCTCTCTATGTCTCTGTCTCTGTCTCTGTCTCTCTCTCTCTCTCTCTCTCTCCTCTCTTTCTCCCCTCCCCCAAAAGGGCTGAGGATGTAGGTCCATGGTAGGTAGGTAGAGTACTTGCCTGACGTACAAAGCCTTAGGTTTCCTTCCATAATGCTGAAGTAAAAGAGCCCAAAGCCTCCGACTGCGTCCGGAGGGAGCGAGGGTAGAGGTGAAGGTTAGACGTGGTTAGTCTGTGTGTGCTGGACAGAAAGAAGGCTGAAGGACTTAGTGTGTTTGTGGGTGGAGGGTGCCCCTGGTCTGTCTAGCCTATGCGTCCCCTTCCTCCTCCTTTCTAAGTCCCTGTTGGTGACAGCCTTGGCTCTGCTTTAAGCAGAGCTCTTCTCTGCCCACACAGCTCATTTCTTCTCAGACTTCTGCTCTAGATTTGAATTCAAACTGTTAAATCCAAAAGATAGGATCTGTGAGAATCTTACTGTAATTCAAATACCTGAAGTTCTAACCAGAACATTTTAATAAAAACTTCTCCCGAAGCGACTTCAGAGACTACTTACTCTTAAAAAGGGTTTACTTTAAATTGAAACAAAGTTTGTGGTTTCAGAAAATTTGATTATATTAGGTCAGGTGGATAGGCAGAGTCCTTGACTTTGGAAGAAGTTGGAGCAATTCTCATAGCAATAGAGTCGTTGATACATTCTTACCATCTGTGGTCCAGCTTGACGTCTGAGACTGGATCTCATTATGTAGCTCTGGCCTTCAACTCACAGGTCCACCTGCTGGGATTAAAGGCATGCACCACCATGCTTGGCAAGACGGAGCCTTTTAACATTATTAAAATGGTCCACATTAACTGAAGTAAGAAGTGAAGGGAAAGTGAGACCCTTCTTCCTTGTTGCAGCCTTACAGATGTGTTTCTCAGCCCCACTCGCATCAGAGAGGAGCAGCCTTAGCCTCATTCCTGAGGGGCTGGGCTTTGGAGCAGGTTAGGCGGTGGTTTTGTTACAGTACAGGGCCTTGCACCTGGATCTTGGTAACCATGAGCGTTTGTAGGGAAGGCTTTGCAGATGAGCTTGGGGAGAAGAGGATGTAGAATGATTGATTTCACTTCTAGGTTTCAAAAGAAAATCATCCTGTTATAATCTTAGAAACCTGATTTAGAGAAGTAGTAAACTCTGTATTCTGTTTAAAAAATATTAAATATGCCATACCTTGAGACAGGTGGGTGTGGTTTTGGTTTTGGTTTTGGTTTGGTTTGTTTGTTTTGCCTCCAGAGGCTAAACAAATTGGCAACATTAAATAGTATCAGCTGTAATTAAAATTTTCCATTTTAGCTGGTGCTGGTGGCTCACGCCTTAACTCCAGCACTCCAAAGACAGAGGCAGGCAGATTTGAGTTCGAGGCCAGCCTGGTCTACAGAGTGAGTGCCAGGACAGTCAGGGCTACAGAGAAACCCTGTCTTAAAAAAGAAAAAAGAAAAAAAAGTGATTTGGTTGGTTTTCCTTTCTTATTTTTGTGTGGGTGAGCGGGTGACAACAGTTCCCTCCTTCCGCTCTAGGAACCCTGGGGCTTGTGCCCTTACCTGATGGCATCGCACTGCGCCTAGGCTTTAATTTATTTTGTAAATAAAGGGGTGTGTGCAGACTGAGGCAGGAAGATGACAAGTTCAAGACCAGGCTGGGCTTCCTAGGAAGAGTGTCTGGAAGGGAAAAAGCTCTCCATAAGGACAAAGACATACAGGGGAGGAGAAACAAGCGAGCTTTGGAAAACAAGCCTCTCAAGTTGATGTCCACGGAGGGCAACACCCATACATACGATATTAAAATGAAATAAAACCGAGTCTTAGCCACCAGCCTCCAGAGCAGCAGGTCTCCTTCTGGAGTGTTCACACAGCCTTTCTTTGGGCTGATTCCCGCCCTGGCCTCCTCCCCATTTCCCTGACCGCCCGCTCCCACCTTTGTCCTGGATCCTTTCCACTTTAATGTTCCTGTCACCCTTCCCCCTCGCCCTCTTAGAGCCACTGGGTTGTCTCAGGAGTCCCCTGCTAGTTTCTAGCCTCTCCACCTAGATAACACATCCTGTTAGAAGTTAAGATCTGCATATGAGAGGCAACACATGGTGCTTGTCTTTCTGGGCCTGGGTTTCTTTCCTCACTTGGTATGTTTCCACATTTTGATTATCTGTCCATCTGGAGACACGTATCTCTTCTGGTTCCATGCTCTTCCTGTTGTGAAAGAGCAACTGTGGATGTGGATGTGCAGTCCCTCCATTGAGGGATGGAGTCCTTTGGTGCGTGCCGAGAGGGGAGCGCTGGCTCACAGAGTTTAGCCTTTGAGAAGGCTTCACACCCATTCCAGTCAGCCCCTGATGAAGCTCCTCCTACGGTCTGTCCTCCTACAGTCCTTCCTCCTACAGTCCTTCCTCCTACAGTCC
>NC_034596.1:80346609-80397719 GCF_900095145.1 Mus pahari | reverse complement strand
CCTCCTACAGTCCTTCCTCCTACAGTCCATCCTCCTACAGTCCGTCCTCCTACAGTCCATCCTCCTACAGTCCATCTGGCCCATGTGGTATTTTCTTTCTATCTTTTTTTGGGGGGGGGGAGTATTGTTTTGTTTTGGTTTGTTTGTTTGTTTGTTTGTATATTTGTCTTTCAAGGCAAGGTTTCTCTGTGTAAGAGCCTTGGCTGTTGTGAAACTTGCACAGTCCTCGAACTTAAGAGATTTGCCTGCCCTTGGTCTTGTAAACTTTATATGACCCAGCACAGGGGAAGGCCAGGGCCAGGTAGTGGGAGTGGGNGGGTAGGGGAGCAGGGGTGGGGGTAGGGTATAGGGAACTTTTGGCATAGCATTTGAAATGTAAATAAAGAAAATAATAATAAATAAATTAAAAAATAAAAAAAAAGAGATTTGCCTGCCTCTGCCTCCTAATCGCTGGGATCAAAGGTGTGTACCACCCACCCCCATCTGGCTTCACTTGATTTAATGATAGTAATTCTGACTGCAGTGAGATAGAATCTCACAGGAGGTTTAATTCTCACTTTCTGATGGCCAGGTTAAAAATAAATTTTATATATATATATGCTATTGATATTTCTTTTGAGAATTGTCTGTTCAGTTCAGTAGTCCATCTACTGATCTTCACTTTTGTCGTGTGTGTGTGTGTGTGTGTGTGTGTGTGTGTGTGTGTGTGTGTGTGTTTGATTTTAGCTCTTTATATATCTAAATGTTAGCCTCTTGTATTGCTGGCAGAGGTCTTCCCTCAGCTGTAGGTCCCTTCCCTCGGCTGTAATCTCTCTGGCTATGCATTTGCTTTTTCAGTTCACGTCCTCACATTTCCTAATTGTTGGGGTTGTTTCTGTTCACTGAGGATGGTTTTAAATGCTAAAAGGGCAAGGACAGCAGGACAACCAATTCATGCCTGTTTTCCTTTTGACTTTACAGGAATTAATTCGAGAACAAGTGGAGGTAAGCTTTTCTCTTCTTTGGGAGTGTCACGCGGATGTGTCACACACAAGGCTTCATTCATTTCCCTTTTACTAATTCTGTAGCTGCTCCAGACCACAGGAGGTATCCAAGGGACACTGCCACTGACTGTCCAGAAGGTGTTGGCCTCCCAGGCCTGCCATGGTAAGAGCCTGCTCGTAGCTGGAGTCTGAGGAGCTGAGCATTGGCGGGCACAGTGATCATATAGGAGACACCTGCTATAGGGTGCAGTGTAGGACAAGAGGCTGAAGCTCCCTTAATTTTCAAAAATTACTTTTGGAAAGTAGAACACTACTAGAACTGGGGTAGAAACTGACTAAGAAAGTAGAGGGGTGGGCCTTAAGGGAGGTGTCCTGAGTGAGGCCAGTGTGAGCCTAGGGCTCATCACAGCGTGTGGAGCAGCCTTGGCAGGGCCACAAAGGCCAGAGTAAATTCCTCTCACGAGCAGCAGCCAAGAGTACGAAGAAATTAGGCTGGAAATAAAGACCAGACGATTAGAAGGTTCCAGAGAGACCTTTAAAGCGGGTACAGGGCACAGGTCTTGTGGAGAGTTGTGAGCAGGGGATGTGATTCATAGAGGACATGGCATTGCTGGACTCAAATTAGGGATGTGGCCGCTGCAGAGCTGCCTGCAACTGTTCTGGGACCCACTGTCACTCCCACTTTATTCCTCTCCTTTCAAGCCTCTCACCCCTGCCTCTCCAAGCTTTGTCTGCACCCTGCAAATATCCCAGTGTCCTGTGCCCCTTTATTCTGTTCCCAGCCCTACAGCATCACTGTCTCTGGAGTCTGAGTCTGTCTTCACTGCCCTCCTTGCCTCCCTGTAAGCCCTCTGCCCAGTCCTTACCCCATCCAGCCCCTGCCCCAGTACCTACTCCCTTAGCACCTCCGGAACCCTTGGTAAATGTTTTGGTTTGGGCAGGGTCTTGCTTTGTACCCCAGGCTATCCTAGAACTACTTTCCAAGCATGTCATTCTTCCATCTCATGTACACATTGCCATTTACAAATGCTCTGGGTATAAAAGTATTTTATGTACTTATTTTTTACATTTTTGTCTGTTTCTTTGAGATAGCCCAGGCTGGTCTCTTAACTTAGTATGTAACTGAGAATAATCTTTTTTTTTTTTTTAGATTTATTTATTTAGTATATGTGAGTACACTGTAGCTGTCTTCAGACACTCCAGAAGAGGGTGTCAGATTTCATTATGGATGGTTGTGAGACACCATGTGGGTGCTGGGATTTGAACTCAGGACCTTCAGAAGAGTAGTCGGTGCTCTTAACCACTGAGCCATCTCTCCAGCCCCAACTGAGAATAATCTAAACTCTGATCCTCCACCTCTACCTCCAAAGTGCTGAGTCACAGACATCTCCTACCATCCCTAGCAAAGCCAGAGCCTGCGGCTCACCAGGGCTGGGTGTGGCCCTGCCTGCTGTTTGGGTTTCCGCAGTCACACTGCATGGTGTGCTACAATTCCAACCTCTTTGTCTTGTCCCTCCTCTGTCCTGACAGACACTTGCACTGGCCTTTCCTCAGCCCAGCATGCCTTTGTGTTCCTTCTCCAAGGAAAAAAAATCATGAAATCTCCTCCTCCTCCTCCTCTTCCTCTCCCTCTTCCTCCTCCTCTTCCTCTCCCTCTTCCTCCTCCTCTTCCTTCTCCTCCTTTTTCTTCTTTTTTGGTTTTTCAAGACAGGGTTTCTCTGTGTGTCTCTAGAACTTGCTTTGTAGACCAGACTGTCCTCAGACTCAGACATCTGCCTGCTTTGGTCTTCTTAACCCAGTGTCCCCACTGAAATAGTTTAGCAAGAGCGCACTCCCTGGCCTAAATTGGGCTGGTTTTGTGTTGCATGTTCTCAGCCAAGGTTTCATAGCACTGAAGATTGAGGATACTCTGTAATGATTTGTCCTGTGTGATCTTACCTGTTGGAGCTCCGTGAAGGTAGAGAGGGCCATTGGCTGTCTGAAAAGGCTCCTGACGCACAGCAGACATTTAGTTAGTACTTATTGACTGAGGGAATTGATCTTAGAATAAAGTCCTGTTCTAACATGTGATGATGTAAAGCAAGAAGACTGTTACTGAAATCAAGAAAAAGGGAAAACAAAACAGACACTATAAGAAAACAGTTTGCTTTTGAACCTTCATGGACAGAAGGACACTAATTAAAACTTCACACACTTGTAAGTAGGCAAATAGTGCCCTAGAAAGCCCCCAAAGCAAGGTCCTAATGGGTTAAGGGATGCCCCTCCCCTCCAGGACACAGGGACAAAGCACATAAGGAAGTAGAGACAGGAGGGCAGTCCTGAAGACTGCGGCTGTCCCATAACTCAGGTGCCAGTCGCAAGCAGTATAAAGGCCAGACTAAGGAAGTCTGAGAGACCCGTGACTTTGTCCAGGTTGTCTTCTGGCACAGGCTGACAACAGTCTCACTGTGCACTGTAACTTTTTGGTGTCTCTTTCCTTAGGGGCCATTAAGTTTAATGATCGTCTGAGCCTAGAAGACAGCTGCCACCTTATCGAGGCTCTGTCCTTGTCCCAGCTGCCATTTCAGTGTGCTCATGGGAGACCTTCAATGCTGCCCTTAGCTGACCTGGACCACTTGGAGCAGGAAAAACAGGTACCTTGTTCTAGTTTGCTTCCTGTTGCTGTGATAAAACCAACGAAAATACACTTGGAGGCCAGGGCGGTGTGTGTGTGTGTGTGTGTGTGTGTGTGTGTGTGTGTGTGTGTGTGTGTAGGGAGGGTTAATTTGGCTCATGCATCACAATTATACTGCAGGAACTGAAGCAGAGACCCATGGGTTCACTCAGCCTGGCTCTTACACTACCCAGGACCATCTGCCCAGGAGTGGCACCACCCACAATGGGCTGGACCCTCCCACACCAATTACTAATCAAGAAAATGCCCTATAGACTTACCTACAGTCAAGCTGATATAGGCATTTTCTTAAAAAGTTTCCCTCTTTTCCCCGGTGGCTATAGCTTATATAAAGTCAAAAACAACAACAACAACAACAAAAAAAACCAAAAAAACCAAAAATACAAAAAAAACCCAACCAGCATAGACCTATAGAATCAGGAAGAAGTAAAGTTTATCTTTTCTTTCTTTCAGCCTCTGCTATCTAATTGTAATCCATCTTTATCCTCTCCAAAACAGGAGAGTTTTGAAAAGCATGCACTGCAAGTTTTAAGGCCATCCACTTGGTCTTTCAGTTCACATTTGAAATGGAGCTTAAAGTGTGAGCTTATCTCCATGATAGCCTCCTGGTTTTTAAGCTTAACGTGTGCACATGTGTCCTGAATATCATGTATCCTGCACATCAGTTGCCTGCCAGCTCCAAATTTCATGATTCCTGAAGGTAGAAATGTCTCGAGCTCACAGCTGTCGGAACACAGCCGACATCCGGTCCCTTGCGCGTGTGGCCTGCAGCTGGAGCTGGCTATCTCAGAGGACCTCCTTGTTTCCTCAGCAGCCATGGAAGGAAGCAGCCTTTGGAGATCTCCTGGGCTGTGGCTCTGACCTGAGCGAGCAACACGTGAACAGTGATGTGGCTGATGCAGGGACTGCACGAGTCCTTACACTGAGAACACTTTCTATTCTTGTTACAATCTGTTCTGCTCTTTCATGTGTAAGGGTGTTGCCTGCATGTAGGTTTGAGCACCATGTGTGTGCACAGTGCCTGTGGAATCTAGAAGAGGGTGTTAGATCCACCCTGGAGTTACAGATGCTTGTGAACCGCCGTATGGGTGTTGGTAATTACACCCAGGTGCTCTGGAAGCGCAGTCAGTATTCTTAACCTCTGAGCCATCTCTCAAGCCTCTGCTCCCATCTGAAATGGAACAGAATCCTGTGTGCAGGGATGCTGGGTTCCTGCTTTCCAGAATCCTTTCTTTTGCTTCTCTTTCTTGAAATGGCTGTAAAGTCTTCCCTTGCATGGAGATTTCATACACTGTTCCCGACTTATGCAGTTAATCTTACTCCACTAAGACTCTTTTATGGGATGGGACAAACTGGCTCAGTGGTTAGGAGCACTGGTTGCCCTCCCAGGGGATCCAGGTTTCATTTCCAGCTCCACATGACACTCACAACTGTCAGCAACTCCACATTCAAGAGACCTGATGCCTTCTTCTGAATTCTGCAGGCATAAGGCATGTATATACATGCATACATACATACATACATAGATACATGCAGGCTACACAGTCCCACTACCCCTCCACAAGACCCCACCTCTTTGAAACTTCCCTATCCCCATCGCTGAGGAGATAAGAATTTAGACTTACAGTTTAATTCTGAGGGATGCTGTCATCTTTTTCTAAATCCAGGAAGGAGAAATTTAAACACATTTGGAGAGCCATACTTTGAAATACTTAAAAAAAAAAAAAAAAAAAAAAAAAAAAAAGTTAACAAAAAGAGGCAATGTCAGTTATTCTCTTTCTTCTCATAGGTTAGACCCAATCTTGCTAAACTTCGCAAAATGGTTCGTGCCTGGCATCTCTTTGGAAAATCAAAAGGCTGTGATACAGAGCAGAACCTACAACAGCCGTATCATACCTCCTTGTGAACCACTATGAGAAGAGAATTATGGAGTGTAAGGAGACAAGGGGGTGCTGTGCCTCCGGAGCAGAGAACAGTGAGCTGTGAGCAGGTCGGCGGCCCTGAGAGGGCTGGCACATCAGTCTCCTGGAGCAGATGGAGCAGGCACGTGCACTCAAGCCGAAGGGCAGTCTATTTCTTTGCATTCATGCACACAGGAGTTTGCCATACAATACCTATCTTTTGTAAATTGATTTAGTGATAAAATGTAATGATTTTGTAATCGGTGAGTTGGCTTATGTTTGAGGGGTGCAGCTTTTGTTTTTGAGCAGTTTTTCCCAGCCTCTTAGTTTACATTACATGATGATGCTAAGCCCTAAACACTGGTCTGCTGTCCTCTGAGCTCCTTAGCTTCACACCCCTGCTTCTTTACATTGTGCATTACAGACTTATGGTGTTTCTCTGCTCATTATAAAAATATTTCCTGCCGGGCAGTGGTGGTGCACGCCTTTAATCCCAGCACTTGGGAGGCAAAGGCAGATGGATTTCTGAGTTCAAGGCCAGCCTGGTCTGCAAATTGAGTTCCAGGACAGCCAGGGCTACACAGAGAAATCCCTGATATTTTCCAGAGAGACTTTAAATTATATTGGGGATTAAAAGTTATTTCTAGCTGGGTGTGGTGACAGATACCTGTAATCCTAGTGCCTGGGAGGCTGAGACAAGTCCGTGGCAGGGCACCACTTGCCTAGGCTGTATATATAGCAAGACCCTGACTCAAAATAAATAAGTAAATTATAGACAAAGAGAAACACAAAGATAGAATAGAGAAAGTTTGAACAATTTTTTTTTAATTCTCTTGATAACCTGGCTGTCCTGGAACTCGAACTCAGAGACCCCCCTGTTCTTCCTCCCGAGTGTTGGGATTAAAGGTGTGTGCCACCACTGCCTGGCAAGAAAAATTACAACCTTATCCCTGGTGTTTTGATAGCCTTACTGTTTTTTATAGCCAGAGGTGAATGTTTATATCCTGAACCAATACAACACTAAAAAAATAATGGGTTTGTTTTTGAAAATGAATTTGTACTTTATAAAATGCTTCTGTGAAAGTAATTATTATATCAAAATGCATCATTTATTTCATCCTAATCAAGTTCTCTCCACACTGTTTTTGCAGAAGAGGAGGGTGGTGTGGGTCCTTTCCTCACTGTATGCTGGCTTTATTACATCATGCCTATGACCTTAGGGTTTCGCTTGGGACCTGAACTGAGCTTACGAAGATATCTGCTAGTTACGCTTCCTTTAACTTGTATTTCCCCTGCTTCTCCAATTCCTTATGGTTAGCACGGCTTAGTGGACTGAAGGACCGTGGGGAAGTCCGAGTGCAAACAACCTGGTTCTTACTGCAAGGTGTCCCTCTGCTGTATAACTAACCAGGCGCTGGAAGGGAGGGGTGTCCACAGCAGCGCTTCCTGACATCCTGCTCACGGTGGCCTCACCATCAATGGAAGAATTCTCTATTTTTTTAGTGCAGAAAAGAAATGTGTACTCATGGGAAACAGTGTGTTTGGCAGCAGTCTTGGAGGGAATCAGAGGGGTGGAAGTGATGCCTGTGTGAGCCGGGGCCCCAGGGCAGGTGGAGGGGAACCAGCACTCATTTTCCTGCTGGTACCGATGGCTTCATCACTGGAGCCCTGAAGAATGGACCCTGCTGTGCTATCTAAGGCAGGCCTCTGTCCAGAGCTGTACAAATGAGTGCTTCATGCTCTCGGAGCATCTTGTCTCTGTTCAGTGGGGAGATGTGGCCCAGGGCCTCTGCAGCACTGTCCCAGATCAGTGAGGGGGGGGGGGGGGCAGAGTCTCCTGTAGCCCAGGCTGCCCAATAACTCAGTACTGAGGATGCCCGTTACCCTGTAATTGTCTTCACTTCTCAAGGCATGCATGGTGAATCACCATGAATCACCGCCGTGCTTGCTCTACCAAGAATTTGAAAAAAATCCTTTTATGTCAGTCCAGTTCTTAGGATTTCAAATGAGTGACAGCACTTCTTAACAGAGTGGCAGGCGGCTTTCAGAAGGGTTGCTTCTGTAATTGCCAACTCCTGTTTTCCCAAGAGGAGCAGAGAATCAGAAAATGTTTTCCTGGAATTATGCCTTCCTGGCTAGCCTGAGAAGCTAGGAGATGATTATCTTTTAATAATTTATAAGCTCATTTGCATTCATCAGCATAAGAACAACTTATTAGCCAAAAGTATCTAATAGATTACTTTTATTGCCTATTAGGGTTTTATATTGTCCCTTTTTAACTCCAGGATCATAAGAACAAAGATACACCACTTAATTTTCTAATATATGCTAGTAATTTTTTAAACATTTGTTTATGTGCGTATCTCTGTCTGTGTACACACTTGGGCCCTGATGTGTGTGGAAGCCAGAGAATGACTTGTGGGAGTAGATACTCTTTTTCTACTGTCCAAGCTTTTGGGAGGTGGAGGGGCATCTCTCTCTGGCCCACACCACCTATGCCTCAGATGAGTCAAGGGGCCAGCTCTCCCATGCTCATACCCTTGGGCTTGCTTGCCTGCATCCCTGCCACCAGGTGAGATACAGGGCCAGCTCTCTAAGTACCTCAGCCAGTGAGGGGTGGGGCCAGCTCTGCATAGCCCATAGACACCAAAGTGATTCCCAGGTTGGCCCAGATCCCATGGTCTGTCTGCCCAGACCAGGGACATCCACATGGTCATTAGTGGTAATACGAACATTCAGCACAGTTCCCTGCTGCTACATGGCCACAGGCCCAGACATGGCCTTCGGTGGCAGCCTGAGCCGGTGGTACTTCGTGGCTTCAGGTGGCAGGGCAGGGTATTCACAACAGGCTGTTCCTCTCCACCTGCTTGTCTCCAGTCCTGCCTCTCTAGACTTGGAGTACTCAAACCACCCGCCTCTCTTTCATCTCCACACCTCTATATAAATACACACTTCTAAATGTATATAATACACACTTCTAAATGTATATAATACACACTTCTAAATGTATATAATACACACTTCTAAATAAATAAAGTCCAGATAGAGGATTCCAAACACCAGCACCTTGGCTCAGGAGATCATCCAGGACTTCATCTTTGGCCACTGGGCCACTGACTGCAGGGTGACCTAAGCTGTGCTGGTGTCCTTGGGAGCCAGACCACCCAGCGCTGCCTCACCCACCCAGAGAATATCTTTTTAAAGATTTATTACTTTTGTGTATATGTCTGAGCATATGTGTACCACCTGTGTGTAGGTGCCTACAGAGGCCACAAGAAGGCATAGCATCCAATGGAACTGAAGTCAGAGGTCACTGTGAGCCACCATGTGAGTGCTGGGGACAGAACCTAGGTCCTCTGCAAGAATAGTGAGCACTTAACTACTGAGCCACCTCTCTAGTTCCGTGTCATATTTTATTAAAATAATTTTGGTTGATGGAATGAATTAGTTTGTCAACTTAGTGGCTCAACTCTATGGAATTTTGTTGGTGAAGGTGTTGGGGACTTCAGAGTAAAAGTCATGAGATGTGAAATGCCACCATTCTCGAGAGTTCCATTTTGTCATTGTTCATCAAAATACATTGAGAAATAAAGGTGCATCTGGATGCCTCTGACTTCAGGAGGTTTAGCTTTAACCAGGCAGGGAGACGATTAAGGAAACTGAGAACAGAATATGATCACTGAATTTCATCCGGCACTTTGTCACTGGGCTGAGAGGAGATAGCAGAATTACTGTGAGGTTTAAGACTGTGGGTGGGAGGACCTAGAGAGATGGCTCAGAGTAGAAGAGCACATGTTCTTGCCAAAGACCTGGGGTTGGTGAGCAACACCCACCTAACGGCTCACAGCCATCTCTGAGTCCAGCTCCAGAGTATCAGACCCTCATCTTGACCTTCCGGGGTACCAGGCACACACATGGTGCATATATGCAGGCAAAACAATCATGCACATAAAAAATTTAAACTCCCCACTCCCTGCACCCAGAAACAAAAATACTGTTTAGTAACAGGAACTAGCACCAGAAAAGCCAGGGCCAAGGCAGAGAGTGAGCGAAATGTGGGGGAGGGGACCAGCTCCAGGACAGCCAGTGAGCCGGGTTAGGGGCAGCACAGACAGAAAAGCAAGGCAGAGCAGGACCAAAATGTTAGAATCTGGGTCAGAGGGGCCACACCAGGTGAGAGCAGATGCTGTTCAGCAGTTCCTAGAAGCCCTGGTGGCAAAGCCATATGGGTCCCAGGCATGCTAGTCTGAAGAAGAGCCATTCTGACAGGAAACCCAGAGTGCTGGTCCTGCATCCCATCAAAGCCCAGGAGTGGGGCTGGGGAGAAAGAAGGCCAGATTCGTAAAAACAGTGTACAGGCCTGAACAACTTGAATTCAGATCCCTGGATCCCATATAGAGGTGGAGACAGGAGAATTCCCTGGAAGGGAATCACAGGCCAAATTACCCCAGAGTTTACAGCACAGGAACATACGAGATCTTTCCTGCCTCACACGAGGAAATACGTGACGTGACACCTCTGACATCTGTGCATTCACCAGGGTACAAAGACGCCTTCACACACATGTCACACCAACATCTACATACACAACGTAATTCTTTAAGGGAATGGTGCTACACACCTGTAATCCCAATATGTGGCAGGCTGAGGCAGGAGGATCAAGATTTACAAAGAAACAAAACGCACATTAGGCTTACAGAGAGAACTGGACGGTGTGTCTGCCACTGTATTTAGCCACTCATAGACTGTGAGACAGCTAAAAGGTGGGGCCAGAGTGAGAGGGAAAGAAGGAAGTCTAAAACTGAAATTGTAGCTATTCTGCACCAGATAAAGGCTATATCCTTACTCTCTCTTGCTGGCCCAGCCGTAAGAAAGTGGGTTGTGCCCATTGCCTCAGAAGGTGCAGGTCAAAGGTCATCGTGTGGCCCCGAGCTTTCTCAAACCCTCAGCGCACTTTTCCCTATGCCCATTCCTTAGTGTCTCCTCCTCCTCCCCCACCTCTGATGAAGACATCCTGACCAAAACTGGGAGCGGCTTACCTCACCAATTGAATGCCAAGCAGAAAGCTAGACCCAGCAGCAATCCGAGCTCAGCCGGCCTCTCTTGAGGTTAGCCTTAAAACTCACTAGTGCTTATTTCAAAAGCAGAGAGTGGCTGGTGACTCAGAGGCGTGTGGAGCCAGCTACTACTATTTATCCTTTGATTTGGCTTGTGATGAAAAAACTCGTTTAGATTTATCATGTTATTTTATGTGTATGGGTATTTTGCTTGTATGTGTCTGTGCACCAGATGTATGTCTAGTGCCTTCAGGTCAGTGGCCACAGAGGACAAAGGAAGGCATGAGATCCCCTGGGACTGGAGTTACAGACAGCTGTGAACCACCACCGTGTGGTGCTGAGAATCCAACCCAGGTCCTCTGCAAGAGCTCAAGTACTGAGCTCCCTCTCCAGCCCCTGCTTGGCATTTGTGTTTGGTTGTTTGATACAAGGTCTCTCTGCAGTCCTGGCTGCCTCAGAGCTCACTGTAGACCAGGCTGGCCTCCAACTCACAGAGCTCCTGCTGTCTCTGCCTCCGGAATACTGAGAGAATACTGAGATTAAAGGCGTGGGTCACCACACCTAGCCTGGCTTGAAGTTTTGAGACAAAGTTTCACTCTGTAGGTGGCCCAGACTGCCTCAAAGTTGGAACTGTCCTGCCTTGGCCACCTAAGTGTTGGGATTACCAGGGTGAGTGAGCACTGTGCCCCGCTGCCTTCTCCTGATCAGCCATGTGTTCATGCTCCTTAGCCTGCGGACCTCTATAGATTATGAATTTTAGGGATCCCGTCAGGTTTTCACTTAACTCACCATAAGCTAGCTTCTTTTCCAGGCAGGCTTGATTCTAAATGCAGTCAGCATGCCTAGGGGAGGAAACCAGTCAGGAGTCTCCCCAGCACAGCAATTACTGGAAACGTCCAATCTGCAGCACCTTTGTTGAGTGACATGGAGATGAGAGTTCTTTATTAATGATTATGTAGCTGCTGCAGTGTCCTGGCACAGCTGCTTGGTGATGGAGCTCGGTGGCAGAGCACTTGCCTCCCACATACAAAGCCTTGCGTTCTGCACATAATAATGTACAGAGAAGCAGACCAGATACAAAAGGCTTGCAAGCCCCATTTCAAACAACTTCTTTCAGGTTAACTTAGGAGCATATCCACTGATGAAGAATTTTTTTTGTAAGCTGTGTGTGTGTGTGTGTGTGTGTACATGCACACACATGTACACACATGCACACGCATGTACACACATGTAGAAGGTAGAGACCAACTTGTGGAAGTCCATTTTATCCTTCTACCAGGCTTGGCAGTGAGTTCGTTTATCCAGCTGAGTCACCGAACCCACCCTAACATGAGGAGTTTCTGAGAGGTCAAATAGACGGTATAGAGCCGGCCTGATGGACCAAGTTGTACATATGAAAGATTAACATTGCTATAGAGTTCAGTAGTACAGCCAGTGCCAGGAAGCTTTTGTTATTCAAAGACTAATGCAAGTTTTTGGTTTTTAAAAATGGTTTTGAAGCCTATCTGTAAAACCCAGTCTGAGTACCAGCATTTCTCTGAGAATCACTTTACATTACACTTGCTTTTTTTTTTTTTTTTTTTTTTTTTTTTTTGGTGAGAGTATGTTTTCAGACTTCTGAAGCTAAATTAGGAGTTTCTGTTCCTTATTCAAGTTCCAAGAATTATGCCTTTCCTGCCCTCTGCCCAACTTGGAAGATAGAGATCGTGGGAACAAGTGTCTTTACAAACTGCGTTCGTTATCTGGCGGGTTATTTGGTGTGTTCGGGAAGACATCTGCAGCCATGGCTCTTGTTTCTATAATTCTGTCCAAGCATCAAGTTTTTTTTTCTTCTGGGTCTTGCCTGCAAGACAGTATTGTGAGGTAGGCCTAGCAAGGCTGGGGGTTGCAAGTCTCTGGACGTGACCCTGTCAGTGAGTGCCGCTTCTCTTCCTAGCTGTAGCCAATTCTTGAACAGGAAAAGAAGGGGTAGGTTGGCTTAAGAGTCCACAGCGGCATCATGCCCTTCTCTTCTGGGCTCGAAGACAGCTTCTGTCTCACGCTCATCTGTCTCAGTTGTGCCTGGAAAGACACTGGTGCTAATTTTAGACAGAGACTGGGATGCACAAAAAGTGTCGTGGCAAGCCAGAAACAAATTTCGAGGCCCCGACTCGCTGCTGTGCTTAATCCAAACCACACAATTGTACCCAAGTGAGTTGCTGATGGAGTTGCTGTTTTCAGAGACAATGGCTTGTCATTGGCAGAAGCACCCACTTCCTAAGAAAGCATAGCATCTTCTAGGCAGGAAATAATTAAAAGTCTGAGTGAGTCAGGCAGGCTGCTCTTAGACCCTTCAGGTCAACCCTCTGTGATCTATGACCATCCCCCAACAAAGCACAAAGCAGAGACCTCTCAAGTTGCTGCCGCCTCAAGGCCTTTCCCTTATAACCTACTTTCAACCAGTTTACTGAAATGTGACTATCAAACTACCCCTCCAAACCACTCAGCGCCTTAGGGGTTAAAAGCGAGGATTCCTAAGCTCCTTCCCTCCTTTCAGGTCCAGACTCTGCCCCAGGAGATGAAGATCTCATGGGGGAGTCAGTTTGAGCAGTGGGTCCTAACACGGTTGATCCCGAGGCATTTTGTCAAAACTCCATTGGGAAGCACTACGCGGAAGACTGGGATCTATAGCTTGCTACTGCTGCTGTTCTTCCAACTTTTAACTCTGCATTTATGGGCGATGCTTGAGTGGTATAAGGGTCATGCTACATACTGCTTGCGCGTCCTCTCAGCACCAGCCACCCTGACTCATGGAACAGAACGTGGACTTCCTTACAAATATTTCCCTCTCTAACTGGTAATGCGAGCATGCCTTTGACAGGTGGCCTGTCACTCCCAACCGAATGGAATTGTGTTAGCCAGCTGTAGCTAACTACAACCATTTGGAAGGCTGCTGTGTTTGCCCACCACGGGGCCACCAGCAGTCACTTGAGAAGCTGCACACCTGTCATTCGGGAATGTGGGTCAGAAGCCCGAATTTGGAAAGTGCCCCTCTAGTTTTTTTAATATTGAGAACTCATGCAAATTCAAGGCTGGGAAAACCAGCCAAGATGCTTTCAACCCAGACACTGCCGTCCAGCTGCTGCAGGAGGAACTTCACCTGCAGCCTGCGCAGCGTTGCTGTGTAGCAGCGTTGGTATTTACTTTACTTTCCTGCTGTTGCCAAACACAGGCTGTGATGGAGCTATCCTGGTTTACCGTGTCCCTGGGTTCCTTCAAGGAATTCTGCAAGTGCAGGCTCCTAGCTGCCTGTCTGACTAATCAGTCCTCAGCCTCCGCAGAAAGGGAAGCTTTAAACGATTCCCTTCTTCCTGAAATCTGATGCGGCAATCTAGAAGTGGACCCCAAGGTGATGTATTTTAAGCTCCATGAGGCTCGTCTTTTTTTTTTTTTTTTTAAAGATTTATTTATTTCATGTATGTGATTACACTGTCACTGTCTTCAGACACACTGGAAAAAGGCATCATCAGATCCCATTACAGATGGATGCGAGTCACCATGTGGTTGCTAGGATTTGAACTCAGGACCTCTAGAAGAGCAGTCAGTGCTTTCGATCACTGAGCTATCTCTCCAGCCTTAGGCTCAAGTCTTAAAGCCTTTACCGTAGATACCAAAAAGTTGTTTGGGGCCCTTTCCAGTTAGCTGTACGGGGAAAATGCTTTTACTTATACTTGTGTTAGGCTTCCCCCTCTGACCACAGCCTCTATGCAGACAGATAAGGCCCACTCTGCCGCTTCAGTCCATTCAGAGCTCAGAACACTTGGGGAGTTTCCAGTACTTTTATTGGCACAGCCTAGGGAAAGGTCTGGAAGGCATTTCTGAGCAAACACCAACCCAACAAAGTAGTCATGGCATGTCTAGCACACCACTGAGCCAGAAGGTTCAAGTTCTTGAAGCAAACAGCCTGGTCACAAAGTGGCTCCAAAATCCCCAGGTAAATGAGCCCTGCTGCTCAGGTGAGCCCAGAAGGCAGGAGCAGTCCTGGACACACTCATCACCGGGGATGAGCAGGAAGGCAGGCGACACTGAGGGCTCAGGCTGGCCTCCCCTCCCCACTGTAGCAGCAATGCTGTGTCTCCACTCTAGGTCTAAGCTGGTTCCACATCGGACGGGCCGTGTCAGAGGATGTGGTCATCAGGGTGGTAGAGCTCGCTCATCAGGCGGTAGATGTAGGATGGTGCATTCCCACCAATGTTGGAAATAAAGAGGGTAATGAGGTCAGGGGGCACGTAGTCAAACACAGGACAGTGGACACTGACCTTCTCCAGAATGTCTCCTGCAAGACAATCACGTTAGGGGTAAACTGAGGATCCAGCTCTATCGTTGCAGAGTGCGAGTTCAATAATGCAGGCATGCTAGACAGTTGTGGCAAAGCTCAAACTGGGAGATGTGGCTGCAACTTGAATCTCACGTTAACGCTTTCCAGTGGCTGAGTCGGGTAGATGGCCAGTGTGAGGGCAGCCAGAGACACTGCCTCAAACCAGAACAAACCACACTGTTAAACCAACCTCTCTCATGTCTTTTCATAACACTTAAAATTTAAACCTGGGGCTGGCGCAATGACTCACTGGCTAAGGTACTAGCTGTTCTTCCAGAGGACCTGGGTTTGATTTCTACCACCACATAGCAGCTCACAACCAGCTGTAACTCTAGGTCTAACGGATCCAATGCCCCTTTCCAGTTCTGAAGAAACCAGCCTTGCATGTGGTACACAGACAGACATGCAGGTGAAGCAGTCATACATAGTATAAAAAAAAAAAGTTTGGCTTTTTATATTCAAATTCAAGATTGCAACCTTAAAGGTGCATCCACTCATCCACCAACCACACTAGGTATACTTTGACCCACTCTCCCCGTGCTCTGAACAGTCCAGCCACGTGACCAGCTTTCCCCAGCTGACTAAACACACACATGTCATGCCCTGCAGTCCCTGGTAAATTTCCCAAATCCACACACAGAACCCACTCACTCAGGACTCCAGCAATGCCGTCCAATCAGGACCTGTCGCAAGTCTTAGGTAAGTCCCGTCACCACCTCCCTTTCTTCCTAACACACCCGGGACCCCACACTTTACTGCCTGCTGTCTACAGCGTAGTCTGTGGAAAGAGGGCATTACTGCCTCTTTACTTTAGTTCCCACACCACGTGCAGCGAGGCAGAACAGGCATTTCTCCTTCCCGTTAGTTTGCTGAGACAGTGCCTCATCACACAGCTCCGCTTGGCCTGGAATTCACTAAGTAGATGAACCAGGACGGCCTTGAATTGTGATGACGTCAGCTCCTCACTAAGTGCTGGGATTATGAGAGCCGCCACACCTGGCTTCAAAACTATTTAAATAAAAGGATAAGTCAGTCAAATTCTAAGAAGAATCAGGACAGCAGACACAGTGTTCTGTTCTTACAAGGTGTGTACGTCCAACCGGACTGCTCCAGGCCGTGGGCTCCCGGAACAGAGCTGCTGCCTTCAAATGATGCCCGAGAAGCACACTTCCCGTCCCTCCCCAAGCACGGGCATCTAGGCTACAGGTGAGTTTGCAAGTGCAAGTACTTCAGATCTTACAGCTTTGAGCAGCCAACTCACCAAAATGACTCCTTACAGCAACACAAGAAATGACGGGGAGACACACACACACACACACACACACACACACACACCCATACCTTCTGTGAAAGGAAGGACTTCTTCAGGAGCCACAAACTTGTGAAAGGAATCTTCTTCACTGGGGAACTAGACAAAAGAAAAAAAATTTTTTTTAAAAGGGATTCAGCAATTTTGTTGAATGCTTAGCTGTTGCCATGTGGCTAGAAGTGTTACAACTGCCTAAAGCAACATTGTTCACAGGAGTTAAAAGGTGAAACTAACTCCCTAACTCAATACCCACTGATAAAGGTTAGTTGGGGGGCTGGAGAGATACAATGGTGAAGAGCACTTACTGTTCTTGCAGAGTACCTAGGTTTGAGTCCTAGCATCCATGCGACAGTTCATGACCATCTATCTATAACTCATAGAATGCAAGACCCTCTTGTGACCTCCCTGGCCACTAGGGCATGCACATAGTGCATGCAAAATAAAATATAAAACATCTAAATAGCTGGGTGTGGTGGCACACATCTTTAATCCCACCACGCAGGAGGCAGAGGCAGGTGGATCTCTGTAAGTTAGAGACCAGCCTGGTCTACAGAGTTCTAGGACAGCCAGGACTATACAGAGAAACCCTGTAAATAACAAACAAACAAAAATCCTAAACAAATGGGTAATTAACCTGAAGTGTGACTATAGAGACATAGGTTGTTTCCATACAAAGTTTCTGTCACTGTCAAATGACTATTCACGTAACAACTGCTGATATTCAAGCCCCAGAATAATGCCCTTCAGCCTCTGCCCCCCAAAAAGGGATTCTATGGTCCTAGTTTTACCCTGCTTGGCATTTCCAGAAGGGTTGGGGCAATGGAGAATACTGGCAACTTGAGACACAGGGCCTTTCTCTGTCCTGTGTCATTCTGACATGATCTGTGAAGGATTAGAACTACCGATTCTGTTCCTGGCTCAAAACATCTATGGCTCCTTTTCGCCTGTGGTAGATCTACTCCACTGAGCAAGGAACAGATCAGCAGGAGAAGCTGGAGGGCAGAGCTGAAGCCTACACATCCACTCCCCCCTCTGCTGGTTACCAGCTGGAGCCGCTGCCGCACCTGAGGAGACAGCTTGAACATGGGCGCGCAGACGATGAGAGGCGTGGAGTGGTGTTTCGCTGCCAGGGCCAGCGTGTGTGTTCCCGCCACTGCCCTCAGGGAACCGTTGGCCAGGATAGTCTTCGTGCCAATGATCACCTTTGGGAGGAGAAAAATCATGAGCTCCTTGGGGTGGAGACTTAACCGGGTCTCTGCTGGATGTTCAGGCCTGTATCTTAGCATCTGCAGGGCCCAGAGGGCAAGGGAGCCTCCAGTACTCAGGACTAGCATGACATGGGTAGCTACAACACATGTTTTTTTCCCAGTCTTTCCCAGAAATCATGCATAGCACTTCCTGGAAAGAGAAGCCTGATCACTTGCCATGCACCGTTGCCCCACTCCCTGAGCATACGTGGGAAGCAGCAAATCCCAACAGCTAGCCAGCACTCTTAGCTCAGCTCCACTTCGCTCTTGTCAATGCTTTAACCACATTTACAGGCTACTCCTAGTGAGGAGGTGATGTGGGTGAGGGGGATAAGGCCAGCTTACAGGGCCTAAAAGCTTGCTTTCAAGTGGAGCTGGAAACCTTCTTCAACCCCCACGGACCTCACAAGACATGAAAAAGAAAGGAGTATTCCAGAATCAGTAACTCCAGCCACCCACCTTGTTGACTCTGGACATAACAGCAAAAATGGCAGCATCAGTCATGACAGTTGTCTCGATACCTTCTTCGGACAAATTGACGGCCATTTCATGTCCCTGAAACAGGAGGGGAAGGCTGGTGCTAGGACAGTGATACAGTGACAAGAGCTGACAAATGGACTGGATCCAGAAGACTCTGAAATCTAGTTTCCAGGATAACCCATCTCTCTGTGATACATACACAGTCTGGCAAGCCAGAGGGACGCTAATAAACGTGACTTCAGAGCAGCTACGAGACTGGAAATGCAACTGCTTACACAATGCAAGCACAGCTGGCAAGACAGCTTCTGCCTCGTCCTTTTACAACATCCTTTATGTTTCTCGAGACTTGTTATTAAGGACTGAGTGAGATCAAATCAAATACCAGTCATCCCCAAGATACTATGCCCTACTCTGACCCTGCAAAGAACCAAGATTTCATTTCCTAGGACCTGTAATTTACACAGCTTTCTTAAACTGCTATTTAAGTGCATCTACAGCAACTTGAAAATCCTTACCGAGACTCTGTTTTGGGATGCTTTGGTTTGTGTGTGCGTTTTGTTCTCACTACTGAGCTCTTGCTTGCCTAGGATTCATTATGTAGACCAGACCAAGTTGTTGTCACACTCACAGAGATCCACCTGCCTCTGCTTCTCTAGTGCTGAGACTAAAGGCCTGTGCCGCATGCATGCCTGACATGACTGACTTTTTCCTTTCTTGCTTTCCTCCTCCTCCTCCTCTTCCTTTTCTCTCTCTCTCCTCTCTCTCTCTCTCTCTCTGTCTCTCTCTCAATATAGGGTCTTTCTGTAGTCCTGGCTGTTCCTAGAACTCATTATGTAGACCAGGCTGGCTTCAAACTCAGAGAGACCCACCTGCCTCTTCCTCCCCAGGGCTGTGATGTAAAGCGTGGGCTACCACATCCAGCATGATTTACTTTCTTAATGACTCAAGGCTGAGCTAATCGATTCACAGTTGGCTCAGACTCACTCCTCCTTTATTCCCTCTTCACCCCTTCTCAGCACCCCCCCCCCTTTACCTGGCAGAAAGGAGCGCACTCTGCAACAATGACGTGGAACTTCCTCTTCCGGGCTGCCTCTTTAAGGAAGGCCTCAACTGTTCTAGAGTAGCCAATGGTCATGATCACCTCGTTGGAGTGGATGTGCTCCAGAGCCTGGGCGGCAATGTTCTCCATTGTGCCTTCTGCAAGAACAGGTTTGCAAGGGAACGTGAAAATGGCATGCTCACCCCAGACAGGCAAGACAATGGCTCACAGGGGAAGCTGCCCTTACACATGCCAGCCTGGCATCACAGGCTTATTAGCAGGCTCAAAGTGCAACAGTCCAAGCTCTCAAAAGCAGCACTCTGGGGTCCTGGGCCTGCACCCGCAGCCTGCCCCACTCTCCAGCAGCACTCTGACTCACTGGGCACTACTGCCACTAAACCAGTTCCATACAACTGCTCTAGAAGATGAGTTAAGGCCAGAAGCGGTAATCTGGGAAATCCTGAAGTGCTAACCAAAAACAGATCTTCTCCTAATAGACGTATTCTTCCAAAAGGTGGCCACAACACCTCCATGGGCGGCGGGCAAACAAAAGAAAAGCAGAAAACCCAGAGCAGCTTGAGAGTGACTGGAGTACAAATGGCACCTAGTTTGTTTCTTTGAAAATTGTCTACCTTGATTTATTTTTATTGCATGAATGTCTTGCCTGCATGTATAGCTATTTGCCTCACGTGTGCCTGGTCCCTGTGGAGGTCAGAGGAGGGCATCGGATCCTCTGGAACAGGACTTACAGGTGGCTATGAGTCACAGTGTAGATGCTGGGAACTAAACCTGGGGACTTTACAAGAGCAGCCAGTGCTCTTAATCGCTGAGCCATCCATCTCTCCAGCCCCAGTTCCCAGTGTTAAATCTCTGAAGAACAGACTGTAACAAAAATCTGCAAGTAAGGATGGAGGCAGTGTGTATATAAATTCTCGAAGGGGTGGGCATGATGGCTTAGTGGGTAAATGTGCTTGACAGTCAAACCTGGAAGCCTGAGCTCCATCCCTGGAATCCACATAAAGGGGGATGCACAAACTCTACAAAGTTGCCCTGTAACCTACACCCCCCGACACACACACCCCGCACACACGCACACAACACTAGTAGTAAACATTTTTTGAAGTCAAGATGAAGTTTAGTGAAAAAGAAACTTCCAAATGTGGCTTTGGGAAATTCGTTTTCTGTTTTTTTTTTTTTGCAGCGCTGGGAATGAAACCCAGGGCCTTAATTATGGTACACTTCCACTGAACTACATCCCCAGCAAGTTCACTTGCTATAAAAGAAAAGAAAAGGAAAGAAAAAGACTTGCCCTAAAAGAAATTTCCTGCTTAATGTACTGTTAAAGAGCGGGTCTGTCTTAAAAGATGCAGTTACTACAGGCCTGGTGTTTTCCATCCACTCCTACCAAATGGTGTTCAAACAGAAGACTGGTGATCTCGACCATCCCTGTCAATGAACAATTTCGGGGGGGGGGGGGAGCTGTTTCACTTGCCTGTGACCTAACTTGTCCACTTAGTGATCAGACCTCTTACCCAGTTCCACCAGCAGCTCATTAATCGCCTCAATGATGTTGGCCTTAAGTGGGGCAAAATGGAAGCTGAAATCCTCGCTCAGGCCTCCGGATGTCAAGAGTTTGTGCAGGGACTCCTGCTGATCGCTCTCGTCACTGCGCCCGTGCAGTCTAAGGAGGCAACAAGACCCAAAGAGTGATCACGGGGGCAACGGGGACAGCTCAGCCACAACAGAGGCCTCAAGCTGATAGGAGACACGGTTTAACAACCCAAAGCCAGCACCCCTTGGTCCCACCAGGAGCCCACCCGGGCTGTGAGTTTGACCTGCCATACTCCTCCCGGATGATCTTGAGGACTCTCCGCACCATGTTTCCCACGGTGGTCTCGGAGGGCTGCGCGGCCGTCATCCTCCTGCCCTCTCTGCGGATCAAATCCATTAGATCCCCTGAAACCCAAGAGAGACCGAGTGAACGGGGCAGGCGCGCGGTGAGAGTGAATGTCAGCTTCAGGAACAGAACGAGGACGAGTGGCCTCCGCACCCGCGTTGTTCCAGTGGTGGTCCGTGATAAGCCGGCGCAGCAGCCCCAGGGTCTCCCGAGCCATGTCCTCCGAGCTGCGCTGCCCGCCACCTCGCTTCAGAGTCTCCACGAAGCCTTCGATCCTCTCGGACAACTCCGAGCCCTTCGCCGCGGCACCCGGCATCTCCACCACCGTCCGGGGACTCGCTTGCAGAAGCCTCAATTGCCAGAGCACTGTTTCACTTCCGGGCCGAGAGAGGTCGACTTCCGCTCGGTGAAGCATAATTGAGCCCGCCCCTCCCTCCGCTGAGGCCAATCAGAAGCGTGTTACGGCGGAGCTGGGCGCGCCGACGGGAAGTGACGGCTGGAAGGGTCCCCTTGGGAGTCTGCGCGCCGAGCCGGGAGGCCCGGAGGATGCTGGCCAGTCTGGTTGCTATGGGAATAGCGAGCGGCTCTCCCGCCCTGCGACCAGCAGAAGTGGCTTTCCTCTTTCCTGGCTCCGCCGCTGCCTGTTGCTTGGCAGACGCCGCCGTGAGTGCGCGTCCGCGGCTCGGGACGCCCAGAAAAGTGCTGCTGCAACGCGGGATGAACATGTTGTGCACCTTTTCCGCTGGGTTCCATTCCTCACCGACTTTGTCTTTCTTTTCCCCGCTCGGTGCAATGATCTCACAGGTGTTAGGCAAGTGGTACGGCCATTGCTATAGTCTCTATTCCTAGCTCTTACGTTGTTGTTTGCTTTTTTATATCCTTGGCCTCGAAAGCGCTAAGGAATGTCACTAATGAAAGAGATTCAAAGTAGAAGCTAATAGGACACCAAAAATGTTGTTCTCCAATTTGGAGACCTGCAAGTACATACAATGTAATAAGTTCTTCCATTGACCCGAAGCTTACTAGGTATTGAGTGCTGTGTGTAAGTTCTTACTGTCATACACCTAGATGAGGTAGGTTCTCTTCCCACGGCTTGACAAATTGAGAAAGAGATTCACAGTATTGAAGCAGTTAGGGAGGTAAAAAGGCTGTGCTTATCCAGGGTCCCCTGAACCCAAACGGAATTAGAATCTCTTACTTATTTAAGATAAACTTCTCAAAAGTGAATCTTCCAGACTTTTAAGATTTTCCTTACAGCTGATAAATTGTCTTCAGAGGGATTAGATCAGTATCAAAATCTTATAAAGATAGTACAGGAAAACTGTACCTGTCATTAGAAAAAAAAACTAATAAATTATTAGAAAAATAGAATACAGTGATACATTAAAAAGAGTAAATATTTGTAATCTCTAAATAGCATAGTGTTTAATTTTCTGGGGTCTGGCTCACCTGTACCGTTGTCATCAGGGCAAACTCTACTGTGTTGCCCAGGCAACGTGCATGACTCCAGGATCAGCTCTCTCCTGGCTACTGCAGGTGGCAACGGGGAAGGGAGAAGGCATCACACCAGTACCTGTACCACCTCACCCCAGACGGGTCAAAGGGGCCAGCTCTCCCACACTCTGTCCTTCTGAGACAGCTCACCTGGGTCCCCTCCACCAGGGCTGTGCTGCCCAGATGAAGCACAGGGCCCACCTGCCCAGGTGCTGTAGTGGACAGGGACAGGGCTAGCTCACTCAGTCTCATGACCTCAAGGCCAAATCTCCAGACTTCCTCAGATGGGGGAGAGAAGCCATCGCCCCGGCACCCATACCACCTCTGGCAGAGGTTGGTAGAGGCCAACTCTCTCTTGCTCTCACCCTAGGGACTGGCTGACCTGAAAACCCCTTAACCAGGGCCAACCCTACTGTGATGTTCAGGTGTGGTGCAGACCCAGTTCCCCTCACTCTGATGACCCTAGGGTCACCTTTCCTGACTGCCTCAGGTGGCTAGGGGTGAGTGGGCAGGGGGCATCTCCCACCTGCTCAGAGCAGAGAAGTGGTGGGGCCATCAATGTTGTACATGCTTACCAACACATGGTATTACCAAACATCTCTGTAGAAAGTAGACATAAAAAAGATCCTTCAGGATTGTTTTAATTTGCATTTGCCTGCTTGCCAGTGATGCTTGTGTTCTCCCACATTTATTGACCTTCATTTTACTCATGATTATAGCTTGCATATGGTTAAAGTGTGTTCCTCAAAAGTTCATTTGCTGAGGGTTTGGTCTTTCAGTGTGATGATATTGGGAACTGGTGAGCCCTGGGAGGAGTGTGGCGTCTGAGGATGACACCCAGAGGCTTCCAAGTGCTATACCACTTGCAAGTGAACATATCAGCTTCCCTGTGCACATGAGCATGTCAGCTTCCCCATGCCCATGAGCACATCAGCTTCCCTGTGCACATGAACACACCCACATCCATCTACTCAAGAGAAAGCCATGACTGGGGAGGAATGTTGACTGCATTACCTTTTTCAATTTATTTTTAAAATCCTGTGTATGGTTGTTTTGTCTGTGTCTGCAGAGCAGGCTGAGTCCCTGTAACAGATGTATAGCACTTCTAGTTTAAGAAAGGGAATGTTGGAGCCAGATGCCCTTGACAGGTGGGTGCTGGGAGTCAAACCCAATGCTCTGAAAGAGCTGCTATGTCCTTTATCGGAGACACAGCTACACATCTGTCCCAGTGACTCATCATGTACCTTTTAAAATATATATTTTGTAACTTTAAAAATGTTTACTCTGTCTTTCTTATAAGAAAGCTTAAAAACTGGTGTGAGAGCTAAAGCCTTCCCTTGAGCCTGGATGAAACCCAAGTGCTGGGACCTGCATACAAATAGATTTACGTTTTGGGGACTGGAGAGATAGCTCAGTGGGTTAAAGCACATGTTGCTGTTTTGCAGACCCCAGGTTTCATTCTCAGAACCCACACTGTGGCACACAGCTACCTGAAGCCCTAGATACGTGGAGACATATACCATGATCATGGATAGGAAACTTTAGTGCTTTAAATATATCTAGTTTCCCAAGTGTAGTCTAATCAAAACTCCAATGGAGGCAAAATAAAAATAAAAATAATCAGAAGTTGTTTCTAAGATATACAGGAAAGAGAAAGGGGCCAAAACTAGTCATGGTACTCTAAGTGACAAGATGTAGGCAAAAAATTCTTCCCTACTAGAGAACAAGATGTTTAAAACAATGTAAGGCAGTGTTTAGGAAACTGGCATTTGAGTTTAGGATGGATGGAGTACTGAGACAGAACAGGTCTCTAAACAGATACACATGTAGGTCTAGAGACCTGCAGCCAACAGAAGCATCTTAGAAATCACTGCAGAAAGAATGGCCAAGGAAAAGGGAATGGCTTTTCATGAACGTCTTTCATCCCCCACAAGAAATCATTCCAATTTATGTATCCAGACAATTTCTTTAAATGTTTAGATTAGAAGATGCTAGGGGCTTAGCTCAGTGAGGAAATGTACACAAAACCCCAGTGTGACCCCTCACATCATAAACTGTAAACAGAAATAAAATATTCAGAGGAGAGCACAGGAGACTGTGTTTTCAATTTTGGATTAGGGAAGGCTTTCTTAAGTCACAGAGGAAACCAAGGCCTATGTGGGGTTGGTAACTTGGTCAGTGTTATACATCATAATTAGCTCCAGCTGTCAGTGTGATGCAACTTGGAGTTTCCTGGGAAGAAGAAACCTCAGCTAAAAAATTGCTTGGATTAGGTTGGCCTGTGACCACATGTGTGAGGCATTGTCCTTGAACTGGCTCTGTAGAGCATGCTGGCCTTGAACTCACAGAAATCTGCCTGCCTCTGCCTCCCAGGTGCCAGGACTAAAGGCGTGCCTGAGCACACCCAGTTTCATTTCTTAATTAATAACTGATGTAGGAGAGCCCAGCCCACTCAGGGTAGTGCCACCCATAAGCAAGTAGGCATATAGTATAAGAAAGGAGCTGATTAATCCAGAGGAAGCCATCCAATGAGCATCAGGAACCATGGTTCCTGCCTCAGCTTCTGCTTCATAGCTTGCTGTATGTCTTTGGTTTCGTTTGGGTTGGGTTTTGACACTGTGGAGCCCTGACTGTCATGGAACTCATGATGTGTCCCAGGCTGGCCTCGAACTCACAGAGATCCACCTGTCTCTGCCTCCTGGGTGCCGGGATTAAAGGCGTGCATGCACCATGATTCCAGGCTCCATGTGTGATTTTTTTGTTTGTTTGTTTGTTTTTGGTTTTTTGAGACAGGGTTTCTCTGTGTAGCTCTGGATGTCCTGGAACTCACTCTGTAGACCAGGCTGGCCTCGAACTCACAGAGATCCACCTGTCTCTGCCTCCTGGGTGCCGGGATTAAAGGCGTGCATGCACCATGATTCCAGGCTCCATGTGTGATTTTTTTGTTTGTTTGTTTGTTTTTGGTTTTTTGAGACAGGGTTTCTCTGTGTAGCTCTGGATGTCCTGGAACTCACTCTGTAGACCAGGCTGGCCTCGAACTCAGAAATCCACCTGCCTCTGCCTCCCGAGTGCTGGGATTAGAGGTGTGTGCCACCACTGCCTAGCTCCGTGTGTGATTTTTAAATGGAGCTTTCTGTCAATTTCAGCCCAAAGTTCCTGGTATTATCTTTTTCTGGCATTTTTGTGGGATCTATTTATATGCTAAGGATATGGCACGAGCATCACAATGCTGTGTGGTAACTTTGCCTCTGTTCTCCTGTTGTTCAGAGAATATTACACACACCTTTCGATGGGATAATTTTGAAAGACATCAGAAGAGTTTCCGATATTAATTTAATTTCTACCCTCTGATCTTCATGGCCATCTTTAGAAATGTTTCCTTTTACCTGTGTGTGTGTGTGTGTGTGTGCTCTTTGTGTTTGTGCATGTGCATATGTATAGGGGTGTTCATGCTCACCTGCATATGGGCACATGGAAGCCAGAGGCTGACCATGGGTGTCTTCCTCAGTCACTCTCCACCTCATTTTTGATACCAGATCTCTCATTAAGCTTGGAAATTATTGATTTGGTGGGCTAGATGGTCAGGGAGCTCCAAGGATTTACCAATGTCTGATCCTCCTTACCCCCACCAGGCCAGCACCGGGATTTCATGGGAGTCACCATGGCTCCTGGCTTTCGCCTGGGTGCTGAAGATCCTAATTGGGGTCCACATACTTGCAAAGCAAGCACCTAACTGAAAAAGGTTATCTTTCCAGCCCCAGAAATTCATCTTAAACAATAAGATAAATGCACAATTAATAATTCACAGTAATTTTTCCACTATCGTTTATAACGGGAAAAAAAAAGAAGAAGAAGCAAAACTGGCCAGCAAGTTCGTTTAGTGGGTAAAGCCACTTGTCACGCAAGCCTGATGACTGGAGTTTGGTCGCTGGAACACACATAAAAGAGGAAGGGGAGGACTGACTCCATAAGGTGGTCCTCTGACATCCACTACACGTTATGACATGAGTGTGCCCTCATACACTATACACACAAGAATAAGATGTGATTTAAAACCCTTAATATAAAAAAAATTTAAGAGAGTAGTTTAGAACATTACTGTAGAGCTGTTTCAGTGGTATGTTTTAAGGGAGTAATGGAGCTAGGGAGAATAGGTGGATAAAGCACTTGACACAGAGCCTGGCCACCCGTGTTTGGATCTCCAGAGACACTGTGAAGGTGGACACAGTGCACACATACCTGTAATCCCAGCACACCTGCAGGTTAGAGCTGGGATCTCCAGAAGCTCATGGGCAAAAGAACCCTCTGGAAAAAATGTGGAAATGAAAAATGAACATCCAAAGTTGTCTCATACCTTCACACACACACACACACACACACACACGCCCCTCATATACCCACACATGCACATGTACACACACACCTCTCATACACACACACCTTATACATAAACACAAAAAGTAACAACATGTGAAATAAGAACTGTTGACAACAAATGGAGTTTTAAACCCAGGTTGCATATGAGTACTCTTTTTTTTTTTTTTGGTTTGGTTTGGTTTGGTTTGGTTTTGAGATAGTAGCTTGTGTGTATCATACTGACTTCAAACTCACTGGAGCTGGAGCTGGCCTTGAACTCCTTATCCTTCTGCCTTTCTTTCTTTCTTTTTTTTTTTTTTTNAAATTTATTTATTTTATGTAAGTACACTGCAGCTGTCTTCAGACACTCCAGAAGAGGGAGTCAGATCTCGTTATGGATGGTTGTGAGCCACCATGTGGTTGCTGGGATTTGAACTCAGGACCTTTGGAAGAACAGTTGGGTGTTCTTACTTGCTGAGCCATCTCACCAGCCCGCCTTTCTTTCACATATGCTAGGATTGCAGGCATGCACTACCATGCCCGTCACTGCGCCTATGCACTTGTGACAATAGTTCAGAAGTCTGCTTAAAAACTAAAATGGACCAGATGGAGGTGACCCACACCTTTAGTCCCAGCACTCTGGAGGCAGAGACAGGCAGAGCTCTGTGAGTTCAAGGCCTGTTGAGTTCCAAGACAGCTGAGGCTACCCAGAAGAACCCTATCTTGATCAACCAAAGAACAAACAGTTAAAATGGATTTGATTAACTCAAGATTGAGTTTTTGCTTTTTAGTCTAGACAAAGAATGTCACATTGGAACTTGTACATGAATGTTTATGACACGTTATTCATAATAACCAAATCCTGGAAAATATCCAACTATCTACCACAGTTGTCAGATATTAAAGTAAACTGTGCTACCTCCGTGCCATAGAATAGAACTTGGCAAGCTGGTCATTGCTGGGCTCAACAGGGGAGCCTGAGGAAGTGCTCTCTGGATCTGGAAGATGTCTCAGTCATTAAAGTTGTGTGAAGACTTGAGTCTGACACCAGAACCTATGAAATTACAGCATGTGTTGTTATCCTGGGGCCTATGGGGAACGGACAGTAGGACCCCTACCTGGGGCTTGCTGTCAGCCCCTACTGTAGCTGGTGAGCTCCAGGCCAATTAGAAACAGCCTCTCAAAGGAGGTGGACTGCATTCCTGTGGATGACACACACGTTCTTCATGGTTCACGTGAACCTGCACACACATGCACCCATACATGCCTGAGATACATGTCGTGTGTCTCACTGTGTGAGATGTGACAAAATGATCTTAGAGAGAAGTGTGTGTGTGTGTGTGTGTGTAGGGACAGCCTGAGAATCTACAATTATTTGATAATAGTTTTAATTTTTTTTTTTACAATGCTAAAAGTCATCCCAGAACCTTACCTGTTAGATAAGGCCACACTTCCACTAAGCTCTGCTGCCAGCTCTCCAAGAAAATATTAAATTAGAATTTATAAAATGGATCCACACATATAAGAAAACTGTAACATATTCTGTTTGGGCCTGGTAAAAATTTAAATCATTCCTTATTACTATTGTGTGTATGTCCGACAGGTGAACACATAGGTGACATGGTGCATGTATGGAGGTCAGAAGGCAGCTTTCGGGAGTCAGTGCTCTCCTCTCACCATGGGCTCTGGGCCCTGAACTCAGACTGGCAGGCCTGAGTAGTAAGCGCTTTACCTACAGAGCAAGCTCACTGACCCGGTAGTCAGGGTTTGTTTTGTTGCTGTTGTTGTTGTTTTGATTTAACCTATAATTGTTAACATGGTGCTATGCTAACATAATCTTGGGGTGTATGTGTGTTCATGTTAGTGCATGTGTACATGAATGTAAAGGCCAGAGGTCAACATCAGAAGTCTCTCTCATGCACTCTTGATGAACCAACCGGAGCTTGCCTGTTTAGATGCACTGACTGGACAGTGTATCTGGACAGCAAGCCCCAAGGAGTCACCTGTCTCCACCTCCCCAGTGCTGGGATTACGGGTGTGCGGCAACTTGTTAGTGTATGCTGGGGATCGAACTGCAGTGTTTGTTTGTTTGTTTTAAAATGCAGGGTACGGGCTGGCAAGATGGCTCAGCGGGTAAGAGCACTGACTGCTCTTCCGAAGGTCCGGAGTTCAAATCCCAGCAACCACATGGTGACTCATAACCACCTATAATGAGATCTGACGCCCTCTTCTGGTGCGTCTGAAGAAAGCTATAGTGTACTTATTTATAATAATAAGTAAATCTATGGGCTGGAGTGAGCAGGGACTGAGCGAGCACAGGGCCAGCCAGAGCCAGCAGGGTTGACTGGAGCAAGCAGAGGTCCTAAATTCAATTCCCAACAACCAGATGAAGGCTCACAACCATCTGTACAGCTACAGTGTACTCACGTACATAAAATAAATAAATAAATCTTCAAAAATAAAAATAAAAAAATAAAAACCAGGGTACAAAAATAGTCAACTTGACATAGACTAGAGTCACCTGAGAGGAAAGAACCCAACAGAGAAAATGCCTTCTTGCTGGGTGGTGTCACACATCTTTAATCCCAGCACTTGTGAAGCAGAGGCAGGTAGATCTCTGAGTTTGAGGCCAGTGTGGTCTACAGAGAGAGTTCCAGGCCAGACAGGGCTACACAGAGAAACTCTTGTCTCAGAGGGAGAGGGGGAGAGAGAGAGAGAGAGAGAGAGAGAGAGAGAGAGAGAGAGAGAGAGAGAGAGAGAAAGAAGAAGAAGGAGGAGGAGGAGGAGGAGGAGGAGGAAAAGGAGGAGGAAGAGGAGGAGGGAGGGAATGAGGGAATGAGGAAATGCTTCCACAAGATCAGGCTGTAAGCAAGCATTTTCTTAATTAGCTACCGATGGGGGAGGGCATATTGGTGCCATCTCTGGGCTGGTGGTCCTGGGTTCTATAAGAAAACAGGCTGAGCAAGCCATGAGAAAGCTGGTAAGCAGCAGCCCTCCGAGGCCTCTGCATCAGCTCCTGCCTCCAGGTTCCTGCTCTGTTTGAGCTCCTGTCCTGACTTCCTTCAGTGATGGAGTGTGGATGTGGAGGCACAGGTCAAATAAACCCTTTCCTCCCCAGGTTGCTTTGCTCATGTTTTTGTTCATTAGATCAATAGGCCCTAACTAAGACAATGAATATGATGTGTCTGTGTGTGTGGATGTCGAGTGAGACTCTGTAGTGTGATTACAAGCTTATCAGGTCCTTAGTTCTCCCTAAACCATTCTTCTCCATGTCTTTAAATAGTTTAATAGAATTTTAGCTGGGCAAAATGACCACCTAGATCATTTTGCCCAGCTGGAGAGATGGCTCAGTGATTAAGAGCACTGACTGCTCTTCTGAAGGTCCTGAGTTCAAATCCCAGCAACCACGTGGAGGCTCACAATCATCCGTAATGAAATCTGATGCCCTCTTTTGGAGTGTCAGAAGACAGCTACAGTGTACTGACTCATAATAAATAAATAAATAAGTAAATCTTTGGGCCGGATTGAGCAGGGCTGGAGCAAGTAGGACTGGAGAGAGCAGGGCCTGAGAGAGCGTGGGGGGTGGGAGGGAGCGAGAAGAAAAAAAAGTGGGTCTTCCCACTTCAAAAGAAAAAAAAAAAGACCACCTAGAATAAAGGCTGCATTTCATAGTCTGTCGCCTACAGCAGATGTGTCCTTGCCGACGGGAAGGCCGTGTGTGGCTGCTTCTGGAACCTTCCCTAGGAGGATGTTAGCATGTGCCTCTTTCACCTCCTTGCTCATCTCTGCTCGGCCAGCTGAGATGACACAGATGCAGGCCTAGGGTAGGGAGCTGGTGATAAGCGGTGAGCTGGAAGCCACGTGGGCACCCTGAGGCCTCCGAGGAGGAGAGTTCCCGTTTGTCTTTAGACCTTAGGTAGCTGAAAGCAAATCAAACCTGGGCTTTGCTCACGTCAGTGCTGTCCTGGGTTTTTACCTCTTGCCGTTTACACCAGATCTGATACATGCAAGAGTGGCTAGTGTTTTTGTTTGGTTTCGTTTCGAGTTTATGAACTGTCCTGCATTTCCCAAAACGTGTCCAATGAACGTAGCCCACTTACAACCAAAAGTAGAAGTTATCTGATAGACAAAAAGAAAAGCAGTTCTTCACCAGGCCCGTCCTCTCATGGGGAAAAAAAAAAGATTATGTTGACAGGCTCTTCCAGCTCTTCCTTGAGTGCTGCATATCCAGCCTTCTGACACTTATCTCTCAGGTGTGTTTCCTGTGCTTCATGGAGATGATGGTAACTGATCCACACTTTTACAGCTTTCTCCTCTTGGGCTACAGATTCTCTCTCCTCTAGGTCACTTCCTTTTCCTGAAAGGCTTTTGACTCAACACACACACCACTGTTTTTACCCTTCTTGGTTGTTTTGCTCTAAGTCATGTCTCTAAGCAACCCGAGAGAGAGCAAGTGCTATTGTCCCGGACACCTGTTGTTTTTGTCTGGCCCGCACCCCCCTTTCCGCTGGGAATTGCCCCTCCAGGTCCCATGTGACTTGGGTGGAACTGTCAATCCAGCACCAGTGGTGTCCCCCGTGTGCCCTCGCCACAGACCCAGGTCTGCTCTGTCCTCATCTTCTACTCTGGTGCTTGAAGCCACTTGACTCTTCCCTGCGATTTGCCAGAGAGGTCCAGAGAGAAAGGGAGTTTCCTTCTTCACAGTATCTCTTGTAAAGAGGTTGGCTTGGAGCTGTCAGGGGCCACATTTCCAGACTCAGAGAGCGAGCTTGCTCTTTAGAAGACAGTGGGTAACTACAAAGAAGAACCTGGCTTGGCCTCCAGGAAAGGTGTGCAGAGCCAAGGCCTAGAGTGATAGATTTGAAAGCTGCTGACCAGGACTTTCCGATCTAGCCAGACCTGAAGGCAGAGCCCCCCCCCCCCATGGCACAACAAACCCCGCTGAGCTCCCCTCTGCTGCTGGGGTCTTGGCTGAGAGCTTCACTTCTGTTGCCCAGGAAGGAGCCCAGCACTAGTCAGCCAAGGTGGGAGCCCGTTCTGCCCGTTCTGCCGCTGCATTTGCTAAGCTAGGTCATCTCTCCTCTTGGTCTAAATCTGGTTCTGTCCCCTTGAACATGGACAAGTGATAGGAATTTGGAGAGAATTTCAAATGACAGAGTCAGGGTTCGTGGTTAGAAACAACTACTCCCCTGTTGGATTCCCAATTGCACATTAGCATTAACCCTAACCCTAACCCCTCAGAGAGGCACTCGGTGTGTGTAACTCGAGCTTCTCTCTCTCTCTCTCTCTCTCTCTCTCTCTCTCTCTCTCTCCTTCAAGACAGGGTTTCTCTGTGTGTCCTTGGCTGTCTTGGAGCTCACTCTGTAGACCAGGCTGGGTTCAAACTCAGAAATCTGCCTGCCTCTGCCTCCCAAGTGCTGGGTTTAAAGATGTGTGGCACCACCCAGCAAGAAGAGAGAGACAGAGAGACAGAGAGAGGAGCTGGCTCTGGTTAAATAAGTTATCCCAAATGACAGGTCCATTCTCCTATATGAAGATGTACCAAGCACACAGGTAGACAACCACAATTGCAGCCTGTGATTCTGAAGATAAAAACAGAGCCCAAGGTCCACTAACCAGTTACTTTTCCATCCATGGCAGCCATGTAAGAGCTTGGGCTTAGAAGTCACTCAGGCGCTTACCTTACTCAACCTAGCCCTTACCAACTAACTGAGTAGTCTTTTTTTGTTGGTAGAGATTGGTACATGCTAACTAACAGTGGTCCATGGATAGTGTAGGAACATTGGTAGATGACAGTCTGATGGTTTTAAATGTTGTGAGAGATTGTAAAGTATTGAACATTGTAGGATGGCTTAGCATCAGTAGGTCTGGCTATCCATAGTCTAGATGAATTTAAAGAAATCTCTAGAAAATTGTATTCTCGTGTGTTTAATGAGGACCCAGTTGTTAATTCAAAGACCAGATATTCAAAACAAAAATAACCTTTCCTTTTTCAAGGGCTCACCACTGCACCTGCTCAAGAACAGGTTGGCACACCCCTATGTCTTCCTGCTAGAATCCTGTGCCCTGGGTACCCATAGCTTCTTGCTACTCCACGCATAAGTGACACTCAGTGGCTGACTTGCAGATGTAGCCTGCTGGTTGTTCCCAGAAGCCCACGGCTCAACCGCTCCCATCTGTGCGTCTTACCACCACCGCCACCACCAACCAAGGATGGTTTCCATCCCTGGGATGATGTCACAAGCACCCCAACAACAGGCAGTCATTGTCTGACTGGTCCTTGCCCTGAGCAAGGGGGAGAGGAAGGAGGACTCTGAAACTGCTCCCTGCCTTGAGCAGAGCATGGGAGTGGGGATAGCTAAGCCCAGAACTGAGAGCCAAAGGCTCTTTCCAATTTGTGCTGATTTCCTTTCTCGGGGCTTGTATAGTAGAAACACTGAATCCTACATACATGTGCATCCATGTTTACTGCTTTTCTTTTTACAACAAGGAAACAACTACTCTAGATGTCTATCAACATATATGTGGTTAATAAAAATGAAATTACAAAAGTGGTTGGAAAATATTATATTACGTCAGGTAATCCAGGCTCAGAAAAACAAATATGTGCTCTTGTACTGATAATCTTATCTGTGTGTGTTTATATGGGAGTGTGCACAGAGAAGGACCGCCAGAAAGCTAGAAGGGCCTGTGTGCAGAGAGCTTAAAGGGAGGGAGGTGGGAGGGTAGGGAACACGTGATGTGACGGTACAAGGGGAGGGGTGAAGACAGACACAGACACACACACACACACTCACAGAGAAATCCTTTTTTTAAAAAACGTGGACTACTACTCCCTGGAATGACTGGGTCCCAGCAGGATTGGAGGCAGAGAAGAAGAGGGGAGGGGTAGGAGGAGACAGACCAAGGCTAAGCATGTAAGAGGGTGCCATATCGAAACCCAATACTTCATAAGCTAATTTCAAAAAAATGAAATAAAACAAACAAGCAAAAAAGTCCCATCAAAGTACTCATTGTGAAGGCCTGTATTGTAATGACACTGTATATATGACCTCAGAGACTTCTAGGGAGTCACGAGGTAAATGTTTTCTTCCTCTTTGGAAGGGTCGTGGGGAAAAAGATGGAAGGGAGTGGGCAGAAGAGGAGAATCTTAATGTGTAGCCCAGGCTGGCCCCTCTCTTGAGATCTTCTTGCTTCTGCCTCCCAAGTGCCAGACATCAGTCATGTGTCATATCTGCTTTAACATCTGTTCGTAATAGAAGAATATGGGGTTCAGAGTCATTGTGAGTCCACAGCTAATGGGAGACAGGGCATACAAATCTTTTTTTTTTTTTTTTTTTTTTTTTTCAAGACAGGGTTTCTCTGTGTAGCCCTGGCTGTCCCGGAACTCACTCTGTAGACCAGGTTGGCCTCGAACTCAGAAATCTGCCTGCCTCTACCTCCCGAGTGCTGGGATTAAAGGTGTGCGCCACCACTGCCTGGCTGCATACAAATCTTTTAACCCAGGTTTATCTCTGTCCCGAGACTTCCCTTGTTCTTGCCTGAAGAACATGCTCACCGGCATGCCTGAGTGGTAGGAAGAGTCTTTCGCCATCCAACAGGGCAGGGCAGTACCCTGACCTAGTCCAGAGTGTTGGAAGGGCATCTGTGTGGCTATCCCTGTCACATGACTAGGGCGCCCGCAGATGGGACCGGCTGAAGCTGTGAGATCGCTGAAGAGCAGTGACTTCCTGGTCTAGTGTCTCTAGGACGTCCACACACAGCGGAGAGGGAAGAGTCCTGGCTGCCAAGCCCTGTCCATGAGGAGGGGAAGCAGACGCTCCTCTCTGGGCTCATGAGACCTGCCTAGGGTGTACACTCCACAGAATCCACGGGCAGTCGCACCCCGTGGGAAAGCATTGCCCCAGGCCAGCCCAGGAGCCACGACGGTGCCGCCTCCTACCCACGGCTTGGCTCAGCGGGTTCCCAAGTGGCTTGACTTCCTTCTGCACTCCCACCTCCCATTGTCCCCAGGGAGTCAGGGAGGCCACTGGCAAAGTTGTCCTTCAATCCTTAAGTCCCACAGGCTTCCCAAACCCCTTCTCCACACATCTCAGAGCCAGGCTTCTTGGGGGGCGGGTGCTGAGAGGGGATCCCCTAAGCTGCTCAAGGCACCCCCTGCCCCTGGGTCTGTTCAGACTCCATTTCTTCTCCTGAAGCTGCACACCAGGCTTCACTCTCCCTGCAATAACAGGGCTTTGGGTATAGGATGTTGTTTTTGCAGCTGGGCTGGGGTGGAGCAGCATGGGAAGGCGTCTTGGGTACTGACTGTCTGAGAAAGCCCCGGACCCACATTCCCACTAAAGCTGGGGCAGCCCCTTTGGACTAGTGACTGGGATTTCCTGGGAAGACAGAATCCTGGGCAAAGCACAGTCCCCAGAATATTGAGGCCCAGCAGAGGAGGCCAGCCAGCAGGGCAGAGCGCTGGGGCGTGGGGGCGGCTTAGAAGTCTCGAGGCCACTGTGAGCCACAGTCTCCAAGAGGTTTGAGGTTCTCAACCCCCACACATCCTGGGAGCACGCTTCCTTAAAACAAACGACAAACAAAACCAAACCTCATTTAAGGGGTCTTGGGGCACGACACACTGCTGGCGGAGAGCGGGGCTATGACACATGGTTAGAAATTGAAAAGAAAAAGAGAAAGTTCCCTCATAAACCCATCACACGGCCGGGCGTGGTGGCACACGCCTTTAATCCCAGCACTTGGGAGGCAGAGGCAGGCGGATTTCTGAGTTCAAGGCCAGCCTGGTCTACAAAATGAGTTCCAGAACAGCCAGGGCTATACAGAGAAACCCTGTCTCAAAAAACCAAAAAAGAAAAAAAAAAAATCACACACAATCATTATGAACATTTTGACATATTTCCCCATAGCCTATACTTTTAAACTGTTTTGAAGTACACACCACATACAGTTCACTATTTTGTTGGGTGTTTAAGCGCATAGTTAAGCATATGCCCATTTCTGCATGATGTCCTTTAAATAAGTAGTGTCCCTGTAGGCCCATGTGTTGAACGCTTGGTCCCCAGGTGGTGGCGCTATTTGGGGAAGTTTTGGAAACCGAGAGGTGGGGCCTAACTGGAGGGCATGACACACCTTTGAAGGTTCTACCTGGTCCCTGGTCCTTTCCTGTCCCTCTGCTTCCTGCCCTACATCCTCCTGTGCCACGCACTGCCATCTCCAATATGCTCTGCCCAAACGAACGGGGTAACGTGTCCACAGATGTAACCCTTAAAACAGTGAAAGCAAACTTCATCTTTTCCTCCTATAAGTGGCTCCAGGCATTGTGGTCACACTAATGAAGCCTAACAAATACTCCCAGCAACTTTCTCCACCACCCATTTTCCAGAACATTCTGTCACCTCCGACAGCAATGCTGCACTCATACTTTATGCATGAAATCATATCTGTCTGGTTTACTCCACTGAGTATAGCTCCAAAGTTCATCTTTGTTTCAGCATTTGTCAGAATTTCCTTCCTTTTTAAGGTCAAATAATATTCCATGGTGTGTCATATTTTGTCTATTCATTCATAACCTATTTTTAACACAATAAAGATTACATGTGATGCATAGACCCCTAACCCTTTTATCAGGTGCTGCCAAGTCATCCAGGGCTTTACCAAACACCTGTTTTAGTGTTTGCTCAATTCCTTGCACAGCTGGAACGAGGACAATACAGTAAACTAATCTCCCATTACCTAACAGTGTTCTCTGTTTGTTGTGTTTGTATGTTAACATAAATGACATTGAGAAGCAGGCCTTTCTAGATAGGCATCTTTTATGGATCTCTGCCTGACTTCCAGAATTTCAGAGTATTTCTCAAGGAATAATACCTCCTGAAATGGCCATCACAGTGACCAACATTCTTGCTTTCTTGATGAGTGTCACTCAAACTTCCCAGAACACAGCACACAATAGTGGCTATTGCTCTTCCCATGCACTGCGCTGGGTATCTGCAGACAGGTCCCTCGCCCTCAGCAGATCCCGAGCACCCAGGAGCTGAGGGGCCATGCTATACTTTCATTCCCTTGCAGCAAGGTGGAGGCCATCTCAAGCAGGGCTTTGGGAGACCCACCCACTTTCTTCCAGCACCTCTTGACGATGCTCTGTCAGAGTGAGAGGCCCTGGCCACATTTTGATGACCACAGTGAAGAATGAATCAAAATAGCCAGTCTCGGGCCTGGAACCCACTTGGAGGTGGCAGGACAGAGCCAACCTGGGGCAAAGGAGCAGCTAGTGAAGTGGGAATGGGGTCCCTCGTAGATATGATCCAGGACCATTCTGGAGACTACCCTAGGCTTTGCCCAGCCAACCCCCATCTGGAGGCAGCTGGATGAAACAGTATGGCCTTTATGTAAAACGTATTTTACTACTTGGCATGTGTGAGGTGTGTTTGTGCAGTATGTGCTCAGAGGCCAGAAGGGGGCATCAGATCGCCTAGGACTGGAGTTACTGACTACTGCGGGTGCTGGGGATTGATCCAGCCCTTCAGGTGCTCTGTCACCATTTGTAGTGGGTTACTCTATTGAGTACTACACAGGCCCTTTACCATAGACGCCTCCGCTGTACCTGTTTTGCTGACGATGCTACTGAGTTCCACAGCAACTTAGTACTTTGTTGAGAACTGAGGCTGGGGTGTAGCAGAGCTGACTTCCTAGCAAACCTCTCCCTCTGACTCTTTTTTTTTTTTTTTTTTTTTTGGTTTTTCCAGACAGGGTTTCTCTGTGTAGCCCTGGCTGTCCCGGAACTCACTCTGTAGACCAGGCTGGCCACAAACTCAGAAATCCACCTGCCTCTGTCTCCCAAGTGCTGGGATTAAAGGCATGTGCCACCATGCCTGGCTCCTCTCTGACTCTTAAACTTGTCCTATGTCCTGCTTTTCCCATGGGCTCTAATGGCACCTAAGTCTTGAAAGGGACTTTATGTGTGTGTGTGTGGGGGGGTTGTGTGGACTAGTAATGACCTCTGGGGTGGGATTTGGCTCTGCCTTCTCTGCCCAGTCCTGTCCCATCTTAGGCCAGGGAATGAAGAGTACTTCACGCCCCAAGGGACCTGGCTGGAGTAGGAAAGGCAGGGCTGGAGAAGGGGTGGCCTGGGACCATACTACACACAAAGGGCCTGATTGTGTTACAGATACTGCTCTTTGGGAAAATAAGTATCATGAAGTCTTCTTATTTTGGACAATCTGGTGTCCCAGAGACCCCCGTGCCAAAGAAAACACGGATTGAGGAAACAGCCAGCAATGCTCGAGGCCCGCAGGTGAAATCAGCTGGTCTGGACTTGCAGGGTGGGACAGGGGCTTCTGCTGAGTCCTGAATTAGAGACCTGTGCCAAGAGCTCCTCAGATGCAGTCTCAGGATGGACCTAAGGAATAGCATTCCAAACACCCTCAGGAGTCTCCAGTCTAAGTCATGTAGTACTAACCTCAAGCACACAGAAGGGGCCCGCCCTGTCCAGACAGCCCAGGAAGGCTTCCATTCCTGGGCCTGAAGGACCAGGCTCTGGGATTGGCCAGGCCTGGGTTGCTACAGTCCCCTACAAAGGACAGGATAGCTACTCAGGGTGACTCATACTAGGGAAAGGTGACCTTTTTTCTGGAACATGATTCCCTGTGGGCACAGGGGCAGAAGTCAGTGGGCTCAAAACTCTGGGACGGGCCTGTTTGGCCCAGCTCAGGTCAAGAGGGCATCCCACTGGCTTGGCCCACCAGCCAAAGCCAACACAGGAAATGCCAACAGACCTCAACATCCGGGCACCTAATTTGCTCTGGGCTGGCAGGGAGTACCCCTGCCTTCCTGAGCTCGGCAGTTGGCAGTGCTGGCTGGCAGGAACAATGACATCAATGCCCAGAGGGTGCTCAGAGCCTGTCCTGAGCCCCACGAGCCCCACAGCTAGAGAGAGGAGCCAGGCAAACATGCAAAAGACCAGCAGGGCAGCAAGGGGGAGCCGGGCGTTCCCCTGGATGGCAGCCACTGCACTGTTGTTGGGATACAATTTCATGCTCCTTCGAGGAGAACTGTGAGGGGTCATCCCCTCCTCAACGCCCCAGGAAGGAGACTGGTGGGCAGACAGTTGTTAACGCTGAGCTGCCGCCGCCACTGCGGTGATTAAGGCCACAGTAATTGGTCTCAAAGTCAGGCAGAGGCCTGACAGCGGGCGGGCAGCCGCCAGGGTCTGCAGGGCAGGGGAGGAGGGGGCCCAGAGCCCGGGCTGGGCCTGTGTGCATTGAGAGGATTAGTTTGGGAATTGACACTCAATCCTTCTTAGTGATTTCCTTCCTGGGGCCCTGGCCAGGACCAGCAATGTGAGGATGGGGCAGGGGTTGGGGGAGGAGGTTGTGGGCTCCATCAGGCTCCTTTTAAGTGGGTGGTAGCTGGGTTCGGGTGTAGGGTGTCCACTTTCAGTATGGCTAAGCTGGACCACCACTCTGCAGATCCCTCAGAGACTTCCAGTCAGCTCACATGGCTGAACGAGCCCTCCCAGGAAAGGGGTACTTCCTGGTTGTTAGTGCTAGCTGAGCCTCACCAGGACTCTATATGTCCCGCCTCCCCCACCACCTCCAACGTGACACCTGGCTCAGGATAGTTCTGTTAATGATATATTTTGTGGCAAGATCTCTGTGATGCCCTCCAAGGCGTGGGTGGTACCTTTGCCACATTATTCCAGAAGTTCTCAAGACTGGAGTCCTCCAGAGACCACCCAGTCTGTGCCCTTGTCCTGAAGGGAATCCTCCCTCTGCTAGCTCTGCTGGCTACTACATTCCTGGGGATTTCTCCCTTGTGAGTCAGTGTGGTGCACCTGATTGTATAGGTGTGTGCCTGTGTGTGTGTGTGTGTGTGCCTGTGTATGTATGTGCCTGTGTATGTGTGTCTGTGTATGTATGTGCCTGTGTATGTGTGTCTGTCTGTGTGTGTGTCTGTGTGTATGCTTGTGTATGTGTACTTGTATGTGTGTCTGTGTGTGTATACCTGTGTCTGTGTTTCTGTGTGTGTGAACCTGTGTATGTGTGTGTGCCTGTGTATGTGTGTCTGTGTCTGTGTGTGTACACCTGTGTATGTATGTCTGTGTGTGCCTATGTGTGTGTATGTCTGTGTGTCTATGTGTAAGTGTGTGTGTCTGTGTCTGTGTGCTTGTGTATGTGTACTTGTATGTGTGCCTGTATGTGTATGTGTGTGTACCTGTATATGTATGTCTGTGTGTGTGTGCTTGTGTATGTGTGGCTGTGTGTGTGCCTATGTGTGTATATGCCTGTGTATGTGTGTCTGTATGTATGTACTGTGTGTGTGCCTGTGTGTGTGTGTGAGTGTGTGTGCCTATGTGTGTATATGCCTGTGTATGTGTGTCTGTCTACCCAGTGGAGGCACTGTCATTTTCCTGCGAGTGCTTCCTCTGTTCCTCTCTGTACCTGCTTCCCGGGCTCCCTGCCTTGGAGGTCCCAAGCAGGGTGGAAGGCTGGTGGTCTGGTGGGGAGGTCTGTGTCACAGCCTTCCAGAGCTTGCCTTGTAACATTTCATGCCCAATCCCACGCTCAGCCTGAGCTAACCACTCCTCTGCCCATCCTTTCCATCCTTGTCTGTTTTAGGAGCTGGCTTCTGGCTTCTCTGGACCTTGGTGTCTTCCTCTGCTCCTAGACAAGTGGAGGCAAAGCTGCTAGAGGTAGCGGGAGGGTGAAGAATGATTGTCCTAAGAGAGAGCACAGGCTTCCCGACTGGCACTCTAGCAGGGGCGGTGGCCCGAACCTACCAATGGGCGTTAGGCAAGAAGTTCCCTGGAAGCTATGAGGGGCGGCCTGGATGAAGATGTGTGTGCAGCACACTGAGTAGCAAGCCTCCCTCTTCTCTTGCCAGGTATGGCTTGAAAAATCCTCCACTGCCAACCACTCATCCCTGCTCTGCTCCAGCCTGCAGGGCCCCAGGCTCTGCCTGAGAACACGAAGGCTTCCAGGGGCCACTGGAGAGGAACATCAATGCCTTCCAAGCAAACGTGTCATCCATCCTTTCTCACTGCTTCAACATCACTCTTCAGCTCCCTCCCTGTCCCTATCTTCTAGGCAGGGGTTCTAGACCCTCTGCCTTACAGGAGGCTGTGACAGGAAGACCTCTGGGACTGATCATGCAGCCTGCGGCTGCCACTGAATCTTTAAGAACCTCAATCATCTCATCTTCAAGATTCAGTAAGGAGTGTGCACACTTGCTCACATTAGTGTTCAGTGTGGAGGGAAAGCAACGGGATGTAATAACAAATGCATTGACGACATTCTGGAAGGGTACTCTCCGAGTCATAGGCAGGGGTTGGCCCCGAGGACAGGCGTGGAGTGGGAAGGGCAGGGTGATGGGTATGTTGGGAATGCTATCACTTTTTTTCATATTATGTCTTGATAATATTTGAATATTCAACAACTACATAGCATTTTGTAATTAAAAAACAGCAAAGAAGGGGGTGGAGAGGTGGCTCCATAGTTAAGAGCAATCATTGTTCTTGCAGAAGAACTGGGTTTGGTTCTCAGCACCCACGTGGTGTCCACAAACATCTGTAAATCCAGTTGCAGTAAATCTGACTCCCTCCTCTGATGTCTGCTGGCATGAGGCATGATTGTGGTAAACACACACACACACACACACACACACACACACACACACACGCAGGCAAAACCCTCATACATGTAGCGGAAGGTAAATAAATATAATTGTAAAACAGTAAGGATTTTTGTTTAACAGAATTGCTGCAACTTTAAATGTAACCATGCATTTGCTAGATGGAGAAGTGGGTGAATGGATACGTGCATGGGCTGGTTAGATGGCTGGGTGGGCTGGTGAGCTGGTGGGCTGGCTGGCAGGATAGATGAATTGCGGTGGATGAACGGATAGATGGGTGGGAAGACCAGATTAATAGATACATAAGTGGATGGATGGATGGATGGATGGATGGATGAATAGATGGATGCATGGCTTCAGGTTGAGTGTATGTCTGACATAAGACCTGAAGCTGGTTTCCCTGGCAGGCTGACTCTGACTCAGGTCCACTCTTCCATGTGTCCACCTTTTTCCCTTGAATAAAATAAAACAGTAGAAACTCCATCTCAAAGTAAGGGTGAACCCACAGCCATGGCTGTGGGCGGGTGGCAGAGAGGCGGCCTCTCTGGCCCGTCTCAGTCCCCACTCATCTCCTAGATGGAGTGGCTGTCAGCAGGCCAGTAGGGCCGCCCACTCTGCTCAGCTCAGGACCTGCTTCCAATTAGCCATGAAATTTGAGCTGGAAGAGACCTATTAAAGTCCCATTTAGTTTGATTCCCCTGGGGTCCTGGGATCTTTTCCGGCGACATCCCCCTCCTTGTCTGACTGGGACTTTAAGCTCTTTGGACGTTATCTCCTCCTGGGTCAATATTGTGACAACTCCAGCTGTGACCCAGGCCACCCTGGAACCAAAGCTAGTCTAGCTGGTATAGAGTAGCAAGGATCCCCAAACCAACCCCTTTCCACACCAGGGCTCCCGAAAATGATGAGTTCCAATCACACTGGCCACTGCTCTCCCCTGCTAACCATACAGCCAACCTGAACCCTACCCCCCAGACTGGTCTGGGGGCTTCTGGGCCTACCTGCTTACCCACGCACGGGAAGCTCTTACCATTAGGAACCTCTTTTCTATATTCCCAGTACTGCCTGGTACAGGTTTCATATTTCATAACACTGTTACATAAGAAATAATAAATAATGGTGATTAACGACCTCCTCCTCTTGTCTCTGGACTCTCCTGGGTCAGACCTCCCAGGGAAAGCATGGACGCTGAAGAGAAGCTGGGGAGAGCACAAAGCCTAGGGCGCCCCCTTCCACATCCCTTTCAAGCACTTCCGCCTGGCCTCTCCACAGACGCTCTCTAGGGAATAAACGGAAGCTACCAAGAAAGACAAGAAGCCCAGATGGAACGCGGGACCTCAGTGAGAAGTGGGACCCCCCCAAAAAAGGTCTTCTGATCTTGCCCCACCTTACCAGGACCACCAGGGAAGAAGGATGGTGCCCACTGAGCCACCTGCCCCACCCCTGAGGCCTCTCAGTACTTCAAGTGGGCGGAAGGCTACGCTCCCGGGACCAGACTGGGTTCAGCCAGGCCTCTGGGGTGGTCTGCTGGGAAGATTTGTGGCTTCCTTAGTGAACCCTGGAACAGCAGAGAGGGAACAAGGTAGGGAGGGCGTGGCTGGGGCAGCCACTAGGTGCTGCGAGGAAGGACCACAGAAAGCGCGGGCAGGGAATTTCCTGAGGGCCATGTTAGAGACCCTCAGCACAGTCCACAGAAGTGTGCTTGTCAGTCACGTGCTCCACACTCCACACCGGGCAGAGCCAGGGTTAGGGGTGGAGGGAGACACTCTTCAAAGTCATCAGGGCTTGTCTCCTGCCTGCTCTGGGTGGATACAGATCCGGTCTCGGATCTCTGTAAGCGCAGACCTTGTGGCCTTTGCCAGTAGAGGATCTTTTCCTTACATCTGACTTCCTCTAGCTAATCCATCAGAGCCGGGCTCTTGCTGTGTTGTCCCTGCAAGCCTCTAGTTCTTGGTCTTCCTGCCTCAGCCTCCTGGGTGCTGTCTTTGCAGACAACATGTGCTACCTACCAAGTTCTGACTCCTTAACATCCTTTTAAACTGCGTTTCCTGTCTTGTCTGAGGTGGTTTAGCACAAGCCCCTCCCCAGCATTAACTGGTTGCTTTGTTCTTCTGAAGTTCACTCCCCAGAATGGACATCATAAATCTGTGCCTCCCGGGTACTCTGACCTGTCAGCATCCACTCATAACGCCTGCCAGGTTATGAGAGGGGTCCTGCTGCCTGGGGCCAGGGTGGTGCGGACATCTCCTGCTACACTTAACCAGCTCATTGAGGAAAGAGATGCTGAGGCCTGGAGGCCAGAGACCAGGACACTGTGAGTTCACCCCTCTGCCATTCCCAAGCTGCTCATGGCTGCAGCCTTGTAACCTAACAGGAATGCTATTTCTCTCTGTCAAAGGGCAGGACACATTGCACATGCCTCCTCTCTCTCCTGGAGAGAGCAGACTAGCTGGTCTCCACCACTGGGCAGGGCTCCATGAAGCAGATCAGTCCGAATGTCCCACAGGTGCACAGCGCCTCCTCTCCACAAGTGAACACCTTCTCTCGATGCATATAGACACACACACGGTCTATAGCACGCATGCCCGGCTTGTGCTTACCTGCACATACATGTTTACATGTACACGTGTACACCCACTGTCCCATAGGCACCTTATTGTCATACACACTTCCAAACACACATGTGGGACATGTCTCCGTGTTCATGCTCATTCGCATCATATGTTCATCCCAACACAGGGGCACACCACACATGCACGCACCCAGACATACACATAGGGAGAGAAACACCCGTGGTAAGCCATTAGCTGCTGCAGCTTCTGGCTTCAACATTTTGGAAAGATGCAGTAGGGGTTGTTCAAAACCTACTGGCTACCGTGGTTAAGGTGAGAGAGATACCTGGGGACTCTGAAGAGGGGTTTCCACAGCCTTTGGGAGCCATTGGTTTCCCTGGACCAGGAGACCACAGGTCTTGAGAGAGTTTTAATAGGTGACACATGGTAACAGCTGTTCCAAGGGGAGGGAGGGCCAGTAGCATACCAAGGAGGCCAAGCTCAGTGGAGATTTGATTGGGATGGTGGGTCCCACAGGGTGACCAAGCTGAAGAACATCAAAGGACTTTTTCAGTGGGAGCCTGGGGCATTCTGGAGCAACGGTGTCAGGATCCAGAGCACTTTGGGAGGTTTCGGTCACACGGAGCCTGTCCTATGCTTTGGACCAAGGGATCTCGGATTAGGCAGCAGGGAGAAGGGGGCGTGAGGGGAGACTAAGAGGCTGGGCTGGCGTAATGCAGGGAAGGACAGCGTCCCTCTTGAGAATGGCATCAGAGATGGAGCAGAGGTGTCTAGGCAAGAAGGGACAGGAAGGGTGACCCAAACTGAACCTGGCAGCTGCATGGCTGGGGGGGGGGGCAACAATGTTACTCATTTGTGTATGCCCCACGAGCCAAGCACAGGTTGTCCCGAGGAGCTGAACACTGCGTCTGTGCCAGAACTGTGGAGTCCAGGCAGCTATGACAAAGTCCCCAGAGACAAATGAGAAAGAGGCTACAAACTGTGCCTGATACTACCCCAGGCCCCGCCGGCCTGGCCACGGGGAACACCGAGCTGTCTTCCCGAGTGAAAGCCATCAGCAGGACACAGGATCGAAGGGTGTCCCAAGACCATGAAAAGCCACTCAGATCTCAGAGGCAGCAGACATGCGTTTCCTCATCCAGACAGAGGACAGATAGAGGTGCCCAGGTCAACCTGCCTCTGACCCTTTGACACCTCCTCCCTGGAAAACTTCCACCAGATCCAGTCCGCCCATCCCTGACCTCATCATCCCGCTGGAACTGAGCAGCCCTGTCGTGGCCCCATCTCCAGCCCCCATTTCTTTGGAGCGGGAAACACAACATCCCAGCTGTCTGTCCCGAATCCACCTGGAGGCCAGCCAGCTTGGCTAGAATCCAACTTAGTTAGGCCAGACCCAGGAGACTTTGCTGGGAAGAGCAAGAACTGAAAGAAAGCAGTGGGCCAAACGGGCCCCCTTTCTGAGGCCTGGTCTCTGAGATTGCTCCTGGCACACCCATGGGCTTACCCATCACTACACAGCTCTGAGCTCCTGGCTAAAGAGATGCATGCTACCATGACAGCTGGTGGCTGACTTCACCCTGATTGCAAAAGGCCTTGGAGGCCTGGCTTGGAGCCCTACAAGGAACAGGAGGGACTCTGGTTAGGAACCCAGAGAATGAATGGTTGTGCTGAGTAGAGATGCAGAGGTGCCCCAACTCTAAGAGCAACTCTTCCTTTCTCCTGTCCTCCAGAGAAGCCAACAGCTTGTCTCGGCAGCAGCTGCTGTTACAGCCCTAAGGCTACCCAGCCTGATGGCGGAAGGCAAGGAGGGGCCCAGGGCTGCCTCATTCTCTGTAGGCAGGCCCCTACTTCAGCCACCAACCCTAAAAAAAAGCAAAAAAATTGTCTCTTTTACACTCAGCTTCTCAGCTTCTCCTTTGTCCCTTTCAGCTCACAGCCGGGGGATGCTATCCTTTCTGTGGTAACTGGGTTTCCCCAACAAGAAATGCCTCCAGAAAGTCCACTGACAAGGAATTTGTCACACTTCATACACATGTCCTCTTGGTCCCTAGGGGAACCTGAAACACACATCAAGTGAAATTAGAATGGGGGTGGCAAAGAACCAGGCAGAGACACACATCTTAGGGATTGTCCCTGAGGATGTCTGACCACCCAGAAAAGGATGTGAGACAGAAGCCCACGGCCAGGGACTCCTGCTGGACTGCACAGGCAGCTTGGGGGCTCTCACGTTGAAGATGGGAGGCTAGAGCTGAGTCTACAGAGGACGCTGGGCCTTCCTTTTGCCCACTGAGCTTTGAAAGGGTCACCCGGTGAGGTAGGAGCAGTTAAGAATGTGAGCATTGGCATTAGATACTGAGGTTGAGACTGACTTAGAGCAAGTGCTTTCTTTCACCCACTATGCCTTTTCTCATCTAGTAAATGAGCCGCTATTGTACCTACTAATCTCCCTCATCCCCCAATGCCTGTGTGTGTATGGGCACAGGTGGAGGGACACATAACATCTGTGCATGTGGTATAGCTTCGAGAATGAATGCTAAGCATCATGTCTATGCCTGAGGATGCCAGAGGGCATCAGATCCCTTGGAGCTGGAGTTCCAAGCAGCTATGAGCATTCCAGCAAGGGTGCTAGGAACTAAACTGGGTCCTCCGAAATAGCAACGAGGGTTCCTAACTGCTGACATACCTCTTCAACCACCCCATCTTATTTTTTAAGATGAGGTCTTCCATTGAATCCAGAGCTCACCAGTTCAGCGAGGCTGACCGGCCAGCAAAGCCCAGGGATCGGCCTGTCTTCTCCGGGGCTGGGATCGCAGCAGGCACGGCCATGCCCTGATTTTTCACTTGCGTTCCAGCTCTTCCAGTCTTTAGTGACAGAACCACCTGCTCTACCCTGTAAAGGGCTAGCCAGCAGAGGTCCTAGCACCTTTAGGTTCCCACCTCCAGGTTGGCACATTCTCTGAGCTATTATTTTCTTGTCTGCCAGAGAGAGAAAACAATACACAGAGTTCGGTGGTCAGGTTAGACAATGGGAGACCCATGAGGTAGGATATGGGCGATTTCAGGCCTGCCCACCCCCTGTCCCTCTCCTGGCTCTGTTGCCCCGGTACTGGGGACCCGACTCATGCTCACTTAGCTGGGCAACAGGTGGCAGGGTCGGTGGGGGGGGCACAGATGCAGCTTTGCAGGAGATGGGGGAAGGGTGTGACCCCCCCTCCTGTTTCCTCCCTATGCTGCTTGCCCCAGCTGTGTAGCGGGGAGGAGGGTACAGGGTGCAAACACAGCCACGTGCAGTTAGAGGGCTGAGTAAGCGCCTCACTTCCTCTTGCCCCGCCCCCCAACTGTGGCCAGTGGGTGATTCACAAAGTTTCTTGGGGCAGGCCTCTGAAAATCGGAGGGCCACTTCCCTGAATTGTCCTGGCTGCCTGTTCCCCCGGCACACCTGGCTGGCCTGCTTGCCGGCCTGGGGATCCACAGGGTGCCCTGCCTGGGTGGCGGCAGGCCCCCAGACTTTGCCAAACCGGGAGGTGTGGCCTTGGCTGGGTACTGGTGCTGGAGCCTGGACTCTGCACGAGGCTCAATCTGAGTTTTGGCTCTCACTCACTGTGCTTCAGCCAGACGGCCACACTAATGTCGTCTATCTGCCAGACACTGTACCAAGGCTGGGCGTGGCTCTCTTCCCTGGCAGCATCTCTCGCTCTCTTGGTGGGCTCGCAGTGGATGCGTAGCCAGGGGCGATGAAATGGCTAGTGATCACACAGAGAAATGTCAACCTGATGAGTCGAGAGCCAGCACCAACTCTGAGGTAAAGCTTTCATGCATCTGCTAGGTAAAGAAAGATACAAGAATACCAGGGCCTGGTAGTGTGGAAAGTTCCAGAAAGATAAACTGAACCCTTTTTCCACAACAGCACTAGAACAGAAGGGTCTTAGAACAGAAAGATCTTAGGGCCTCTGCCTATGTTGGGTAAACACTGAATTCTATATCCCTATCCCCCCCCCCTTTTCAAAACTTTAAGACTTTTACTCAAAAAAGTCCACTTGTTTTTGTTTATTTGTTTGTTTTTTCAAGACAGGGTTTCTCTGTGTAGCCCTGGCTGTCCTGGAACTCACTCTGTAGACCAGGCTGGCCTAGAACTCAGAAATCCGCCTGCCTCTGCCTCCCGAGTACTGGGATTAAAGGCGTGCACCACCCCGCTCGGCAAAAAAGTCCACGTTTAAGAATTTAAGGGGGCGCTCTGTTGGCACAATGTATACCTAACAATGTGTGCACAAGACTTGTGCTGAGTTCAAGCATGAAACTGAGTGTGGTACTACATGCTTATAATTAATTACATCACTCAGGATCTAGAAGCAGGAGGATCAGAGGTTCGAAGCCAGCCTGGGCTACATGAGACCCTGTCCTGAAAAGAAACAAAACAAAACAAAACAGAATTTAAGGGACACAGGCCGCACACAGCATTGGCAAGAAACGAGAGAACGACGGACGAGACCTGAATGTCCAGCTGTGGGAAAGACTTGGACAGGCACATTTTAATCATAGTACACATCCTTCCTGAGTTCGTAGCCACGAAAACAAAATAGTATCACGCACCGACATTAATGTGTACAAGAATTGCCCAAGAATCTTAGGAAAGTTCAGATTCTGATTCAACAGGCCTGTGAGGCATTTGTGTGAGTGTGTATATCAGTTTGTGTGTGTGTATGTGTGTGTGTTATATAAGTGTGTGTATATCAGTTTGTGTGTGTATTTGTGTGTTATATAATATATGTGTGAGTGTGTATATCAGTGTGTGTGTATATCTATGTGTGTTATATGTATGTGAGTGTGTATATCAGTTTGTGTGTGTGCATCTGTGTGTGTTATATATATGTGAGTGCGTATATCAATATGTGTGTGTTATATGTGTGTGTATATCAGTATGTGTGTGTGTATCTGTGTGCTATATTATGTGAGTGTGTATATCAGTTTGTGTGTATGTATCTGTGCATGTTATATGTATATGAGTGTGTTTATCAGTTTGTGTGTGTAATATGTATGTAAGTGTGTATATCAGTTTTTTTATGTGTGTGTATCTGTGTGTGTTATATATGAGTGAGTGTGTATATCAGTATGTGTGTACTATCTGTGTGTGTGTGAGGTGAGGAGACAGGAGGACTTTGAGTGGCTTGCTTTATCGCCATGGTTAGGGCTTCTCACAAACCTGGAACTAGGCTGCTGGCTGGAAAGTCCTTCTTCTGGCCCTCACAGTGAGGTAGTTACAGGCCCATGTGTGGCCTGATTTTTTAAAAAATGTTTTTAACTTAACGATTTATTTATTTTCATTTTTATGTGTATGAGCGCTTGCCTGCATTATGTATATACATTGTGTATAATGTCTGACCAGAAGAGGGAGTCAGATCTCTTGGAACTGGAATTCTAAAAGGTTGTGAGCCACCATGTGGATGCCATGAACAGAACGTGGATCCTCTGCAGGAGCAGCAAGTGCTCCTAACCACTGAGCCATCCCTCCAAGGCTTCGACCCCTCCAACCATTCTCTGATCCGCCTAACCATTCTCTGATCCGCCTTCACTGCTAATAGGAGGAGACATTCCAAAGCTCTGCTGTTGGTTTGCTTGTATTTATTTATATGTGTGAGTGTTGTGTAGCACCTGTGTGCCTGGTACCCACAGAGACCAGAAGAGGGAGTCAGATCCTCTGGAACTGGAGGTACAAAGATTTGTGAGCCACCATGTGGGCACTGGGAACTGAACCTGGGTCTTCTGCAAGAGTGACAACTGCCCTTGACTGCTGAGCCATCCCTCAGCTCCCTTTTGGCTTTTTCTTTTTCATTTTTATTTTCTTTCCTCTTCCTCCACCACCACCTTTCTTCTTCCTCCTTCTTTCTGTGTGAGTTAATCCTCGTGAGTTTATCGTCTTCATAACACAGTCACTTAGAACTGATCACCTGGCTGAGTCTCTGCCGCTCCTCTCCCAGCATGCTCTTTGGTCTGAGGTTGGGCTCCGCCCACTCAAACTGCGGCAAACTTTCTCTGTCGGTTTAAACTTTTTGCAGAAAATAGACTTAGGCTGGCCACCACGCCTTCTCTGTTCCCTGTCAGAGGGCCACTTCCCGTGGTGGACAGAGAATCCTTGCTTTTCCTGTACCGTGTCACTTTGTGGGGCTGGCGCATACCATGTTTCCTGCAGAAAGGCTGGTAGGTCTTAGGAACACTCACCATGTATGTTCATGAGAGCTGTATCAACACGGAAAGATGCTCACCTCTTTGAGGCAGAGTCTTAAGGAACCACAGTGTGGCTATGTAGCTAGAGATGGTGTTGTGCTTGGAGCCTCCTGCCTCTGTTTCCCAAGCACTGGGATCCAGGTGCACAGCCTCACAGCCAGGTTTATGCAGGACTAAGGATAGGACCCAGGGCTTCATGCATGCTAGGTAAGTACTCTCCCCTTGAGCCCCCACAAGTATGTTTAAATGAAGAAAAATATGTTGCAAAGCAATATGTTTCCATTTTATAAGGAAAACATATGTAAACAATGTTTTCTTGTATATATATGTGTGTGCATGTATATGCATGTGTACACACACACACACACACACACACACACACACACACTTTTTTTCTATAGCCCTGGCTGTCCTAAAACTCCCTTTATAGACCAGGCTGGCCTCGAACTCACAGAGATCCGCCTGCCTCTGCCTCCCGAGTGCTGGGATTAAAGGCGTACGCCACCACCACCCTGCTTATTTTTTAAAGTTTTCAAAGATTTATTTTATGTGTATGAGCATTTTGCCTGCAAATATGTATGTGTACCATCTGCGTGCCTGGTGCCCTTGGAAGCCAGAAGAGGGCACTAGTTTCCCTGGAACTGGATGGCTGTGAAACACTATGTGATTATTGGGAACTGTTACCAGATCAACACTACTCACCCTTGAGGCAGCACTCCAGCCCCTATAAGATCACAGTAGGGATTTGCTGCGTGGTAAGATTGTGGTTTTAAAACTTTTATTCTTTTTTTCTTTTTTTTTGGTTTTTTTTGAGACAGGGTTTCTCTGTATAGCTCTGGCTGTCCTGGAACTCACTTTGTAGACCAGGCTGGCCTCGAACTCAGAAATCC
>NC_034596.1:80323280-80345434 GCF_900095145.1 Mus pahari | reverse complement strand
ATCTGTAATGGGAGCTGATGCCCTCTTCTGGTGTGTCTGAAGACATAGACAGTGTACTCATATACAAAAAAGTAAAATAAATCTTTAAAAGAAACCTTGAAAAAATATTTTCACCTTGGAAGGACTAAAAGACAAATTAACCCTTTATGGTAGTGTTTACTATGATCTCAACACTCAAGAGGGCTGTGAGTTCAAGCTTAGCCTGGAGGAACATAGCAAGTTCCAGATTATCCCGAACAGAGGGAGACCTTTTCTTAAAAAAGAAAACAGGAAAAGAAAGACAGAGGATGAGGAGACAGCTGATTGGACAAGAGTACTTGCTGTGCAAACATGAGGACCTGAGTTCAAATCCCCAATGCTCACATAAAAGCTAGCATGGCTGTGAATACTTATGACCACAACACTGGTATAGAGACACGTGGATCCTGGGAGCTCAATGGCCAACTAGCCTAGTAATGGTGAGTCTGAGATTCATTAAGAGACCTTGTCTCAAAAAAACGAGGCGAGACAGCTCAGCAGATAAAATCCCGGTGATTTGAGCTACATCCTCAGATCCAGAAACAAAACCCATGATCGAAGGTAAGAACAGACACTCAAAAAGTTGGCCTCTGACCTGCCACACATCTGTATGGCATGTGCACATACAAACACACACACGCACATGCACACACACATACACACATACAGGATGGTGATAACAGTGGTGAATAAGATATAGAGTCATAGTGGAAGATACCAGACATCTTTTTCTAGCCTTAGAATATATGCACATGGCTGTTAGCACTCATGCATGCACACACATGAAAGAAAAGAAGAAATAAATAAAGAGAGAGAGAGAGAGAGAGAGAGAGAGAGAGAGAGAGAGAGAGGAGGTAGGGATGGAGGGGGAAGAAGTAGTAAATGTGGAAAGTGCCAGGTTCTCTCATTCTGTCTAGGGCCTGGGACCTCCTGGCAGAAGAAGCCACCAGCTGGGACCTTAGACACCACCTTCTTTGACCCTGGGGGTCCCAGGGATGTCTAAATTAGAAACCCCAGTCTTTGGAGTTGTCTGATAAGGACTTGAACTATTACTGACTGGGTAACTCAAGGCAAGTTGCTTATTTTGTATGTGACGTATTTTTCTTGTGGCTAAAACAGAGCTGATGTCAACCTCTAGGGCCTCCTGTGAGGCTTGAATGAGATCACACGTACACACAGAGAGACACAGAGACTGCCACGTAGCATACAGTGAACGTGGATTCCAGGGAATTCCTCAGGTTCCTGAAGAGATGAGGAAGTGACTGAAGTGTGAGGTGTCATCTGCAGGGTGCGAGTCATCATTTGGGGGAAACACTCTCTGAGACATTCTTTACGTGAGCTTTACCAAGGCTGAATGGTAGAGGAGTATCCCAGATGTCCACTTCCAAACCAACATGGCCTCCCGGCCATTCCTTATTACACCAGAGAGGGTTCCAGAGCTGTCCCCAGGGGCCTCCTGGGCTGCAGAATCCAGGCCCCACTCTTTGAGATGAGGGAAGCTGAAGGCAGAAGGGATCTTAGAAGGAGCAGCCAAGTGTTCCTTAATTCAGAAGAGTCTGGGGCCTGAGGAGCCAGCTGGAGGTCCACTGTCTGTCTGCTGAAGGCTCTGCTAGACTTTCTGGCTCCTCTAGCCCTGGGAATCCAAGCATAAGGAACTAATCTTTGCACCTAGTGCCTACACTAGCTGCCTTCATTTGCTCTCTGGGTGGAGATGAGGGCTGGGGAGGGAGGGGTGCATCTGGGAGGGTTGTGGGCCCCCGATATCTGTATCCTTAACAGTGGCCTCTCGGTTCCCGCTTCCAGCTGGGAGGGGATGGGACAGCCCCATTCCTCCCAGGAGACAGCGATATGACTCATTCCCCAGGATAAGCCAAAGGCAAATCCAGCCTTTTTCCTGTAAAACTCATGTAGAACAAAGGAGCTCGTCAGCCCACCTTGGGTAAGCAAGCATGAAACTGAATGTTTTCATAGAAAACGTACAACATAACATCAACTTTCACAGCACTGAGGTTTATTGCCCTTTTTATATAAATTAACCCTGGGTGGAAGTTGAGTAGGGAAAGCATGAAAACTTCATGATATTTCGGGGTAATCCAATTTTGTCTGCAGCTCATGGTCCAAGATGGCTGCAGTAGCTCCTCTTAGCATGCTCAAGTGTCAGGCAAAACTTGGCAGAAACTTTAAGAGGTTAAAAATCTAACCCTGTCACATCCAACGATAACTCTAAGGGGACCTAACAAGCAGGGAGCAGCTAGGACGAGGCCACAGCCAGCTCAAAAGACAGCTGAGTCGTGAAATCCTTTACCCCGAGAGACAGTGGGACTAAGCCTATGTTTAGGCTAAGCTCTCTGTGTGCTCCCAGACGCTTCTTTGAATGGTACGTGTGGTCACGTCACACTGCTCCTCTGCTCAAGAGCCAGCTTCATATCCGTGCACAGCCCACCTCCCTGACTTCCCTGCATACTCACTAGCTCCTGCACAGATGACCACATACCTTAAACAGCCCACACCTTGTCAACCACCCTTCTTGACCAATCCACCCTTCTGCTCCTGGTTCATCCTGTAGAATGCTAACCACACATTATCTTCACTATAGTAAAACCCATCACCACCTGTTTTGTCTGCTCTGTGGAGCTTCTCTATCTTCTGGAAGTTCCTAGAACATTCTGGAACATTCTATCCTTTTTTTCCCTTTCCCTTCCTTCTTTCATCCCTCCCTCCCTCTCTCCCCTTTCCTTCCTCTCTCTCTCCCTCCCTTCTCTCTTCCTCTTTCTTTCAGACAGGAGTCCATATAACCCAAGCTGGCCTCAAATTTGCAATGTAGCTAAGGAAGACCTTGAACTTGATCTCCCTGCCTCCACCTTCTGAGTCCTGGGACTACAAACGTGCACTACACCTGTTTTATGTATTGATAACATGTACTCTTGCAAGTGAGCTACTCCCCAATTCTAGAACATTCTTTTTACATCACCAAGTTGCTTCAGAGTCAGGTATTTGGAAGGTGTGGGGCTGGTCGCTGCCGGAACCGGGGATCTGGATCAGAGGCCCTGGAGACTTGGTATCTTTGAAGGCAAGTAAGTCTCTCCCTCTGAACTAGAAGACCCTTGGTCACCATCACTACGTGGACATCCCCATCTGTCAGGGGCTGAATGGAATATGTTATCTCCCAGGAGATCCAGCCCACCCATGTGACAGCATAGATCATCCAGAGGAATGGGCACAGGCTCAGAGCAAGATCAAGGGGCCTTCTGACCCCCCTTTCTTTAAAGGACAGACAACCGGCCAGGGCTGATAATCCAAGGAGTGATGTTCCTTTTGCTCACTGAGGCTGGTCAATGACTTGCCTAAATCTGCCTGACTTCCAGGCCTCTTGACATCAGCAAACACTGTGGCTTTTGTCCCAGAGTCAGGTGCTTCACTCTGCTCGCTCGGGGGCAGCCACTCAGACTGAGACAAGCGCCTGTTCTCCCTTCCCCGCGGATGAATCGCTCATGGAGACTCTGTTTTTCCAGAGGTATTTTGCTACCTGAAGACATGTCTGGAATGCCTAGACCTCCTCCCTGGAGAAGGCTAGGGCCCTGGCCCTTGATCCCGCAGCCCCTCAGAGACTCTTACAACCCAGGGAGTCATCTTCCCCGGGGGAGAGGTACTAAGCTGGGGGAGATTTGGGTTTATTTCATTTCCCCCATCTCTGTGTGTGTGCGTGCAGAGGTCAGAGAGCAACTTGTAGGAGTTGGTTCACTCCTTCTACTACATGCGTCTGAGGACCAAATTCAAGTGATCGAGTTTGGCAGCAAGGCCCTTGACAGACATCATCTCGAAGCCCAACATTTTATTGATTGATTGATTTTGTGTGTGTGTGTGTGTGTGTGTGTTTGGAGATCAGAGGATAACTTACAAAAGTCAACTGTCTCCTGATACAGTGTAAATCGTTTGGATCATACTCAGTTTATCAGGCTTATTAGCTTATTACCTTCACCCAATGAGCCCTCTTGCCAGCCCTTAAATTCTTTTCTCTCTCTCTCTTTCTTTCTTTCTCTCTTTCTTTCTTTTCTGAGACAGAAGCTCACTCTGTAGTTTACAGTGGCCTCAAACTCATGATTCTCCTGCTTCGGTCTCCCAAGTGCTGGGGTTCCAGGCATGTGCCACCAAATCTGTCCAAGATGGAATCCTTAATTGACTCTAATTGTCTATAAGCCAGGGCTGTGCCTGCCTCCTTACCTGCTCGTCAAAGAGAAGGGACCTCACTCTTCCTCAATTTCTTGCTCCATAGAGAGAGATACCCTCAACCCTTGGCAGTGGAGGACTAGCACAGAAGCCTGAAGTCTGTGGGGATATCCCGGCCAGCTCAGCACCCTCAAGGGGCTGCTAGACCTTGGCGGGAAGTGGCTTCTGCCCTCCTATAGCAACAGTCACGACAGCTGAAATCACTAAGCTGTGCCAGCTCAGTGATCAGCTTCTGCTTTTCTAGTTAAGCCACACTGCCAGTTTCTGAGAAGAGGGAGGGAGGGAGAGAGAGATAGAGAGAGAGAGAGAGAGAGAGAGAGAGAGAGAGAGAGAGAGAGAGAGAGAGAGCTTGAAAGAATGGGAGATCGAGAGAGACAGAGAAAGAAAGAGAGAGAATGAGAGAGAAAGTAAGAGAGAGAGAGAGCAGGAGAGAAGAGAGCAAGAGAATGTGAGAACAAGAGAGTAAACAAGTGAGAAACAAAGAGTAAGAGAGAAAGAAAGGGAGAGAGAGAGAGAGAGAGAGAGAGAGAGAGAGAGAGAGATGAAAAGACTTGTCCAAGTTTATACATCTCGAAAAGAGTACTCTTCATCCTTACCTAAAACTACCACCTTGCCCTTGGCTGGACCTTGCCCTTCCCCTCACCTCTACTGCTCATTGGCTGTGGTGCCTGCGTGACTTACTTCACTTCTCTAAACTTCCCTTTTCTTTTCTGAAATGTACAGACAATAATTCTTCCCTGGAAGGTGGGAGAAGGTTTCTACATACTGCATGTGTGAAACCCAGCGAGTGGCAGAAAGGAGCCATCACCCTGCCAGCATCCTCCAGGCCTCCCAGCAGGGGAGCGGGGAGAGAAGAAAGGGGTGACCTGCTGTCCCCATCAGAAGACTGAGTTACAGAGCCACCCAGCTGTCATCCACAGGCCGGACAGCATCGGGTTCTCCTTAGGCTCCGTTCCACATCACAGCTGATTAGTTACAGAGACCTTGCCCTCCTCATGTATCTCTGACACGGAGAAAGGGGTGATTGTTCCTCTGGGGGAAGGTCTCTGGGCCCCTCTCTCCTGTGTGGCTGAGAGCGGGGATGAGAGAGGGCGGAAGAGAAAGGGAAAGAGGGCAGACGCAGGAAATGAGCATGCGGTGGGTCCCGGGCAGGTGGACAGATCAGCTGTGGGTCCACACCCGTGCACAGCAGACAGACAGGGGTCCCAGGCTCAAAAAAAAAAAAAAAAAAAACAAGACAAAAAACAAAAAACGCCAGAACGGAGTAAGCAGGAAAGGAATAGTTCTGAGTGTCTGCTCCAGACCCTGTTTCCTCGACAGCAGCTTCCAGCTCTGGAGGGCCCCCTTCACTCTCCCCCGCCCCACTGCTGGATAGATATAACTCAGCAGGTGTCTGGCCTCTGGGTCTCACCAGAGCTTTCCACATCTCTGGCTGGGATCCAAATGCCTTCCTTCAAAGCAACCCGGGTGGGCTAGCCTGCCAGATCTCTAGCTTTCAGTAAAGCTGACTGTCTCGGGGGAGCCTAGAATAGTCTAGAAGGAGGCTGCATCCAGAGGTTATCTGGACACACGATCCTGGCTGTCACCTCCAGAGCCTCCTCATGGCCTGGCTGGCTGGTCCTTGACTTTACTAGGCCCTCTACTAAAGTACAGGCCAACCGTGTACACAGTCCTCCTTTGTCACTGCTCTTAGCACAGCTGAGACCAGCTGGCATTTCCACAAAGGACTTTACTAAACACTAAAGAAGAACAAAAGGAAAATAATTACAGAAAACACGAAAAACCCAGCCCCAGCTGCCAAGTTCCCAAAATACAGGGTACCATTCCTTTGGTGACAGCACATCGCCCAAGAGGCTTGGGACGAGGCCTCCGGCACTTCGCCTGGTTCTCCTTGTTCCCAGCCCTGTGGTAGGTGCCATCTTCCTTCCCACCCTGGGAACCCTTTGGTCACTCATGGGTTCATCTCTGCCCCCACTCCCATTCAGCTCCACCTCAAACCTCCCACTGTGCTTTGGGCTCTGGCTGAAGTCAGGAGCTTTGTCCTCTAGAGGCTAGCAAGTCTGTGGTGACCAACATGGGCCATGATTGTACAGTAGTGGGAGGTGACTCTCCCACACTTGCCCATGATCCAGAGACATCTACCCACAGTGAGACATTCTGAGTGTGGTCCCTTGGCAGACTCGGGACATCTTCCCTGTGGGGAGAGGAGGAGCCTCAGAGGCTGGGCTGGTTCATAATTAAGCCTCTACTATGTGCTCGACTCCTGGGCAAGGTGCTGGGGACAGACACACAAGAGACAGTATTTGCTCTTACACATCTTATGGTCTTTGAGGCAAGCAGATCTGTAACAGGGCAGTGGTGTTGGGTATCACTATAGAGGGGCAGCCCAGATGTTGTGGTAACCTGAATGAGGGAAGCTATACAATAAATAGTGTTTGGGGTGAGCCTCAGGAAAAGGACTCTGGGTTAGAGTTCGGAGGTCAAGAGCAGGAGAAAATGATGCCTTCTCAGAGCTGTCATGTCACCTCTGAGGGGAGTGTCACCTACAAAGGAAGTTATAAATGGTGCTTGGGATAAGCCTCAGGAAAGCTCTGGGTAGGGGGCCCAAGAGCAGAAGGACAAGGTGCTTTTCCAGGGCTGTCATGACACATTGACAGAGACAGGAGCTGAACTGCCAGTACAGGGAAAGAGAGGCTGCAGTAGGGGAAAGGTCCATGGAGTTGTGACATTAGGAAAGCTAGAAACAAGTCAGAGGGGTGCTTGTTGGAGACAGCACCTCACCGTGTAGCCCAGATGGCTTCAACTCACTATCGTCCTGCCTTAGTGGTACCTCGGGATGGAATGAAAAGCCAACTCTACCAACTTTAGCTGAGTTAGAAAGCCTTGTGTCAACGTGGAGGTGGGGCTAGGGCAGGCATTTGGGAGGAAGACTATGATGAGGAACTCTTGTGATGGAGGAGCCAGGAGCTGCTCTGTAGCACAGGGAGTTCATACTGCCTCACCCAAATGCTAACACCCATTTGCCCAGCACCCTGGAAAGGTTGGCTCCCCAGACCAGGGCCTTCCCCCTCCCACACACTAACTATCGGCAGAACCACCAGGACAAGAGAACGGGTGGGAGTAATTAAAACCTACATCATGGGATTGTGGGCAGAATTCAATGAGTTAAGGTGTTGAAAGCACCAGGCTGCTTCTTGGCATATTATTGGTATTCAATAAATACCATTTCTCCCTTAAAACAACACCGAACATATTGATAAGCAGCTAAGGGCTGAACTGGGACTATGGACAGTGCCATTCTCTCAGCGGGCGAATCTACTCAAAGGACCTCAGCGACAGTGGATGGCCGGGATTGTGTGGAGAGCGGACGGAATGGATCATGTTAGAATGATTGTGTGAGTGTGCATGTGCTTTAGTGTGCACAAATCCCTGTATCCACTGGTTCTTCCCGAACTGGCAGGGGGGTCCTTATTTTGCTTTTGTTTTGTTCTGGGCTCTGAAAGATTCTAGTCTACAACTGTAGTATTTCTAGTTTGCTAATACGAATCCAAAATTGAATTAGAGCCCATGCCCAAGAACTACCGTTAGCTTCTCTGTCTCTGTCTCTCTCTCTCTGTCTCTGTCTCTCTCTGTCTGTCTCTCTCTCTCTGATACACACACACACACACACACACACACACACACACACACACACAGTGCCTTTATAGTCTTCCATGACCCTACTGAGTTGTTTCCTGCTCTGCAGATGGCAAGATGGACTCAGAAAATGAAAGCCACAGCTTGACGTTAGTTGCATGCCTGTGCAGAAGTAGGGCCTCAGTACACAGGAGCAGAGATGTCAGCTCACCTGCCCCGAAGGAGATGAGCTAGCCTCGTGCCATGGAGGTTTTGGACTCTTCCTGGTTTCTGCTACCTTACCTGCTTTAGCAAATTCATCCCATGAACCAAAACACATACATCTGAAGTTTAGGGACAAGAGACTGAGAGGTGCTTGTAGGGAGCCCAGATGTTAACCAAAGAGTTAAATTCATGCAGGAGAAGAGGGGTGTGTGAGCATCTGCAACCATCTGTGCAAATGGAAACGTGGAGGGGGCATCTGCATTGGATCCCCAGCATTTGGAGCAGAGCCTACAGCACAGTAGAGCCAAAGGAAGATGTCACGTGAAATAGCGGATGAACAAAGGCACACACACAATGCACACATCCATCTTCAGGTACAATTACAGGCAAATATGCCCAATCCATGCGTGCTCAAGATAGTCAGTATACACAAGTATATATTACACAGATAATTAAGAATACACACCTGGGCTGGTGATATGGATCAACGGATAAGGGTGCTTATCCAAACCTGACAACTGAGTTTGATCTCGGGAACCCACACAGTAGAAGGAGAGAGTCAACATCAGAAGGTAATGTTCTCTGACCACTCCCATCCACATGTGCACACAAAGCAACACACAAAGTAAAATTAGTGAAAAAAAATTAGTATAAAGGGCACACACTTGTGCTCACATACACAAATCCATCTGGGAATAGACACACTTCAATGCCCATGTGTACATAAGATGCTGTGAGCACGTGTGTGAGCTATCCACAGCACCCTTGGGTCTGCTCACTCTCATCCACGTGCACAGTGACCCCGCACCATGCTCTGGAGCCAGCGAGACAATCTGTCTACTGTACAATCCCCAGCATGTTGGAGCTCGTCAGAATGTTCTTTGCAACCCCCGCTTAGCTGGCCAGTGACTGGCCCCTGGCTCCTGGACCTGCAGGCTCAGGGCCTACCAGACAGAGAGGCAGCATCTCTGGCAGCCCCTTGTGGGTGGGCAGCAGGCCACAGACACAGAGGTCACTGGGGGTGAGAGCCAGGACTGCCCTAGCCTCCCTGCCTCTGAATGGAATGTGATCCAAGAGCCACCTCCCAGGCCCATCTCCTCCCCCACAGCTACCCACCAACCTCTGACTCTGGACGCTGCCAGGTTTTTGCGGCCAGCCCACAAACTGGTCACAGGGGTTTGTTAGAATGGTAGGTGATGGAGAACAATTCAGGAGCACAGAAGGTTACCACAAAAGTACAGACATGCACGGCTGCGAGAGTGTGCGAGCACACACACGCGCGCGCACACACACACACACACACAATCACACAAGTACTAAGAGATACCCAGAGACCCAGATCTGTGACACACAGTGTAACTGGGCACGTTTGGTGGGTGACATATACACAGCTTCTTAGGTATACACAAGTGCCCATGCAGACACCACCTCTCCTCAGCATGTCCCCACTGCTCTAGCACACTTCTTCTTCTGCTTGGGCTCAGGAGGTGATACCAGGTTAGTTCATCCCCTACCTCTAATAGGCTGGCCTGGCATGACAGGAGAAAGTGGTGGTGGACCTTGATCTAGCCAGGTGCCCCGGGGTTGTTTCCTGTGTGCCGCCCACTGCTGGGCTGCCCTGTGCCTGCCTACCAGGTCAGATAGTAGATGGAATAGAGGGACGGGTCTGGAGGCACGTAGCTTGTCTTGTCTCTGCCAGATCCCTGTCCACGCAGGCAGATGCCCGCGGGCACACATACACTTTCCTGGTGTGAATATGAACATTGTTCAGCATCTGCAGGTGGTGCCCTCTCACAGGATCAGGTTGTTAGTCTATAAAATGGGGTTAGTAATCCTTTCACTCCTCCTCCCGGGGTTGTGTAGGGATGGCACTGGTCATGAAGGGCCACAGCAAGATGCTGCCTTCTTAGTACTGAAATCCCTGCAGAGGTCACTTAAGTACCCAGCCATCTCCAAAGCAGATGTTGGACGTCGGCACCTGGAGGCTCCAGAAGAGCCAGGTCGCTGTGGGCTGACCCCGGGGCAAGTTAACGCCTAGTTCCGAGGGGCCTGGAGATCTGCGCCGGCAGCGCCCCTTCAGCGCCCTGCGGGGTCAGGCGCACTCAGGTCTCACCGCCAACCGGCTCTCAGCGCTCCCGGGCTGCTCCTGGGGCCTGGGATTGAAGTGGGCGGGCAGGCTGCAGCCCCGCCCCATACACAGTCTTGAAAACCAGCGGCCAACTAGCTTCAGTTCTTAGGGAAGCTGCAGTCTGAGAAGGAAACCGCATCTTCAGACTTCTGCTCACCCACGAGAGGAGCTAGGGTCATCGGACGCCTAAGATCCTTTCACATCGCTCCGACTCGCCGGGACACTGCTCACCAGTTTCCTCAGCCACAGCCCTACCTGTGAGCTCCGGACTTCCCCGGCTTCCAGTGGATGCTCAGGCAGACTGCAGAGACCTAGCCTAGGACAGCAGTGAGAGGGACACTCCTCTCCTCTCCTCTAGTACCAGCGTCTCCCCCAAGGGGGACGAGCATGGTGATTGTGCCTTAAAGGACCTTGGCTCTGGATGTCTGAGAAGATGCTGGACATGAAGCTGTTCACTTGCTTCTTGCAGGTCCTAGCTGGGTTGGCTGTGCATTCCCAGGTAAGGACCTGGCCTGGCTTCCTCTTGACCTTCTCATCCTAGCCATAGGAACAGGGGCTATGGTCTTAAATTACAGACTCACTTTAGAGAGCAGCTTCTGCTAGGGTGCCCACATATTTCCCAGGGGCTGGGCTGGACCTCAGGGAGGAGACCTCTGACTGGGCAGTCCCCAATTCCTGGGGGCTCTCTTAGTGGGGGGCAGGGAAGCCACAGGGAATGAGGGAGGTTTCCTGTCTGGCCCCTGGAGCCCTAGTGGCTTTGCTAAAAGCATCAGTCCACCAATCCCAGTCAGCTCCCTGGCCCTGTGGTCAGGGTTGTGGCCCCATGACCAACCAGGCGCCCCCAGGACCTCTGACCTGGCCTAGTGGGGAAGGAGCTGACTAAAGAAGCTTGAGGTGGGGAGGTGAGGCCCTTCCCCCACCATTGCTCCAATTGAGCAGGGGGCTCTTGGGTGGGCTTCAGATATGACAAGGGATCCTGCCGTGCCCTTTCCTCCTGGTGGGTGTCAGAAGGTCCTGAGTGCAGGGCCTGGGGAAGTGAGCAGGGCCCTTTTCCCAGGAGCTGGGTGAGTCTGGCTGGGAGCCAGATTGGGCAGCAAAATCCTGACAAAGCCAATACATTCCCTTCCTGCTGCACTGCCCGCTGCACTGCCCACTGCCCTGGGAGCCCTCAGCCCCAGCCCAGGAGTGGGTGGGTCGTCCAGTCCCCTTGCTGAGCAGCCAGGCCATCCGTCTGCCTGCTGCAGTGTTAGCTCGAGGTGTAATGTTACTGGCAGGCAGCACCAGCTCATGGCGCCGCCTCTTCTCCAGCCCCTTAGCTCCCACCAGCTGATCACCCTCCCCCTGGGCTCTGGCACCCAGCCAAGGCGGGCTGTAGTAGGCCCAGCAGGGCTGGCCTGGGGGCTGGGTAGAAGAGAGACCCCACAGGATTAGGAGCACTTGGGAACACAAGACAGACGCCTCCTACCCTTTTCCAAGGGAAGAAACTGAGGCCAGAGAGTCAGGTGGTTTTTAGCAGAGGATGGGGGAGGAGCTCGGGGTGGGCTCAAAGAGCCGAGCCCCAAGAAGATGCCCCCCTCCTTATAGCTCCACCTTTGTGTCCACCGCAGGGGGCCTTGTCTGCTGGGAACAACTCAACAGAAGTGGAAGGTAAGCCAGCCAGGCCAGCTCTGCAAGCTGAGCCCCCTCTCTTCTTTCCTCATGAGCCACAGCAGAGGAGAAGGGCTCGGTCGGTCGGTCTGAAGGGTGGGAGCAGGCCAGTGGCAAGCTGGGGAGGGTCTGCAAGCTCGACATCCGGGGTGAAGCCCGAGGGTCCAGTTCTTGTGACCCAGCAGCCCAGAGAGGCGCAGTTGTGGGTTAGGGTCACCAAGCACACAGAAAGCAGGACGCGAGATCGCTAGGGTTCATCCAGCTGCCTCAGGGCCCCTGCCCAGCATGCCGTAAGGGTGCAGATGGAGTCTTGGTGGACAGGATCTGTGTTGAGTGCCGGGAGGCCAGACTGGAGTCTGGGAACTGGGATATAGTAAGGAGCATTCAAGGGGCTTGGTCAGGAAGAGTCCTCCCTGCCATTCCAATCCTGGTGGAGCTCTGCAGCGCTGACCAAGCCTTTCCATTGATTACAAACAGGCGTGCTCTGTCACGCCCTCCCTGGCCCTTTCACTCTCTGCCCTGGGTTGTGTCAAGACATAATCTTCAAAGGGCAGTGGGACCTTTGCCAAAGAGACGAGCGCGCCCGCCGAAGGCAGGGAGCTCGTGCCAGGTCCTCTCTCCTCCCTTCTTGCCTCTCAGAGACGTGGAGGATGGCCACATACCATTACTGAGGCGTCCAACGGCATGGGAGAAAGGATGTGCTTGTAGCAGTGTCCTCAAAGACACAGAAAATAGCTGGATTGCTTTCTTAGCCTGGGAACACCCTCTGCCGGTCTGCCCCTTGTCTATTCCCCATCCCCCTGGGAGCAGTCCATCTGTCCTCTGCCTGCCCTCACATCTGAAGCCCAGGCCACTGAACGGGTTAGAGAGGTAGCTACCTCAACTTCAGGGATTTGCCCATTTTCTGAGCCCTCTAGAATTGGCACAGCGTTATGCTCCCTCAGCTCTGAGGAGGGTCGCCTCTCCTCCCCCCCCCCCACACACATCATATCTGTTATTGAGGATTTTTGTTTGTAGAGCAGACACCAGCTTCCAAAGATGTCTCAGCCTCTGTTTCCTCATCTGTGAAATGGGAGAGCTTAGCTAAGTACTTGATTTCAAAGACTCTTTTCCCAAGGCTGTGAGATTCTGAGTCCTTGGAAGAAACATGAGTGTACATTAGACTTCCCAAGATCCTAGGTGAGAAAGCTTGGAGGTATAGATTCAGAGTGTAGGCCGGCTCACCTGTAATCCTAACAAGCGAGTGGGCCTGCGTTGTGGCCAAGGAAACAGCAGCAGTTAGCATCTGGCATTGTCATCCCCTCCCGCTAACACCAGAGGCAGAGGCAGCGTGGTACAGCCGTGGGCACCACTTTTTTTTTTTTTTTTAACCACTGTTCTTCTCCGGTCCAGGGATGAGTATGTGAAGGAGGGAGGTCCCAGTGTGTCACGGATGATGTATATGGGGTTGGGTGTTGGGGGAGGTGAACCCCAGAAACCAGTCAAAGCTCTATGCACTCTTCAGTGTAGAGCGGGTGTACTCAGCCCGGGGCTGAGGAGCTGAGGTAGCATGAGGCCAGCGTCCCTTGTGGCAGGCTGGCTGGGTCCCTTGCCAGTGAGGAGGACACCAGCTAGGCTCCGGCTGGCAGCCAGTGGCTACTGCAGAGGCCTTCCCAGAAGCTTACCATCAGGATAGAACAGTGTTCTTCTCGGAGGAGTTCTTCCATTCTGGGTAGCATGCAACTGAGGACAGATGACAGCTCACTCACAGGGCTCGACAGGTACCTCAGGAGCCCATTCTGGCCCCCAAGGAGGCCCTCAGAGGAGGGACCAGTCCCAGCAGGAGCAGCCTCCCAGGCCTCTCACCACCCACTTCCGATCCAGAAGAGGTTTGGGATTATTGGAAGTTCTCTTTGGAGCAATGGAGCACAACGCTGTCCTGAGGGAACAAGTGGTCTCCCCACCCCCTCTACCTGCCTTTATTTCTCCTGTACACCCAGACGGGGGACCGCCAGGGATGTCCCTATTGGCCTCAGCTCAGCTCTTTCTCTGCCTTCCTAGACAAAGACATAGCTCTCAGATTTTGGGGGGTCCTGGGATCTAAAATGTTTACCTAATTGGACATGGGATAGGAGGTTGTTTGGGTCCTGGGTGGGGGGCGGCTAGGTCCCCTTCACTGGTGCCCCCCCACCCCCCAGCAGCTAAGTTTTTCTGTGATATCTTGTAGCTAACTGCTCTTCTCCCTTATTTATGTTTCTTCCCCCCCCCCCCGGCAGAGATTAAATGTTAGTAGTGATTGGATGTTCAAGAAAGCTTCAGACTAAACACGCAGCTCACAGCACTAGCGAAAGGGAGGTGGCCTCTGACCCATGTCCCAAAGATAGGCTTTCCCTGCCTGGATGTTCCCACTTGGGTCCAGGGAGAATGTCCAGTAGCCTGGAAAAGTCCTGTCAGAAGGTCCCCACACACCCCTCCAGCCCCTGGTCTAGCCCAAGTATCTTCAAAGCACGGCAGGATAGGATGAAACACCAGACGTCTGGATAAGTGAGGTTTATTGCCTCTGAGGCTGCTCCGCCAGCTCCACGTGGATGAACCGCCTCCTGGGTATTTTCCACCAATTTTTTGCCTTTCCCAAGGGCCTCTGCTATGTCTGAAGTTTATTTTTCTTCTGAGATTACCCGGAGACACATGGAGACACATATCCTCACAGGATCTGTGAGAAGAACTTTGGCCCTCTCTGCCTCTCAGGAAGGACCATGGAAATGAGGGTCTACTAGGAAAGAGCACCGCTCTCTGTTCAGGCTGTAGATGACCCAGGTTCCAAATCCTCCATGAGCTGAGGGTGGTCATCAGATGTGGTACAGGCTGACCCAGGCATGGTCTCAAGGTTGACCAGGACTGGGTTGCAGGACATTGAATCACAGACAGTCTGTCAGGGCATAAGTGACCTTAGCAACCATCTATTTCCAGCCTGCTTCTCTTTCCCAAGCGCAGGAAACCGATATACCTGGAATGGCTAAGTGACCTCGCCAAGGTCATACAACCAGTATAAGCACTGAAGCCAGATGGCCTGGCGTCAGCTGCTCCCTGAGCGCCTGTGTTGGAGCCCTGGTACCAGGCTACCCCCTGAAGGAGCAGCATCTTTGGAGGGGTTTCAGATCGGTCCTGCGGAGATGCCACTACCACCACCACGCCATCACAGGGGTCGGGACTGTTCCTGGTAATCCTAGGCCAACTGTCACCTCATCTGTCAGGAGTCACTTGGCCTATGTTTACTGGGGTCAGCTCCTGCTCTCCCAGAGCCTCATTTTGGCTCCAGCGGAGATAAGAAGCACCAGAGAGGGCAGATGAGAGCCAGGGACCCAAGCTATGCTCCAGAAAGGAGTTCTGCTCCTGGGATAACGGCCGGAGAAGGCTTCAGGGAGGAGTGGGGGCTGGGTGTGTAGCCATATGATCTTCCTTGGACCATGCAGATCTAGATTCCAAAGCTGTGATCAATACTAATATGTTCTGGCTCCTTAAAGGGTGGTGGGACCCAGTAGACATGAGGCTGGACCATATGACAAGGCATGCTCTTAGCTGAAGAGGGGTTGTATCGAGTGGGACAGAACACAAGGTATCCATGATGGGGTTGGGGCAGAGGCCAAGGGAAGGCTGGCCCCCCTCCTGGTATACTTTTTCAGCAAGTTCCCCAAGGCCCAGGAAGCACTAGGTCAGGCTGGAGAAAGACGCAGAGGCTTGAGGAGTGGCCACGGCATAATCGTCAAAGCTCCAAGGACGACTTGGAACCAGCGAGAAAGACGGACTGAGAAGCTGGGACCTTGAGAGATTCTGCTCCATTGGAATTTGAGCCCTGAAGCAGCTGAGGCATCTTAGAGTGAAGGCAGCAATAGTTCAGAGCAGAGGGACCCCAGATAGGACCAGGGGGCTTCATGGAAGAAGTGAACTTTGTGTGAACGGAACCCGAGAGCCACGTCTGAGACACCCCCTGCTGACCTGACCTGGCCCTTCTGTCTTCCCATAGTGGTGCCTTTCAACGAAGTGTGGGGACGCAGCTACTGTCGGCCAATGGAGAAGCTGGTGTACATCTTGGATGAATACCCTGATGTGGTGTCTCACATATTCAGTCCGTCGTGTGTCCTTCTGAGTCGCTGTAGTGGCTGCTGTGGTGACGAAGGTCTGCACTGTGTGCCGATAAAGACAGCCAACATCACTATGCAGGTAGGGAAGTTCTCCCCACATGTCACCGCCTGCCCATAGCGTACACCGCATCCAGATACCCACAGAACCTCTAGAAATTACCCAGATAGGGACAGAGGCAGGCCAGGGGCCGACAGTGGGAACCGGACTCCAAGCCAGGGTCCCTTGAGCCCCCATCCCAACCTTGAGCTCCTCATGGACTCCTTACTGAGTATGAACTTTCTGTTTCCCACAGATCTTGAAGATTCCCCCCAACCGGGATCCACATTCCTATGAGGAGATAACATTTTCTCAGGACGTGCTCTGTGAATGCAGGTAGATCCTGGGTGGGCAGCAGGGACAGACCCTGATCACTTAGCAGATCCTCACCAGGCCCCTGTAGCAGGCTGCGTTTGTTTGCCTAAGCAAGTGGTCCTGGGGAGATGTTTTTCATTCAATACTCCCTATGAGCCAAGTCACCCTGAGGAGCTGGCCCCAGCAGCTGGAGTACAGCTGCCAAGATGTCACAGTAGAAAAGGAAGTCTCCTAGACGTACAGAGCCCCGGCGCTTGTCACACAACTGCCACAGGTCCTTGGAACCAGTGTCTATAGACGAAGGTATCACAAGCCTGTGCTTGATTCAGGACCAGGCTGCCTGCCTGTGGGGAGGTGGGGTGGGCAAACTGTACCGAGAAGACAGCAGGAAACCCTCCTAGAAGGAAAGGGACGGCAAAGGAGGTGCAGTGGTGTCTTAAGAGTTAACTGCACACTGCTAACTGTCCCTGGGAGCTCTGACAACCCCCAGCCTTGCTATCTGTCCCCCCAGGCTCTTGGCACACTTGTTGCTAGGAACAGCAGCCTGGCATGCCATCTAGGTCCCGGAGACATGAGATAGGTTTGAAGCATCTCTGTGTCATGGACAAGGCACCAGATTAGAGGTTTGGAGCCTCGTCTGGAGCTGGAAGAAGGGGAGGGCAACCTTCCACGTGTGTCTATTCAGTGCCCACTGCATGCCACACACCGGCCTAAGTGTCTGGGAAATGGTGGTGAGCGGGATAGCAAGGTCGTGCCGCTTGTGGTCACCTTGTCTGCATCGCACAGAGGAGGTGAGCCAGACGCCGCAGTTCTGTGATTTGCTGCACTGGCCAGCGTGTAGAAGGGCTCTAGATCTGGACTTGGCCTGTCTCAGGCCTGCTGCCTTTCTTGGCAGTCGCCATGTTCTCCATAGCCACAGCTAGCTACACTGCCCGGTTCTGCCCAGGACTCTAGCTGCCCTCTTTGAACCTGAGCCCCTGGCTCCAGGCCCTCTCCACTCTGTCAGTATTAGAGGCCTTGAGTCAACCTGCTCACTTCCAGCCAGACACCAATAGCTCAGTCCCTCCTCGCCCCCTCCCCCAGGGACTGACCAGTGACCACCTTTTCTCTGACTTGCCCATCTGCAGAGGTGTGACTGGGCAAAGTGGGCCGGCTCAGGACAGCATACAGTCAGGGCCCATGCCGCCCCTCCTGTCTGGAACCTGCTCTTGGGAACTACTGAAGAGATCTCTTTCCAGCAGGCCAGGAAACAGGGACACCTTTCTTTTTACTTCTGGGCCAAGAGCCACGGCCCCAGAAGGCAGAGTTGGGACATGCCTGGGGACTGTGAAGCAAACTCCCTGCCGTTGCCACGGTGGGGCTGGGTTAAGCCCAGGCAGGCAGCCTTAGCTGGTCGTCACCATCGCCCTGGCCACAATCTTGTTCATCATTGACTTTCTTGAGGGACTTCCAGAGTGCACCCCTAGAAGAAACGGGGAAAGTGAACAGAGAAAAAGTAAAAAAAAAAAAAAAAAAAAGCAGAAAGCAGAATCAAAAGATCCCAACTCTTGATGCCAAGAGGTTGGGGCGCGCAGAAACACGTGATGAAAAGCCCCGGAGGGGAACGTCGACCTCTGGGTAGGGGGGGGAGGATTGCAAGGACCTAGGGTAGGGCTGGGAGAGCAAGCACTGGGGCCCCTGCCACAGCTTCTTCAACAGCTTCGTGCTGCCCCCTAGCGGCTCTGGAGCAACTGCCTTACCAGGACCTAGGGCCTCTGTGGGAAGTGGGCGGTAGCAGGAAACATCCATTCACTCCTCTCCCCTGCATCTTTCCGTTTCCCTAGACCTATTCTGGAGACGACAAAGGCAGAAAGGTAAGTGTCCTTACTGCTCGGGGAGATTGTCGGACCTGCCAGCCGCTGTCCGAGCACGAGGAACCAACCCTTTGTACTGATGCTTGGTTAATTGCAGGAGGAAAACCAAGGGGAAGAGGAAGAGGAGCAGAAACTCACAGACTGAGGAACCCCACCCGTGAGTATGCTGGGGGTCCAGGGCTGGCACAAAGGCTGAGCCTGAGGGGGTGGGGCGCTGGGGAGAGGGGAATGGGGGGATGAGGTCTTGAGATGAGAACGGGGAATCTGCGTCGTTTAAGCTCTAAGGACTTTAGTTCCTGTCCCTTATTTCTTTGTGGCCTTAAGCAAATCACTTTCCTTGTAAAATGATGGGCCAGGGAGTACAGCAAGCAACGGGCTATTGTGCAGGTATCCACCATCTCTGCTGTGTGCCAGGCAGCTAAGTGACAACCACATGCCCTGTTCTTCCAGAGCATGCCTTCTGCTACATAGTTGGCCGCTTCTGGGCATCTCTGGGGCAGGCACAGTGTGCCTGCCGCTCCCAGGTTTCCAGGCCAGTCTCTCTCTCTCTCTCTCTGTCTTTGGATCCCTTCTTTCCTCTCCCCTCTCCCTGCCTTGCCCATCCTTGCTTCATCCCTAGGGGCAACAGGCTGGAGTCCCAGGTTACAGAGTTACAGTGTAGCTGGAAGAGAGGGATCAGGGAAGGGACACTCCCGCCTGGCAGCCAAGCTAGCCACAACTGAATGATCTACACACAGAGATACCAGGTGCTACTATGTCATCTCTCAGAGATGGGTTCTCAGGGGTCTTGTTAAGGTATTGCCCCAAAGAATTTTAATAGTTCATGTGCCTCTCGATAAATTTTAGGTTGGCCTTGAACCTATGCGGAGAGGAGGTTTGTTTTGTTTTGTTTTTTAGATAGGATGCTATGTAGTCCAAGCTGGTTTTAAACTCACAGCAATCCTGCCTCCTGTGTCCACTGTGAACTTCTCTTTCTTTCTTTCTTTCTTTCTTTCTTTCTTTCTTTCTTTCTTTCTTTCTTTCTTTCTTTCTTTCTTTCTTTCCTTCTTTCTTTCTTTCTTTCTTTCTTTTAATTTTTAAGATTATGTATTTATTTTGTTTTTTTCAAGACAGAATTACTCTGTGTGGCCCTGGCTGACCTGCAACTCACTCTGTAGACCAGGCTGCACTCACACCTGCCTCTGCCTCCTGAGCGCTGGATGAAGGGCATATGCTACCACTGCCAGGCTCTTTTTGAACGTTTAAAATCATATTAACAAACAGTTGGGTTTGGAGTTCCTAATGCCTCTTTAAGGGGAAAGTGCAACTGTAGCAAGGACACAGCAGGTCTCAAGGGCTTCCTCACACAGTGCAACTGTAGCAAGGACACAGCAGGTCTCAAGGGCTTCCTCACACAGTGCAACTGTAGCAAGGACACAGCAGGCCTTGGGCCTTCCTCACACAAAGTTTAAGTGAATATCCAAGGAGGCTGAAGACTGATTTCTTTAAAAACATCCTTTTTCCAGCACTCAGGAGGCAGAGGCGGGTGAATTTCTGAGTTCGAGGCCAGCCTGGTCTACAAAGTGAGTTCCAGGACAGCCAGGGCTATACAGAGAAACCCTGTCTCAAAAACCAAAAAATAAATAAATAAATAAATAAATAAATAAATAAAATAAATATCCTTTTTTTTCTTTTTTCTTTTTTTCTTTTGGACTGGAGATGTAGCTCAGTGGTAGGGAGCTTGCTTACCATATGTAAGAACCAAGCTCACACTCCCCCCCACCCCAGTACCACAAAACACCTAGTATAAAAGTACAAACAACAGAGCCACTCCTACCAGTCCCATCCGAAGACTGCTGTCTTGGGATGGGTAACCAGAGACACTGTTACAGGATGCCAGATTGACTTCAAATGTCTCTGCCACTGAACAGCGAGTTTCTCAATCTCTCCGCCTGAGCTCCACATCTGTGAAAGGGTTAACACTCCTGTGGGAGGTGGCGAAGGGTGAGTGAGACAGTACCTGGCCCAAAACTGGGCACCTGAGCAGGTGCTTGACAAGGGAGACACCTGCTTGCTGGTCTGGGTACAAGCAGGCTTCCCCAGGTGCTGTTTCTTGGTGCTATCCCTTATCCCTCTGGGTCCGGCCCTCTCTCTAGGAGGGGACGCCATCTTCCACAGCATCCTGTCCTCTGACTTGTCTGTGTTTGGTCTCTGGCAGGTGATGCCGTTTCCCAGAGGTAACCAGCCACTCAGAGGAGAGCCCCACACCCAGCTCACATATTTATTACCGTCACCCTCTCAGAACCCTCCCTGCTGGTACCTACCCTCTATTTATTAGCCGACTCGTCCCTGCTGAATGACTTGCTCCCTCCAAGATAAGGGGCATGGAAGGACAAGACCCTCAGGAATTCAGTGCCTTAAAACAGAACGAGAGAGAAAGCAAGAAGCCAGCCACAGATCCGTGGGAGCTTCGGCTTGGGAAGAAGCAAGACATAGACACGGCCTTACAAGGGGCAAGCTGCGCTCCAGAGGCCCTGGCTCTCCAGGGAACTGGAGAAGAGAAGAGGAGGCCTAGAACCTGCCCTGATTCCCAGCTCCACCTAGACAGCAGCTCTGATCCTGACTGCATTGAAGGCATGTAGAGGGAACCCAGTCTACTGTCTCCTGGAGATCGGGACAGGACATTCGGCTCTGGAGAGCAGAGCTTGCCTGTGGACTTTGCCTTTCAGCCTAGAAGTTTATGCTTTACCCTTTACAAAGCACCACCACTTTGTCCCCTCTCTGGGACACAGGCAGAGTGGCCTGGGACTGAACAGAGGGCCGGCTGGATGAGCACTAGCCTGTGGACTTTGACCACTGCAGGACTGGGCCATGTGTCCTCGTGATACAGCTACTGGAAGCGAGCCGACTCCTGGAGGGCCCTTGCAGCCCACCGGTTGTCTCTGCTGGGACTGTCTAACTGCCAAGCCAGATTCTCTTGAATAAAGCATTCTAGTCTGGAACCAACATGTCTGGGATGTGTGTCTTCCAGAGCCATGGGGAGAGCAGAAAATGGAGGCAAGGCGGATGAGAGAGGATGCAGGAGAGGCAGATCCAAGCCTCGGTTCCTCTTCTCAGAAAGCCTTCTCAGGTTGTGAGGGGACATGCCAGCAGGTGACATCATATGTTTCCCTTTTGACGGCTGGGGAAACTGAGGCCCAAGAAAGCAGAATGGGCGGTGCAGAGGTAAGGGGGCACTGGGCTGACAGTCAGGCCAGTCTCATCCCAGACTGGCCAAGCGACACTGAGTTTCCCTGCATTCACGCTTGGATACACTTCTTCGGCTTTGACACTGTTAAAGGAGCCCTGCTACTGTCTCAGTGACCCTGGATGGTCTTCAGGGACTGTCGCTACAGAGACTATTTCAGGGATGCCCCTGGAGTCTACCCTGCCCCAAACATACAGTCTCACCAATAAAAGTTGGGGAGAGATCTGGCTCGAGCCTCCTCTAAGCCCCATCAAACACAAGAGCAGGGCCCTGTTTTCCTAACCCAAAGCCACCCACACCCGGCCTGGGGCACAGACTCCGGATTGCCAATAAGTGGGCCCTCAGTCCCTAGGACACCCTGTCCAAGGCTTGATGAAGTATGGTGTCTTCTCACTACCTGGGTCTCTAGATACCTGGATCTGTAGCCAACTTCTTCCTTCTGCCCCTCAACTCCTTTACCTTCCTCCTTGGGGGGCGGGGGGAGGGAGTCCAAACCATTTTCTAACAGACACCCAGCTGCCCCTGACCCATGACCTGACCCATAAGGTGGTTTGAGTACCTCTTTACGGGGTGTATGTGTGTGTGTGTGTGTGTGTGTGTGTGTGTGTGTGATGGTTTGAAGAGCTCTAGGGACAGAAGGGAGCCCACCTACAAGCTAATGGTTCTTAACCTTCCTTGAGTACAGCTACAACATTTTTTTTTAAAGATTTATTTATTTTATGTATATGAGTACACTGTAGCT
>NC_034596.1:80311539-80323029 GCF_900095145.1 Mus pahari | reverse complement strand
TTTTATTTATTTATTATATGTAAGTACACTGTAGCTGTCTTCAGACACTCCAGAAGAGGGAGTCAGATCTCGTTAAGGATGGTTGTGAGCCACCATGTGGTTGCTGGGATTTGAACTCTGCACCTTTGGAAGAGCAGTCGGGAGCCATCTCACCAGCCCACAGCTACAACTCTTGAATACAGTTCCATGTTGTGATTTCCCCCCCCCCCCAAATTATTTAATGTATATGAGTACACTGTAGCTGTTTCCGGACACACCAGAAGGCATCAGATCCCATTACAGATGGTTGTGAGCCACCATGTGGTTGCTGGGAATTGAACTCAAGACCTCTGGGAGAACAGTCAGTGAGTGCTCTTAACCGCTGAGCCATCTCTCCAGCCTGAAAAGTTATTTTCATTGCTACTTCATGACTGTGATTTTGCTGCTGAGCAGTGCCTCAGTTCCTAAGATGATCAGGAATGAGTGTTTTCTGATGGTCAGAGCCCACAGGTTGAGAACCACTGCTATAGGCTTTGGGTGGAGGCCGAGATGAGGAATGGGGTAGAGGGGCTCTGCTCAGGCAGCTGCCTTCCACTTGTCTGTTCCTGGAGGCCTGAGGCCCTGGAAGAAAGCCCTGTGTTCGTTCGGTCAGCGTGTGCTCCTGGCTGGGGATCAGAGAGGGTGTGGGCTGGCCCCAGGAGACTCAGCTAAAGAAATGACTTTCTTCTCTCTTCAGCTACAGCTGTTCAAAGACATTGTCTTTGGCTGCATTTGCCGAGGCAAGTAACCCCTCCCTCTCTCCCTCAGGCCTCTGGCTGGGCCCTGAGGACCCCAACCCCACCCAGAACATCAGTTCCCACCCAGGCCAGCAACCTCTCAGTAACCTAAACAGAGCAGAGCAGTCCCTGGGTTAGAAGAAGGAACCCTTGTCCTTGGCCAGACTGTTCACTACAGGAACAGTTAGGGAAGGAACATTGTCATGGTGTATTTGACCAAACTGCCGGTCCTTTCAGGCCACCCGGGGTCCCTCAGGGACCTGTGTAATGGGGCTTGTCACTCATTGGTGGAATACCATCAAGTAATAGGCTCTGAGGAGCAGTGGGGAATGGAGCCTGCATACCTTCCCCGACCCCCGGGCTCTCATTCCACAGAGGGTTGTGTTAGAGGGTCTAGGGGTTCATTTTCATCGCTCAAATTGATGACTGAACTCAAAGCTAAGGAAAGGGGGCTCTTGAGCACACGAGATTCTAAAGCAAGAAACAATTTGGGGCCAGAAATCCTTGCCTACGGGATTCATTAAGAACTTGAAGGAAATGGGGAGGAATCTGGTGAGATGGTTCAGCAGTTAAGACCACAGACTGCTCTCCTAGAGGACCTGGGTTTGAGTCCCAGCACCATACTCAACAACTCACAACTGTCTGTAACTCCAGTTCGAGGAAATCTAACAACTTATTCTGGCTTTTTCAGGGACCAGGTACCCATGCTGTACACAAACATAAACACAGGCAAAGCACTCATACTCATTAGTTAGATAGATGGGTAGATAGATAGATGATAGATAGATAGATAGATAGATAGATAGATAGATAGATAGATAGATAGATAGATAGATAGACAGAGGTTGGTAGCAGAGGCCAAGAGATACCTTAAGAGGGGTTAGCAAGGTGGCTCCTCAAGTAAAGTTGTCTTGAAAATGTGCTGTCTTAGGGTTTCATTGCTGTGAAGAGACATGACCATTGCAACTCTTATAAAGGAAAATATGTAATTGGGGTTGGTTTACAGTGTCAGATGTTTAGTCTATTATCAACACAGCAGCGTTCAGGCAAACATGGTTCTGGAGAAGGAGCTGTGAGTTCTACATCTTGATCTGCAGGCAGTAGGAGACTGCCCCACTGGGCATGGCTTCAGCACATAAGACCTCAAAGCCCGCCTCCACAGGGACACACTTCCTCCAACAAGGCCACACCTCCTAACAGTGCCACTCCCTATGGGCCAAACATTCAAACACAGGAGTCTTTGGGGGCCACTCCTATTCAAACCACCACACTTGGTGACCTGAGTTCAATCCTTGGAGCCCACAAAAGGGTAGAAAGAGAGAACTCACTAATCCCACAAAGTTGTCTTGGAGACTCCACACATATGTGCCACACACATGTCCATACATCATGCATGTGCACACACTAATGATCATAATAGTAATAGCAACAACAATAATAAATATTTAAATTTGAAGTTTTTTTTTTTCATTTTAAAATGAAGACCAGTTGAAGCTGGTCTGGTAATACATATCTGTAATTCCAGCATTCTGGGAACTGAGGTGGGAGAATCAAGGGTTCAATGTCAACCTGAGGTACACAGTATGATTCTGTCAAATTAAACAGAAAGGAAGGAAGGAAGGAAGGAAGGAAGGAAGGAAGGAAGGAAGGAAGGAAGGAAGGAAGGAAGGGTTTAGTTTCTCCAAAATGCAGCTGTAGAACATGGCAATATCTCCGACACTGTGCCACTGGAGGTGACTCTTCAGCTCCTGCCTTTGGCTCAGTTGGGCTGATCTGCTTTGGCCCAGCCAGTGACTCTTATGCCAGTTCCTAAGGCCACTGGTACTTCCACCTCTGTCACTTGGAACTTTGAGCTCTCACAGTGTTAGTCATCTTGAAGCCACCATGTAAAGGAGGAAGCTCAGACTGACCCTAGAGATGGGGAGCAGAGGGAAATGCTCGGCGAACCCCAAGTTCCTCTGGCCCCATCCATCATGATCCTCTTAACAGACACCTCAGGACCCTGGGTAAAGGGCTCAGTGGTTAAAAGCACATGCCACTCTTGCACAGGACCTGGGTTCAAGTCCTAAAACCCACCTTGGATGGCTCACAACTGCCTGAAATCCCAGGCCACAAATATACAAGGCCTATGTGCACAGACCCACACATAGACTCATAATCACAAATAAAGGTTATGGGGCTGGATTGAGGGCTCAGTGGGAAGGAGCACTTGTTGAGCTTGCAGGGAACCCATGTTCTGTTCCATCTTCTCATCTCTGTAGGCACCAGGAAAGAAGAAAGCAAGGAAAGAAGGAAGGAAGGAAGGAAAGAAGGAAGGAAGGAAGGAAGGAAGGAAGGAAGGAAGGAAGGAAGGAAAGAAGGAAGAAGAAAGCAAGGAAAGAAGGAAGGAAGACATACATATAAGCAAAACATCCATACATGAAAGACAAACAAATAAATCTCTTTTTAATTTAAAAAATTATTTTTTATGTGCACTGGTATTTTGCCTGCATTTATATCTGTGTGCTCATGCCAGATCCCCTGGAACTGGAATTACAGACAGTTGTGAGCTGCTATGTGGGTTTTGGAAATTGAACCTGGGTCCTTTGAAAGAGCAGCCAGTGTTCTTAACAAATGAGCTATCTCGCCAGTCCCTAAACAAACCCTTTAAAAATAAAATAAAATAAAAATTAGAAAGGTGTTTATAAGACTCCACTGAGGGCTTCCCAGACCTCACAGAGCAAAGACAAACTGTTCCCACCCTGCCCCGCTTCCCTTTCTAACTGCTGGGATCAGGAGACACTGTAATAACAGATTGTTTTAGAGCAGTTTGTTCTGTAACAGTAAGTAATGGGGACAGAAATGCAGAGAAGGCAAAGGGGCAGTGTTTGGGGGAAATGCTGTAGACCAGGTCACAGGAAGCCTCACCATGGACAGGACATTTACAGCATTTATGACATGATGGTCATTAAAGATCAGAGACAAGGATGCTCCTAACTGACGTTAGGAAAGACTCCAAGATGGCTGGAACGGACATAACGGGTGAGGGGGAAGAGAGGAAGTCTTCAAGAGCTGGACCTTCACCCTGAAGGCAGGGTAGGGAGTCTGAAGTTTGATACAATGTGACAGGAAACTGTAGTGTTTCTGCCTGCACGCAGACCGGCGCCTGTCTGCGTGGGCAGAAAACACCTTGGGGTGGGTTCTTACTGCAGAGCTAATCTTCCTGAAATTAAGAGATGACCTGCAAAAAAGATTATTATGATTTATTGATTACACGCGGGAGAACCCAACCCTCTCCCACGTGCCCCATGTCCCATTGTCTCTGCATGAATCAATGTTCCATGTCTCAATGGCGGAATGGCGCGGTCAGGTCCTCCGTGGAGCTGTGTCCAGAAGGTGGGTCCAATCAAGTAGGCGTGACGACATTGGTGGTTGGTCCGGGCGACGAGTGGGCGTTGACAGTGGGCGGTCTGAGGACGCTGTGTTCTGGCTGATCTGCTGCACTCCTTCCTGATCTGCTGCACTCCGGCTGATCCGGGGAGCAACCCCCAGCGTGCCTGTAAGAGGCACAACACTGCTTAGAGGGAGGACCCAACAGGAAACCACTGAAGGGTGTCAAGCCGCTGTCCTGGAACTCACTCTGTAGACCAAGCTGGTCTTGAACTCATAGAGATCCACAGGCCTCTACCTCCTGAGCGCTGGGATTGAAAATGTGCAGCAGCACTACCTGCCCAGCTATTGCTGGGTACCCTGTGAAAGCGCACTCTATCTGTTTCTTGGAAAATACTCTCTAGGGACACAAGACAGAGAGGTCACTGGGCACGGTTAAGGTAGATGGTTCTAGTAAGAAGGATGGGGTACAAAGAGACGTAGGGCCTTCCTGCTCGTGCTGTCTGTCCCGCTTCCTTCTGAGCATCAGCTGAGTCCTAGGACCAGGTGTTGTGGAGTAGATGGATTTGTGATGACAGGAGCATGCAAATATCCTTCTACTTCCCCATGGGCAAAAGAGGATTCCATTCTGAAAGAATTTAGGAGGCTGACGAGAAGTCAGAGCTGAGAGGCTAAGCTAGGGGCTATCTGGGAACTAAAGCGAGAAGGCAAGTGAGCGGGGTTTGCTGGGAGTGGAGAAGGGGATGCTGGGAGTTTTGTCAAGGAGCCTTGGATGATGAGGGACAGCTTGGGTCATGAGAGAAGGGCTTTGAGAATACACTGCTGTGATTCCTCTACATGCTGGTGGGATGTGAGAGTCTAATCCAATGAGAGACCAGACAGAGACTGAGCCCAGCAGGGTCACACAGACGAAGGTGATTTTTTTTTTTATTTTCTTTATTTACATTTCAAATGCTATCCCGAAAGTTTCCCATACCCCTCCCCCCACCTCTGTTCCCCTACCCACCCACTCCCACTACTTGGCCCAGGCCTTGCCTTGTGCTAGGTCATATAGAGTTTGGAAGACCAAGGAGCCTCTATTCCCACTGATGGCCGATTAGGTCATCTTCTGCTACANATGCAGCTAGAAACACAAACCCAGGGGGTACTGGTTAGTTCCTGTTGTTGTTCCACCTACAGGGTTGCAGCCCCCTTCAGGTACTTGGGTACTTTCTCTAGTTCCTCCATTGGGGGCCCTGTGTTCCATCCAGTAGCTGGCTGTGANCATCCATTTCGGTATTTACCAGGCACTGGCATAGCCTCACAAGAGGCCGCAATATCAGGGTCCCTTCAGCAGTATCTTGCTGGCATGAGCATTAGTATCTAGGTTTGGTGGCTGATGATGGGATGGACTCCTGAATGGGGTACTCTCTGGATAGTCCATCCTTTCATCTTAGCTCTAAATTTTGTCTCTGTACCTATAACCTTTCATGAGAGTTATGTTCCTTATTCTAAGGAGGAATGAAGTATCCACAAATGGTCATCCTTCTTGATTTTCTTCTGTTTTCCATAATGTGTCTTGGATATTCCAAGTTTCTGGGCTAATATCCGCTTATCAGTGAGTGCATATCTAGTGACTTCTTTTGTGATTGGGTTACCTCACTAAGGATGATATCCTCCAAATACATCCATTTGCCCAAGAATGGTTCTGGGTAAAGGCAAACTGTTGATGGACGGCAGCATCCCTTCTCAAGTAGTTCTAGGGCTGGTGAGGAGAAGTCACGGACGTTTTTAAATAAACAAACAATACGCGGGCCTTAAAGAGAACTTCTGCGTTTTCCCCTCCTTGTTATACAGATATAGATCCTGAGGCTTAGCTGTCAAAAGCTATGTAGATTGAGTGAGCCAGAATTCTCAAATTTCCCAGGAAGGACGGAGATGGGATGGAATCCAAACCTGAAGCTGATGCTTCCTGCCCCTCCACACAGCATCTCCTCCGCAAGAGGAGGAGAGAGCCTTGCTTCCCACAGGAGGAGCTGGCCAAACCATCTGTGAGGTGTGCCTGGGTGGGTCTGCAGAAAAGGCCTTCCCACAGACTCGGGTGGGAAATCAAGACTCCAGACGGGTGGTGACAGGGCTGAGTCTTGGTGTGGAAAGATGGCTGTCTGTCAGTAACAAAGCTTAACAGCTGTTTTTCTGGAGAAGTTGGGCCCCTCCCTTTCCTGAGGGAAGCCCGAAGGCCTCCCCCCTCCCATGACTTTGGCCTCGACTGAGGCAGATGAGGCCCCACCTCAAGGACTCCAGGCCAAAAAGATGGTGTGTTTCTGGTTCCTGTTGCCATGGAAAACATCAGATGGCTAGCTGGTCGGGAAGGGGTTGAGGCACCCTCATTGAGTTGGATTATGGGATGTCACCTGGATGGCAGGTGAGACACTATTGGCCCCTCTGTAAAGCTGTTCAGTGCAGGAGACCCCATGCTCTGTCTTTCTTCCTGCTCCTGCCTCTGTGGTCCTACTCTCTCACGCCTCAGCCAGGGCCACCCAACACCATAAGGCCACTGCAGTAACAGGATCCTCAGGCTTCCCAGCCCACAGTGGTAGTGCTGCAGAGCATGGTGGCCCAGCAGGGGTCTGAGGGTTAGCCTGAGGTAAACCCCCTACAGGGTTATCCCATCCCTCAGCACCATCAGAGAATCCCTGAAGCCTGTGGAGTCTTCTCGCTTGTTAGACAAGTCCCGGAGAGGTGAGATCAGCCCTGGGAAGTCTTTCCACAGCATCTTGGAGGGTCAGAAGCTGACAGCTGGCTACGGCTGGCTGCCACACACACACAGAAGACACAGTCTGAAGAAGCAGAGCTGGGATTCACATGTAGTGCCCTGGCCCCTCCCCCACATGTCAGGGCCAGGCCTGTAGGGCTATGGAGTTCATGTGTGGTGGATGAGGTGAGACACGGCTAGAACGGCATAAATCCTAGATCAGTGCTCACCCCACACAGGAAGCTGAGGAAGCCCGAGGACACTTCTCATGTTAGAATATGTAGGCGCCACTGGGTATCCTTGGCTCCTTCTTGAGTGAGAAGCCCCCGGCCAGTGGAGATTAGCTCCACCAAAGTCACACAGTGATCGGGTGTGGTGGCTCTTGCCTGTAATCTCAGCACTAGAGGCAGAGACAGGAGGATTCCTGGGAGTGAATCGGGCTGATCTACAAAGCGAGTTCCAAGATAGCCAGGGCGACATAGGGAAGCTCTGTCTCAAAAAGAAAAAGAGAAGACCCACAAGGCTCCCCTGCGACTCCATGTTTCCACGTATGGAGACTTCTGCCCCTCCCCTTGCTTCCCCAGGAGGAGTCTGATCATTGTGTGGCTATGATAACAGGTATCTCTTAGGACAGATTATAAACCTGATTTACACGGCCTCTGGGTCCAGAAACCCACACTCATTTCGTAACAGCCTCACGCCTCTGAAAGTAACCACTCAGCAGCAGCCTACTCCACTGGCCATGCTCCTGGGGTCGGAGAACAGCCAGTAAAAGTTGCCTGACTCCCGAGCACTGTCCTCACCCCAAACCCCCACAGTATGTAGCCTATCTATATTTTCACTTGCCAGAGTTTCCATTAATTAGAGTTGCAAAATATAAAGTGGAAAATTCCACAAATAAATAATCCATAATATTTAAAAAAAATAAAAACAAAAACAAAAAAACGTAGGCTGTTCTTGGTAATGTGATGAAATCTCTGGCCATCATGCACCACCCCACCCGGATGTGCACCGCCCCTTTCTTCAGTGTATCCACACTGTATGTGCTACCCTCCCCGTTAGTCACTTAGTAGCTGTCTGCCGTTGGCTTGCAGTTCTACCGCAGTGGTGTCACGCAGTGGTGTCACGGTGCTTATATATGAGCTTTGGTACTAGGCAGATTTTGTGGCATCAGCTGGGAGTCTTGGAACACATCCCTACCCCTTAGGGGAAAGGAGGCTACTGGATACCGACAATCCTCTACCCTCCCGAGATGCTGCGCCTTGACAGGACCGCTCTCTTAAGCAGCGAATGCCTCTTTGTTTCACGTAATTGGTGGTGATATCTTCTTTCAATATTCTCTTCCAAAAATCTTTCTTACAATCTACCACAGATTCTTCTAAAATCCAAAGAACAAGTAAGAAAATCTGTCTTACAGCTTTTGTACAAAACTGGTTTAGGCTGCAGACCAAAATTATTCCCCCAGTCTACCTTTCTCTTCTACCCTCTCCACCAGAACCCTGACAGAGTGACTGTGACCCATCCTTCTCTGTCCCCTTGTTGATCATCTACAGGACAAACAAACATCGCCTTCAACCTCTGGACAAAGCAGATGAAAGCCTCTTGTCATAGATTTGATGAGGAGGTTTCATGTCAAAAGACCTTGCTATTACCACCATCATCACCAGGTGAAGACAGAGGAAGAAGTAAGAGGTGCAGAGTCCTTGCAAATCTTCTTATCTTAAGACCCAAGTGAAAGTGAGATCCGCTGTTTATCTCACAGCTGGCTTTTAGCACTTATTCTGGGGACTGGAGAGATGGCTCAGTGGTTAGGAATGCTGGCTACTCAGCACCCACATGGTGCTCACAACCCTCTCTACCTCCATATGGAGGGAATCTAAGGCCTCTTCGTCCGTCGTTCCCAGGCACGTATGCGGTACTCCTAAACACATGCAGACAAAACACTCATACACATAAAGTAAAAATAAGTAAAACAGGCCAGGCATGGTGGCGCATGCCTTTAATCCCAGCACTCGGGAGGCAGAGGCAGGCAGATTTCTGAGTTCGAGGCCAGACTGGTCTACAAAGTGAGTTCCAGGACAGCCAGGGCTACACAGAGAAACCCTGTCTCGAAAAACCAAAAAAAAGAAAAAAAGAAAGAAAAAAAAAAAAGTAAAACCTTAAACACCATCTGGTGTGAATTATTTCCAATAACATTATCTCCTACGATACCATTTTAATCCTGACTTGTGTTTTATCATCTGGGATTCCTATAACAGATGAGCTATTGGACATTTAGGTTTCGGCGTCAGTTACTATTAAGGCAGCCTTAGAGACAGACAGCCCTTTATGTGCAGAAATCTCTTGCTTCCTAAAAAACAGTAAGAGCCACTAAGGCACCCCTTTACTGCACAATCCCCATCCAGTTGCTTCCTGCAATATAATCTTCTCTGTCCCTCACAATTCCTATCCAGCACACGTCATGGCTGGGGGAAGAGGTCTTACATGCTGCGATTTCCCAGGGATCTAGGCTGTCTGCTTCTAAGCTCGCTCTGGTGGAAGGAAGGGGAAAGATGAATTATCCACTGGCTTTTGAAGTTCCCACCCTAAAATACCACATGCTTCGGCCCTGAGCACTTCAAAGCACGTTCTGTGACTCAGCCCATCTTGCAAAGAGGTGGGGAAGTGTGATCCTGCTCCAAGCCAGGATGACGGACTGTGGGAACGCTTCTAAGTTACTTACAGATGGGGTTTGCTCTGTGCTTGGAAGACAACCCATTATCAAGTTAAGAAGAAAATTTGTGAGCTTCGCTTAGAGCTTGTGAAGAAGTGTTTGTATCTCTCAGGAAGTGGTGCTAATGTCTGTCAGTGATGTCATACCTTCTGTTTGGACAGGGCATTCCTACCTAGCTTGTCTCTGTCCAGAGCCTTCTCCTCCACGGTTCTCCTCCATTGCATTTCCTGGTTAATTTCTTCTTAAGCTTTAGAGCCCCACTCATCCCCTCGACAACATTTCTTGGGTGATCCTACGTGACATATGCTGTGCTTGGCATTTGGGGCACAGCAGTGAACACAAGCCCTGTGCATGTGGATCTCACACTAGAGCGAGGAAAGAAACAGGTGCAGAGAAAGAAAGGACATCAGAAGCCATGCTATCAGACTAGGGACAAGAAGGAGACCAGAGAGAGAGAAGAAAATAGTTTCAGGGGGAAGGGAGCTAGGCGGATTTCTGAAGAAGACTGTTCTAGAAGGAGCAGCAGCTCCAGGGTAGGGGCGCTAGGGGAAGAGATGCTTGGTATGCTGAGGAGCTGAAGTTGGGTGGGTGAGGTCCATAATGAGGAAGAATTAGGAAGGGCAGGGAAGGGAGGCCTTGGGGGCCACAGGAGGTCCCGAGTACATCTTGGAGCCAGATGGGAACTCTCATGGTTTGAGCAAGGAGGAACAGAATCTGACGAGTGTTTGGAGGGGCTCCCAAGATGGCAGTGTCCGTGCTCGTTGCATTTAGGACAGGAGAAGGAGGAGAAGGAGAAGGAGGAGGAGGAGGAGGAGGAGGTGGTGAGGAGTCTTCTACAGTGAGTGAAGTATGCACAACCTGGCTCTGATTCATAAGCTTTAATATGTGCTCATTTTATGGTTATTTATTTTATGTGTAAGGGTGTTTTGTAAGCACATATGTCTGTGTACCATGACTATGTCTGTTGCCCTTAGAAACCAGAGAGATTAGATTCCTTGGGACTGGAGTTACAGATCCTTGGGAATCGCCTTGCAGGTGCTGGGAATTGGGAATCAAACCTGAGTCCTCTGGAAGAGCAGCCAGTGCTCTTGACCACTGGTCCATCTCTGCAGCTTCCAATTTACTCACGTTTTTGAAAAATAAATGAATAAAACTAGGCAAGGTAACTTATGATTATAGTCTCAACATTCAAGAGTCAGGAGACAATAAGTTGTAAACCAACTTGGAGAACACAGGGAAATCCTGAATTAAAAGTAAAAACTAGAGACAGTGAGTTAATTCAGGGTGGGAACATCACCTGCTGCCAAACCCAGCCGCCTGAGCTGTGTGGTAGAAGGAGAGAATTGACTCCTGTACATTGTTCTCTGAGCTCTATGTGTGCCATGGCATACACACACATGCACACGCACATACACAAGCACGCACACACGCGTGTACACACACACACAACTTAAAAAAAAAAAAGACAGAAACAAAAAGAGTTGAAAATGCATTTACAGTAAATGGAGTAGCAAATACAGATGTTCTCATCCAACACATTGCAGTGTGGATGGGAAAGGAATGTTTGGATTCGGAGGGAAAACCTTTGGGGTGTTCAAACGGACTAAAACAGTGGTATGTGAAAAGAAAAGAGAAGTCGGAAGAATTCCAACAGTGAGGGCCTTGCAGTAGATTACCTCGATGCACACAGGATGGAGTTGGGACCCTGTGTGGATACAAAGAGTTTCAAAGGACCAAGGAGTCTTTGCTTTTTGTTATGATCACTTTGAAAAATTGAGATAGAGGGCTGGAGAGATGGCTCTGCCGTTAAGAGTGCTGGCTCCTAGCCGGGCGTGGTGGCGCACGCCTTTAATCCCAGCACTTGGGAGGCAGAGGCAGGCGGATTTCTGAGTTCGAGGCCAGCCTGGTCTACAGAGTGA
>NC_034596.1:80309891-80310923 GCF_900095145.1 Mus pahari | reverse complement strand
CACCAGGAGATCCATCCCATAAACAACCACCAAACCCAGACACTATTGTGGATGCCAACAAGAGCCTGCTGACAGGAGCCTGATATAGCTGTCTCCTGAGAGGCTCTGCCAGTACCTGACTAATACAGAAGTGGATGCTCACAGTCATCCATTGGAGGGAGCACAAGGTCCCCAATGAAGGAGTTAGAGAAAGTACCCAAGGAGTTGAAGGGGTTTGCAGCCCCTTAGGAGGAACAACAATATGAACTAACCAGTAACTCCAGAGCTCTCTAGGACTAAACCACCAATCAAAGAAAACACATGGTGGGACTCATGGCTCTAGCTTCGTACGTAGCAGAGGATGGCCTAGTCGGTCATCAATGGGAGGAGAGGCCCTTGGACCTGTGAAGGTTCTGTGTCCCAGTGTAGGGGAATGCCTGGGCCAGGAAGTGGGAGTGGGTGGTTGGAGAGCAGGGGGAGGGGATAGGGGATTTTTGGAGGGGAAACTAGGAAAGGGGAAACATTTGAAATGTAAATAAAGAAAATATCTAATAAAAAAAAGACCAGGAAGGAAGGAAGGAAGGAAGGAAGGAAGGAAGGAAGGAGCAAACAAACAAAGTCAAGATAGCTCAGCAAGAGCAGATACACACATTAGCCACCATGCCTAATGACCTGAGTTTGATTCTGGAAATGCAAAAGGTAGGAGAGAGCTGACTCCTGCAAGTTGCGTTCTGACCTCCCACTGCATGCTGGGGCATCATGCAAACATACATACAAACACACATGCCTGTCATTTAAAAAGTATGTGTAATAGGGCTGGAGAAATGGCTCAGTGGTTAAGAGCACAGACGGTTCTTGCAGAGGACCTGAGTTCAGTTCCCAGCACCCACCTTGGGCAGCTCACAACTGTCTGGTAGCGTCTAGCTTCAGGAAGCTGATACTCTCTCACCTTCTTGGGCACATTCACAGATGCACACACACATTCACAGATGCACACACACATTCACAGATGCACACACACATTCACAGATGCACACACACATTCACAGATGC
>NC_034596.1:80288680-80309231 GCF_900095145.1 Mus pahari | reverse complement strand
GATGCCCTCTACTGGTGTGTCTGAAGACAGCGACAGTGTACTTAGATATAATAAATAAATCTTTAGAAAAAATCTAATAAATAAATAATAAAAACTTAGAAAATAAAATGAGACAAAATGCATATGTACTTCTTTAAAATGTACAGTTCACAGAAACAAAACAAAACAAAACAAAAACATAACAAAAACAAAAAAACCAAAAAACCAGCCAGGCAGTGGTAGTGCACACAGTTATTCCCGGCCCTGGGGAGGCAGAGGCAGAGGCAGGTGGGTCCCTGGGAGTGTGAGCCGTGTAACAATATCGCATTTTTGTCTGTTGTGGTTGTTGCTGCTAATGACATTTGTGTGTGGAGTTTCATGGGAATGAAACACTGGATCGGACATAACTGAAAACTTAACTTTGTGAGCATTGGCTAACGCACTTTCTGCAGTGCCTTTACAATCCACACCCTGACAGCAGTGTAAGGTCCTGTTTCCCCAGAACACTGACAAGCCTTGCTATGGTAATTTGTCTTACTATGGCCATCCAGTGGATATCAGTGGTGCGTTGCTGTGATTTTTAATTTGTGTTCCCTTAAGAACCAATGCTGTTGAGTATCTTCTCATCTGTTTTGTTTGTTGTTTTCATATCTTCTTTGAGGAAATTATTAAAAATCCTTTGCTCAGTTTTGAACTTTTTGTCTTTAGCTTGTTAAAATGTGTAGTAGTTTGAATAAAAATGATGGTCCCCATAGACTCGTGTATTTAGATGCTTTGTGACAAGAGAGTGTCACTCTTTGCTAGGACTAGAAGGCTTAGGAGGTGTGGTCTCACTGGAGGAAGTGAGTTTTGAGGTTTTGAAAGCCCATGCCAGACCCAAGCTACCTCTCTCTCTCTCTCTCTCTCTCTCTCTCTCTCTCTCTCTCTCTCTGTCTGTCTTCTTATGGGTCAGGATTAACTTTCAGCTATTGCTTCAGTGCCTGCCTGCATGCCACCATGCACCCCACCATGATGATAAAGGACTAAACCTCTGAAACTGTAGGCAAGCCCCCATTTAAATATTTTCTTTCAAAAGAGTTGCCATGGTCATGGTGTCTCTACACAACAACAAAACAGTAACTAAGACAAAATGTAAGAAGACTTTTTTATATGTTCTGGAGACCAAACCCATATCAAATACATGATTTCCAAATAGTCCCTCCCTTTCTGTGGGTTATGCTTTATTTTAGTCCTAGATTGTTGGGTTTAAGATTTTTTTTTGTCTTTTTTATTTTTTTATAGATATTTTCTTTATTTACATTTCAAATATTCCCCTTTCTTAGTTTCTCCTCCAAAAATCCCCTATCTCCTCCCCCCTCTCCCTTAAGATGTTTTTATTTTTTTAATTTTTTTGGTTTTTTTCGAGACAGGGTTTCTCTGTGTAACCCTGGCTGTCCTGGAACTCACTCTGTAGACCAGGTTGGCCTCGAACTCAGAAATTCACCTGCCTCGCCTCCCAAGTGCTGGGATTAAAGGCCTGCGCCACCACGCCCGGGCCCTTAAGATGTTCTGTTAGGGCTGATGAGATGGCCTCATGGTTGGGAAGCACTGGCTGCTTGTCCAGAGGAGTGGGGTTCAATTCCCTGCACCCACATGGTAGCTTAGAACTAACTGCCTGTAAATCCAATTTCAAGGAATCGAACACCTCACATAGACGTATTTGCAAGCGGAACACCAATATACATAAGATAAAAATAAATAACTCAAAATTTAAAAGGTTGTTTTATTTTATTAATAAAGAGATAAATCCGGGGCTGGTGAAGTGGTTTAGTGCATAAGGTGCTGCCATTTGAGCCTGGTGACCTGAGTTTGATCCCCAGAGAAGACAACAGTTCTGGGGGGGGGGGGGNGTGTGAAGGAGGAAGAGGAGTCAGAAGAGACCGGTGTGGAAAAACTACCAGAGACAAGGCCACAGCAAAGTGCATAGTGGCTTCTGATAAGTAAGGGGCTCGGGGTCCTTTGTAACTTTCTTGGGAATACATTTATGACTCCAGGTTAGGATTCGGTGCTGCTCAACTCCGAACCACTGGACTGACCTTAGAGCCCAGGAAGCCCTGGGCAGATTGATCTGTGAAGCCATCGAGGTATCCCTACCATAGGCCCTAGGGCAGAGTACACACCCAACAGAGAAACATTGACTAACTGAAGTAATGAGTGAGGAAAGTCTCTTGGAAGTGCTGTGGTTACTTTTCATTGGCTTAGAGATCTAAGACAGCCACATTCCCTGTGTGACAATAGACCTCTTCTCTCCCCGCTACACTCACGCACCCACATCTTTCCCCACTGACTCCCACTCCCGAGTTCCTGGCCTTGCAAACTCTAGGGCTTTAAGGGCTGTCAGAAGCCAAGGAGGACGATGATTGGAGGTTTATTCTAACGAGTTGAGGATGAGCTCATCCTTAGCCAATGGCTGGCAGGCACCCGGCTAGACGCCCCACCCCCGCCCCCAGGCACCTGCGGAAGGGTGGGAGGCACAGACGGATCCTTGCAGAAGGTGAAGGGACATCGTTGGCGGGAAGGCCCGGAGCTCTGGCACGCGGACAGGTATAGTATTTGGTCTGCTCTTCAGCCATCCTCTCAGGAGAGGAGGAGGAGCCTTGCCCTCTCACTGCCTCAGCCCGACCTCCTTGGACGTTCCCTGTAGTGATGCACCTTGTGTGCCGGGGTCGTGCTTGCGCTGCTTGCTTGACATGTATAGTCTTAGGCACGCGGCTCCGAGAGCTGGACCCGCAACCCGCAGCCCTGCGCGGCCGGCGTCGATGCCCCAGCATAGGCCTCGAAGCTGCCTATCCTGTTGGGCCTGGCCGAGCAGGAAGGCAGCCTTTCTCCATCTCCTGGCCTCATCTTGGTCAAGACTCTCAGCTCCTGGTTGCTCGGATATGTGCGTTTCCTCCCCACCTCTTCCTTTATCCTGCGTCTCTTTCCTTGCCGAGACGGAAAAGATCCAGGGATAAAAGCTACCGCCTGGCTATTTTCCAGGGTACCCGAGACAGTAACGGTGGCTGCTAGATTGCTGTGAGGGACAGGGACCGCGCTGCTGGCTGCTCTCTCTTTGCCCCTTCCCCTCTGGCAGCCGCCACTCTTATCCATTGGGGTCACACATTGTTTGGGGAGGAGTTGCTGTCAGGTCCTTGGGAGGGCGCACAGACCCCTGGACTTCTGGGATAGCCTCCATAGGGCTGGGTCACCCTGACACTCTCACTGAACTCCACAGGAACTGGTATCTAATCTGTCAGTCACCCCATCTCCCAGGGGGGCTTTGATGAGCTCTCTGTTCCCGGCTTGGTGCCTGGGTTGTGGGGGGTGGGGTGGGGTGGGGGGAGGAGTTCCCCACTCAGCTGACTCAGGACCTCTCTGGGTCAAAGGTTTTGTCTGGGGAGAGGTACCCCTGAGCTGAATGAAAGTTCACAAGGAAGGGAGGGAGGAGGGGAGACGCGAGGTGCAAGAGAGGTGAGACCAGAAGCTTTAAGCCAGTGTGTGACTTTGGTATGTTTACTATGTTCTTGATACGGGGCTTGCTCTGTGGGCCCTCCTTAAAGGCAGCTGTGGGTCACAGGTACCTCCAGTTCTCCGTGCTCCATTCATATAACATGGGAAGATATTTGTGGAACTGAATTTGAATGGAAAAGAAAAGAAAGGCCCCCCATCCTGTGTTATTCTATCATTGCCACACTGAGGTAGGACCCAGCTCAAAGACCTCACCTTCGCTCGTCCCTCCAGCCTTTGGATGTGAGCATCAGTCTCTCCAATGTTTAGTGGAGGAAGCTGGAGTACAGGTAGGGGTGTGGCTCCCAACACGTGTCTCCCCTAAAGCGTTTGCTTCTTGCAGGTCACAACAGCAGTGCCACTATGAGCCTGGTAGCCTGTGAATGTCCACCTGGTCCAGGCCTGGAGCCAGAGCCCTGTTCACGGGCACGGTCCCAGGCCTGCATGTACCTGGAACAGATTCGTAACCGGGTAGCCACAGGGACTGCTGACGTGACCAAACATGACTACCTGGTAGATGCAGCTACACAGATCCACCTGGCACTGGAGCGAGATGTCAGCGAAGACTACGAGGCTGCCTTCAACCATTACCAGAATGGCGTGGACGTGCTGCTCCGTGGTGTGCATGGTGAGAGTGGGGATGTGTGCGGACAGAAGGTGGGCAGGAGCGGGCCAGTGAAGGGTCCTTTGTCTCTGTCCATACTAGGACATGGTGTTAACCCTGCCAGAACTCCGTGAAGGACAGAAATGAGGACTTGGATTTGTTAAGGCATTTCCACCTGGCAGACCCCAGTAGGTTTTCACTGTTAACCCATTCAAGTCTCACATTAATAGTTAGAGGTCTATAGGAATTTTTTACATGATCATTATTATCATTATCTGAGATAAGCCTTTCACTGTTGCCCAGGCTAATCTTCCTATCTCAGTCTCCTGACTGCTCAGGCTACAAGTGTGTGCTCTGGGCAAGAACTAATCTTTTTCTTCTTCTTCTTCTTCTTCTTCTTCTTCTTCTTCTTCTTCTTCTTCTTCTTCTTCTTCTTCTTCTTCTTCTTCTTCTCTTCCTCCTCCTCTTCCTCCTCCTCCTCTTCCTCTTCCTCTTCCTCCTCATCCTCCTTTTTAAATTTATTTATTTTATGTATATGAGTACACTGTTGCTGTCCTCAGACACACCAGAAGAGGGCATCAGATCCCATTACAGATGGTTGTGAGCCACCATGTGGTTGTTGGGAATTGAACTCAGGACCTCTGGAAGAACAGTCAGTGCTCTTATCCTCTGAGCCATCTCCCCAGCCCTTCTTTTTGTAATGATTCATTTGTTTATCTGTTTTATGTGCACTGGTGTTTTGCCTGAAAGTATATCTGTGTAAGGGTGTCAGATACCCTGGAACTAAAGTTATGGACCCTTGTGAGCTGCCATGTGGGTGCTGGGAATCGAACCCTGGTCCTCTAGAAGAGCAGGTGCTCTTAACCACCGAACCATCTCTCCAGTGCCAGCAGGAACTCATTTTCCAGGTGAAGAAATTGAGGCATGGAACAGTTGGAGGGTTTGCTCGAGGCTCCACAGCTGCCGAGGGCTACACCGGAAGGTGGGACTGTCTCAGCTCCTGTGGCTTATGTACCTGGCCTGCTGTACCTGCCTAGCCACCGAGCTGGGCTGCACACTGGCCCTCTGGAGATTACACTCCGGGGGGAGGGGCTGACTGACCGGTGGATAAGAAATTATAATCCTGGATGGGAAGAGCAAAGAGGGGCAGGCAAAGGGAGAACAGGGGAGAACTGGGGTCATAGGGACCTAGTAAGGGACATCCAGATGTGAATGCTGACGACCGTATGTGTGTCCAGTAAAGGCCTAGCAGTGTTCCACAGAGAGGGAGGGAGGAAGGGAGGCCCAGGCTTGTGGGCGAGAGGGAAGCGCTGATTGGGGCAGAAGGAGGCATTTCCATGCGAACTCTGAGACTCAAAGGCCTGTGGCAGGCAGGCAGGCAGGCTATGATGACTGGAGTCAACAGGCTCACTGTAGAGGAGACCCTGCCATGCCCGGGCTTCAGGAGTGCCCGAAGCAGTCTTTATCTGCCTAATCTGGTCTCCACCCAGGCATTTTTTTCATACTGGGAGGCAGAGATAGAGGAAGCATTGTCCTTGGTTAGCTTCTCTCTCCTCTTCTGAAGGAAAGGGACATGAAAACCTCCACCTTGCCCCTTCCCAGGATGTGAGAACAGGCAATGAGGTGGTGGGTATCACTGTAAAGAACAGGTGGCTGAGGACGATGGTGGTTCCCCGTTTCCTCACGGACCTCTCTTCTCAGCCCCTGCTCTCACACACAGAGCTGGGGGGGGGGGGTGAACCGGCTAAAGCTGTCTGAGAAATAGGAGCCATGGGTGGTGGTGACAGGCAGACGGGAGTTAACGGAGTTGGCATCTCAGCCACCCGTAAGCCCAGGACAGAGGGTGGAACACAGTCCCAGTGACCACAGATGGCGACCCCTGGTTCCCCACAGTTGACCCCAACAAGGAGAGACGTGAAGCTGTGAAGCTGAAAATTACCAAGTACCTACGGAGGGCAGAGGAAATCTTCAACTGCCACCTGCAGCGGACCCTGGGCAGTGGAGCCAGTCCCAACACGGTGAGGAGAGCGTCCCTGAGGAAGAGAAGGATGCTGGGGAGAGACAGCACCCCCCAACCCTCACTCCCCTCCTGCCCCAGGAGTCTGAGTGTGAGGCAGGGTTGCCCACCCATCCTTCCTCTGTCTCCCACACCCTCACGCCTCATTCAGCCTCACAGAGCCCCTGGCATACGTGACTTAAACACCCACCCCAGTTTGTGTGTGACTCCATGTTCTTCTCACAGGAGTATGCAGGGTCTCCAGATTCTGTTTCTGTTGAGTGGGCACAATGCAGGTATTTGTAATGTCACACACACACACACACATACACCACACACCTTTGTATCTAACACTCATGTCACTTTCCTAACCCAGTGGCCACCTGCACTCTCTATGCCATGCCCCTCCTAGGCCCACTGTGCCCTGTAGCTTGCCTTTCACCAAAGTAGGTTGTCTGCATTTTGAGGCTGAGACTCACGCACGTGTTCCCATCATACACCCTGACAGCATTTGCCTCCCACAGACAAGACTCTTGAGAAGGAGATTCCAAAGCCCCTAGAAGCAGTCCTAATAAGGCTGGGTAGGGACTAAGCAAAAAGCCAGTTGTGTGCCCCCAAACTCGGAATCAAGGGCAGCTTCTTTACTAAGTCTGTCCCTGTGAGGCAGGGTCTGCCTGGACCCCAAGTCCTATCCACTGTGGCCCCCAGTACTCTCCCGACATCCAGAAACGCATCCACAGCCACAGCTGAGGTCTTGTCTCTCTTCTCCGCAGGGCTTCAGCAGCTTGAGGCTCCGGCCCATTCGCACACTGAGCTCTGCTCTGGAGCAGCTGAAGGGATGCAGGGTCGTTGGGATCATCAAGAAGGTGAGCAAGCTCTGGGGTTCGGGAAGGGAAGCAGTCATGTACAGTCGGGGGTGGTGGAGGATGGGGAGGTAGGATAGAATGGAAGGCCTATAGTGCTGCCTGCATCAGAGGGGAGATCAGTCTGCATCGGAGGAGAGAGCAGCCCGGTCCAGTGGTTCCTCTTCTCTCCCAAAATACACCTGTCAGGTTCTACAGAGGAATAGGAGAATGAGAAGAAGCAGACAGCCTGTCTCCTTCTACTCCCAGAGACTGTGGGAGGCGCTAAGCCCAGGGAACAGCCCAGCACTTGCTGCTCTGCCCATTTCCCACAACCCTCCTCCTTACACTCAGTTTGCCTGCCAAGGCTGCAGCCCCGAGTCTCCCTCCCGACACACACAGCTGAGCACTTCTTGTACTGAGAGGTCATTCTCTCCAGCCTGACCCGTGGACATACGCAATTCTTTGAGATGGCGTGAATCGTCCAGGGCTTTGGCAGCTCCGCCCTTTCTCTTCTGGTAGTCCTGCCCTCATCCTGGGCCTATCATGCACCTTTCCCCTTTCCCTTGATCCAGAGTAGTCAAGAAGACAGGAGATACCATCCCAACCCCTATTAAAGTGGAGAAATCTGAGGGACAAAGAGGTTGTGTAAGAGTTGAGCCTCTATGAGATTGCCCTCTGCCTCTAGCCCAGGGCTCCCTAAACAGTTCTAAGAGTCACCCCATGCCCAGCCTGGGGAGACAGACTCTCTAGGGTGGAAACCAAGAGTGTGTAGTTTGAAGCACTGGGCAACTTTGATGGGTCTGGGAGCCCATAGAGAAAAAGAGAGCCGTGTATGCCTCTCAGCCACATAGGAGGGCAAGCGTGCTCTGGGTTTGGCCAGTGAACCGTGGACAAATCCCCTCACATCTCTGAGAACTGGTTTCCTCCCCCCTCAAAGTGGTGATCTGAGAAGGAAATGAAACAGTTTTTGGGAAAGGCCTGGCACATGCTAAGCCACTTGATGCATGGTTGATGGCTCAGAGTGCAAGCGACAGGAGCAGGGAGAGCTGAGTTCCCGTCTCTAGGCCTCGCTCCAGCTGCTTCTCCAGGGTCCCTGGAACAGGCGCCAGTTTCAGGGAAGTTCCAGCCAGCTTCCCATCTGCTGCAGTCCCCCCCATCCCCCCCACCCCCACTGAACTGCACAGTGGCCACAGGCTGACCTTGGCCAAGCACAGCTGCTCTCACAGACAGACTGATTGACACCATATCGCTGAGTGAGACGCCAGGTTTGAAGAGAGGCGCTCTGAACTAAATACGTTTGGGGAAAACACTCAGTGAAAGTTTCCATCCCTGGTACTTTAACTTTAGACAGTCTCAGAGCTTTTGGGGATGTGCATATATAGGAGGAGTCCCCAAGAGGAAATCTGTGACAGAACTCTCTGATTTGTTCAACCCGAGGACATGCGCATGTGCAAGGCGTTTAAACCTCCATGACCTGAGGCCTGTACTGGAATGGGGGAAGGTGGGGGCGGGGTAGGGGTGAGGTGGGGGTGGGGTTGGGGAACATTAAGATGTTTTCCCTTTTCACCCTCTCTCAGATTCTCCCAGCTCCCTCCTGGGGTCTTTCTTTCTCCTCTAGGTTTATGCCCCAGCCAGGGACAGAAATTTCCCCAAATTAGGAAAGGCGTTAGGGCCATTGGTCCCATTCCACAGCTCTGCCCAGGCAGGTCAGGGCAGCAGAGCTCTGCTAGTGCCTGGCCACCCTCAGGCCCAGGAAGGGAGCCAAGGGCTTGCTCAGGACAATCCTGGGCCAGAGAAAGGTGCTGGCTGTGGGGCCCACGGGGCTGCAGAGTGCTGGCAGGGAGCAGTGAAGTAGGCATGTGAGAGACCAGGTAGGCAGTCAGGACACCTGGGAACTTTTGTCGGTGATTGTCCCCACCCTCCTCTGGGCCTCCTTGGAGACTCATGCTCTGAATTGGGCATGAGGAAGAAAAGCCTTTTGAGTTGTTTCTTGTTTTATTTGGCTCAAATACAGGTTTGGGACATTGTTGTTGTTGTTGTTGTTGTTGTTACCAACATTTTCAAATGTGTAGATTTCATATCAAAGTCCACATGTCAAGCTTCTCCTGGAAAACAAAACTCAGATCTTGAGATGTGCAGCTTGCCTTCCCATGTAGCTCTAGGGAAGCAAGGAGGAACTGCCCACTTCAGATGGAGCACTGGCCTTGCCCACGCTCTGTTCCAACTCTGCTCAACTCTATCCTCCCCTCTAAGCCTTTAGGAACCAGTTTGACCCTGGCAGGGTATGGTAGATACCTTTAATCCCAGCACTCTAGAGGCAGAAATAGGCAGATCTCTGTGAGGTTGAGGCCAGCTCGGCCTACATAACAACTACTAGGTCAGTCAGGGCTTATAATAGACTCAAACATCTTTGAAGCTTCGAGCTTGCCTGCTTCAAGAGAGGTTCCACCCAGGATTTAGATTTCCTACTTAAAAATAGGCCTAATCAGGGGCTGGAGAGATGGCTCAGAGGTTAAGAGCACTGGCTGCTCTTCTAAAGGTCCTGAGTTCAATCCCCAGCAACCACATAGTGGCTCACAGCCATCTATAATGAGATCTGGTGCCCTCTTCTGGCTTGCAGGCATACTGTGTATATATAGTTAATTAATTAATTAAAAAAGAAAAAGAGCCAAGCAGTGGTGGCACACACCTTTAATCCCAGCACTTGGGAGGCAGAGGCAGGTGGATTTCTGAGTTTGAGACCAGAGTGAGTTTCAGGATAGCCAGGGCTACACAGAGAAACCCTGTCACCCAGGGTGTCCTTCATGCTGTGCAAACACTCTCCTGACTAAGCTACATCTCCAGCCCCTTAACAATGATCAGAGAGAGAGAGAGAGAGAGAGAGAGAGAGAGAGAGAGAGAGAGAGAGAGAGAGAGACTAAGATCCAACGAGTTGGGTGTTGGAGTCAGGTGTTGGCTATTCTGTCCCCCAGGCCACTTACCAGAAGGAGAGGATGTGTGTGCTTGGTTGGTTGGTTGTATCAATGGGGGAAATGTTCCCTCTGCTAGAAGTATTCTGAGAGAGTGGTGAGTGTAAAACAAAAAAGGAAAAAGGAAAAGAAATCAATTCACTGCCCCACCTAACTTCAGAGTAATTGTTGTTAATGTTTAGGTCTAATTCCTTCCAAAAGAAAATAGGGTATAATATGTTTTGAATACACAGGTTTTTGATGCCATGGGTCCTCTTTAATTTCTGGCTCCCATCCTTGACTGAGTTTTCAGACTGTAAATCAGAGGACTTGGCCAAGGAGGTGGTGGCGGGGAATACCACTTGGGGGAAGGATGGTGGGGAACTAACTGGGGGGAGGGGGCAATACTTATGGGAATCTTTTCCTAAATGACCCCAGTGTTTTCTGCCTCTGTCTTCAAACATTGCACAAGTTTGTTCAGGGAGCCAAGGCCAGCCTGAGTTAGGTCTCTAGCCATTAGAGGGCGACCTCTTGTGGTCAAAAGGGATACTGCTGCTCTAGTGTAGGTGCCCTGGTATAGGAAGGAGGGGTGGGGCAAGCCTAGCCCCTGCTTTTGCTTTACTAGTCATGGAGAAAATAAGGCCCAGCCTGGCAGGCACTTTTACCCCACTCTAGGGTCAGCCTGTCTGTATTCAAATTCTGATGCTACAACTTTTTAGCAGTAGGCACAGTGAAGTAAGCCATTTAAAGCCCTTAGCACAGAGTGAGCAATGTCTGCTTCTGCGACAAAGTCATTGATAATTACCAGGGCTGAGGAGGATTTGACACTTGAAGTCTCTGCTTTTACCACAATGACAGCAGAAAGCATGATCCCCATTTTTAGGCGGCTTAGGGAAAAGGCTCAGTTGGCAAAGAACTTCCTGTGCAAACATGAGGTCCTGAGTTTGATTTCCAGCAACTACGTACAAAGCTAGACATGGTAGGGTGCATGTCTGTAACCCCAATCCTGAGGCGGTAAGCAGGCAGATCCCTGGAGCTTGTTGGCCAGCCAGTCTTGTCGGAGAGGTGAGCTGCTCCAAGCTCAGCAAGAGACTGCCTCAAAAAGCAAGATGAAGAGTGGCTAAGGAAGGAGACACCAGCATCCTCAAGTCTGGCCTCTACACACACACACACACACACACACACACAACTCAGAAACAAGCACAAGGTTCAGAGAAGGTATGTGACTTGGCAAGCACGTAATATCATATTGGCTTTATTAAGGACTTTCCTATTTACAGCCTAACAAACCAATGATATAGCAAAAGTAGACATTTCTAATCCCTCTTTGGTAGTTAAGCAAGTCAGCATGTTTGATCAAGCTCAGGAACCAGGGCCCTTAGCTGGGGGATATAAGTCAGCAACAGAGCTCTAGCCTGGTGTGTAGGAGGCCCAGTACCATTCAAAAAGACCGCAGGACTCTTCCCCTACTTAGGCTTCGGTTTTCACCACTGTCACCACTGTCTAGCAGTGTGGACCCAGCTCCCCACTTACCGAAGCCACCCTGAGAAGGAGACGGCTACTGTCAAAGGACAGGTGACTGGTGTGCACAACCACACCCACTTTATTTCAAAAGAAGTGTAGCAGAGAAATTTCCTGGAGTGTGTCGAGCCTGGAGCCTGCTGCAGGCAGCCCGCCCGATCTGGCGCCACATTCTCAGCCGCCTCAGGCTCTTCACGCATTTGGGTTTTTTTGTTTTGTTTTGTTTTGTTCTGTTTTGAGAAAAGGGCTCACTGTGCAGCCTTGGCTGAACTCACTGAGATCCGCCTGCCTCTACCTCTCTCAATCGTTGCTGGGATTAAAGGCGAGCACTACCTCGCCTAGCCATAGCTTCACCTGTAAGCAAAGTTCGGAAGAATTGACTAACTCCGTGCCACCTTCAATCACTGCTGGGACAATGACCTCTGGGGGAAAGCTTGCAGTTGAAGTGTTGATTTTGGCTGTCCTCCTAGGCCACACAGGGTCTGGCTCATGTAGGCAGGCAGCGGGAGAGATGTTCTCATGAGGGTTATGGCAAACCCGACAGAGGGTACTTAGACCACTTGCCATCCTAGGAAGCATCCATTCCATCCTCGCACTACACAGACCTGTGGGGGCTCCAAGTTGGACAGGATGGTCCCTACCCCTGTGGAGCTCACAACCAGGGGAGACGGGAGGTTAGAAGGTGTGAGAAAGGTCCCCAGAGCGGGAACCCAGAGAGCACGAGACATAGGGTAGGAGTCACAGATGCTGGAGGAAAGGTACCGGGGCTTAGATGTTTGGGTGTAGTAAGGGTAGATCACTAGGACAGAATGGATGTTGGCCTCAGGCCCTGGAACTCCCAGGAACTAACAAGCCTTAACTAGTGCCTCCTGGACTTTGGCAGGTGCAGGTGGTTCAGGACCCGGCAACTGGAGGAACCTTCGTTGTGAAGGCAGGTGCTGCCCGGCTGCTGGCGTGCAGCGATCCTCTTGGAACTTTCTCCGAGCTCTTGAGACCCTTGCCAACCCCACCCCACCCCACCCCTGGAATGTGCGTATGAGGTCCATGCTTCCTCCAAAGCCCAACTCTGCCAATTCTTCTGAGCGTTGCCCAAGGTCCAAGACCGACACGCACGCAGTGTCTCATCCTTGGACACGGATTCCATGGGATTACAGGGGTGAGGGCTGGACCAGGGACTGGTGGAAATAGATGCTACTTATCCTGGCTCCCAATTCATATCCTAGTGCCCTGAAGCCAGAGCGTGGGCAGTATCAACTCATTTACATATCCTGTCCCCTCCCCAGAGCCTCCCCAGGTGTCACATGGTGAGCCGGGAGCGACTGACGATCATCCCGCATGGCGTCCCCTACATGACGAAATTGTTGCGATACTTCGTGAGCGAGGACTCCATCTTCCTGCACCTGGAGCATGTGCAAGGTGAGGGCCCATCAGTTCCGTCCGCCGAGCTTTGGGGTCTCACCGTTCTCCCCAACTCTGAGCTCTAAGGAGGACTATGGCTTGCGTCACACGTGGGGCACAGACAGGGAGCCTAGAGTTTCTGAAAGCTGAGGGCGGAGCCGGGCTGCTGTGGAGCTCTGTATGGTGCCGAGGGAGCAGGGGACATCCCCGGGAGGATGTCCCCACCCTAGGCAGGTGAAGGGGGACATTTATTCAGCTGTCTTCTTTGTTACCATTTCCTCTAGTCTTGGCTTTCCTGGTCAGTGCCCATTCCTGAATGGCCACATGGCACGGCTGGTGACTAAAACTGTAAAGATGGGAACTGAGCCACGCAGCAGATACTTAGTGATTCTAAAATGTGAGGCACGTCCTTGGGTCGTGATGCGGCCACTGTAAATCCATGCGTGGCCTTTACCTTTTGTGAAGAGGAAGTGTAACGTGTTGAACACTGGTGTTCAAACAAACACACTCAATCCAAGTTCACCAACAATCGGGTGCGAAGGCTGTGAAGCTGAACTCCCCGGAAGTTGGTCAGAGCAGAGGCAGAGGGGGCATGGTGAAATGGAGGGAAGGCAGGATGGGGCCTGGGTCTATGTCTGAGCTCTTCTTTCTTCCTACACTCTCGATCCCTCTTTGGTCCAGGAGGCACCCTTTGGTCACATCTACTCTCCCAGGCCCATTTTCAATACTCTGGGCTCAACTCTGGCTCTGCTCAGGAGAAGTCACAAACCCAACTCAACACATGCCTTAGTCTCATGACCCCAGCAGAGCTCGCACCAGGCCACAGCTTGAGGCAGGACAGAAACCCAGTGGAGCCTCCACGGACTTCCCAGAGCCTTCTCCCAGCCCTCCAGCTTCAGAAAGAGGCCGATGCTGAACCTTCATCCAGGCCCAGTGCTATCTGCTCTTCAGATCCCACAGAGGACCTGTGTGGCCACTCGCACAGTCAAGTCAGGCGAGCTGGCCAGAGTTCCAACCCAGCACCCACGCAGAGGTTCCACTGGGTACGAGAAGGGGCTGACCGGGTGCTAGGAGCCTATGGCCGAGGCAGGGGTCGGAACCCCCCATCAGCAAACAGGGCCAGCCTGGGGTGCGGAAGAGCTGCCTGGAGCCTGAGGGAGGGACAGGTGAAGCAGTGGGCAGCTGAGATGCTGCTGGCGCTGGAGGCGCTGCATCAGCAGGGGGTGCTGTGCCGGGACCTCAACCCACAGAACCTGCTCCTGGACCAGGCAGGTAAGAGCCCCAGTCTCCCTCCCTACTCCAACCCGGAGCCCAGAGTCAACAGAAGCCCCAAGATTATAAAGCTACATGCTGTTTCTCCCCCTCCCCTTCCTTCATCTGTTCCTTTAGAGAAGGCATGAACCTGGGGTTCCGTGGCAGCTTCAGAAACATCCCTGGGCCCTGGGCAGCAAGGGGCCACACCCTTAGGGAGACTCCACCTTGGATGACCTTTGGCCCCTGACATGATTGTATTGGGGGAAGCCTTGGGACCGCCTGGGGATTCCTGGTGCTCAGTGATGCTACTTTCAACCTTTGTCCCACGGTTCCTTCCTGCACACGGGACAAGAAGGTCACATCCAACTCACGTATTTTGGCCAGTGGTCAGAAGTGGAGCCGCGGTGCAGCCAGGAGGCTGTGGACTGCCTGTACAGTGCTCCAGGCAAGAAGGGAGTTGGGGAGAGGTGTCTAGATCTCGGCTGCCTTTGCATGGGTTTAAGACGGGATGGGCAGCAGGTGCTAGAATGAGAACAGAAAGGGCCCTTCCGTGGGGTGAGCATGTGTGTGTTCTTGTTCTCGCAGAGGTTGGGGGCATTTCTGAGCTGACTGAAGCCTGTGACTGGTGGAGCTATGGGTCACTTCTGTATGAATTGCTCACAGGAATGGTGAGTAGCTGGACAGGGAGGGTACAGAGTCCTGGTGGGGACCATTGGGTTTAGGCTAAGCAGAGCCTTAGGCAGCCAGCCAGGGTTACCTGGTTCTCCATGCCTGACCATTGGGATGGGTGCCCTTCCACCCATCAGACCACCGGCAATAGAACTCCAACCACATGAGGGCCTGTGACTAAGGAGACTTGTCGGCTTCTATGAATTATGTGAGTTGGCATAACCAGAGGTTTATGGACGAGCATGTCTGGCCTGAGGTTTGGAGAAGTAGCAACTTTTCCCTGGAAGGTCTCTGGATTATAACCTAAATCTTTTGTCTACTATCCAGTCCCCCTTACCCTTCAAGGCTATAACCCCTAGCCCTCAATCTGAGATGGGAGAAGGCTCCTCCATACAAGTCAGCTGTTGCCTCCTCAGCCCAGCAGACCAAGCCCACTTGTGGGCTGGGCAGGGGCTCCATTGGTAAAGTGCCTGCTGCTCCAGCATGAAAACTCAAGTCTGAGCCCCAACACCCAAGCAAAAGTCAAGTGTGATGATGCAATCTGTAAACTAATACGGGGTCTGGAAGAGACAGCAGGATCCCCAGAGCTTGCTGGTCAGCTAGTCAGGTTCAGGGAGACCCTCCACATACAGACACATAGACACACATCCATATACATCCATATACACACATTCATACACATACATGCACACACATACATATACATACATACATACGCACACATACACACACATACATGCATACACATACATATACACATACATATACATACATACATATACACACATACATAAACATACACACACACACACCCCACCCACTTGACCAGGCTTTACCCTCTGTACTCCACTCAGATGAGCTCAGAATGACATGTAGGGCCAGTCTGGTTGGGAAGCAAGGGAGAAGACAAACTACATTTGAGCAGGCAACAGTTTGAGTGGCACCAGAAGACTACAGTGTGAGTGACCTAAAGGCCAGACCTGATGTGCCTATGTTGGTCACAACTCAGGGTCTCTGAAAACCGTTCATTAAAAAAAGTACCCTAAGCCCCACATGGCTCTCCTGCCTCTCTTCTTGCAGCTCATCCTATCTCAACATACTTCTGCTGGCCATCACATTCCTGCCTTGGCCTCAACGGCTGCATGGCAGGCCTGCCATTGCATATGTAGTTTTTGGAGACTTAAGAAAAAAAAAAAAAAAAGTCTAGTGTTCCCAATAGTGTCTACTGTATAAAGACAATGGCTCTAAAAAGTTGCAGGTTCTAACTCCAGTGCTAACCCGTCTCCATTTTTCCCTGAGCCAGCTTCTTTGATGTTTGGGGTCTAGCTCGGTCTGAGTCATTAGTAGATCCTAGTAAAAGGCAGTTCTCAAGATATTCCTCCTGGACTGTGACGTGTGTGTGTGTGTGTGTGTGTGTGTGTGTGTGTGTGTGTGTAAGTTTTGGCTGCCTAAGATGTAAGCTTCCCCAGGATGGTCTCTCCTTGTGTCCCCCACTCTCCAGGCACTGTCCCAGAGCCACCCTTCAGGATTCCAGGCCCACACTCAACTCCAGCTGCCTGAGTGGCTTAGCCGCCCAGCTGCTTCTCTGTTGACCGAGGTGAGAGGTTCTCGCTGCCGATGGTTTATTGGTATATGGGTGGAGGGGGGTGAAAGGAACCGCCTGAACATGTTAATTCAAGTGCTGGATCGCATAAATGCTTGTGCTTGCTACCCCTAAAGCCATGGGGAGGGGCTTACTGACTGGGCTAGCAAGGAAAGAACACCTTAGAGATTTTGGTGATAGTAGCCCCAGGAGGGTGATGTCTCCTCCCTCTAGGATGGGGAAGGGCTGCAGAGTGCTGATTGACTCTCCCCCCCCACAGCTGCTGCAGTTCGAGCCCCAGCGGCGCCTAGGAGCTGGAGGTGGTGGCACCAGCAGACTCAAGTCCCATCCCTTTTTCAGTACTATCCAGTGGAGCCGGCTAATGGGGTAGGAGGCAGGGAATGGACAGGGGCTGGCACAGTTCTCTTGACTGTCTACCAGCTGGGCTGGCCCCTCCCCTCAGTGGACCTTAGGGGAAGCACGTGGGGCAGCAGCCACTTTTCTGCTCACAACCTGCTTGGGCCTCAGACTGGTGAAGCTGCTGCAAGGGCAGAGAGGTGCACCCCGCCGAGCAACAGCTGACCACACAGCTTGGACCTTTAGCTGGGACCAGCATCTTCAAGGGTGCCTTCTGTTGCTCTAGTTCCAAACTGCTCAACACCTACTGAGCCAACTGACTAATCTGGGGACACTGCCATTTGTACACCACGTAGGGCATCTCTGGAGACATCTCAGGACACTGAACCTCTGGCTTAGTAGACCAGGACTGTCCTGTGTCCACTTTAGTCATGCAACCAGTGCGCTGCTACAACCAGATGCCATTCCTACAGAGGTCTGGGTGCTGGGAAGGTCTGTAGGGTGAAGTGGGGAGAGGTGGGGCACAGTATGATCCACTCGCCACTCCTGACCCCTAAACTTCTGATTTCTGACTTTGGAGAATAAAATCAAGGCAAAGAGAAGCCAGTGGGATTAAGAGCGGGATAAGATGCGGTTGTACCACTTAAGACAGAGTTTGAAAACAGAATAAAGCGCTTTATTCTCTGGCTGGCTCTCCTGTGTCAGAAGAGCTTGCTCCACAGGACCAGCAGTCAGTTCTTCTCAGGTGTTGGTTGTTTTCCACTCTGCATTTTGGTATGAGCTTCTATTCAACTCACTGCCTGCTGACTTTTAGAATGAGATACCAAAGAACATATGGACCAATTTTACCCAGTGCCTTCAGAAAGGTATTTCTGGTCTCTGAAGTAAGTGGTATCTCCAAAGACAGCCCCCTCCCTAGGTCCAAGGGCTTGCCTCAAGACAACCCAGTTGCTGGGGTGTGGTACATACAACAAATTTCACTTGACCAATCCCCGGGCCGTGTGTGCGTGTGTCCCTATGTATGTGCTGGTCCTCCAAGTGCCTGGGGTTTGTCTACCCTCCAATAAAGCCTATTCTTTCTGTGGCATCTTTGCATCATTAATATAGTGCAAGTGGCCTGGAAGGAGCAGCCCGAGGAACAGCCTCAGAAAAAGGGAGGAAGGCGAGGAGACAGAGACCTGAGCCAGTCATGGTGCCTGAGGAACATATAATCTACCTCAGCTCATGGACGATTCTCCTGAGAAAACAGGGGATCTTGAGAGGTTAACTTAGAACCTTCTAGAGCTGGCTCACAAGTGTAAGTTCTGTGGTAACCCACAATGCCAGATACCCTCGACCACTGCTTTATGGAGTACAGGTCACTTCCTGGCTTACCCAGCCACTACACTGCACATCTGGTACTGTCGAGCCATCAGTTTGGAATACCATGGTCCCAGTTCTGAGAGGCCTTATGGATGGCCTTTCAATAAAACAGAACAGCTACTCCAGAAGTTTAGTGGAAAAATTTAAAACTTGCAGCATATCAAACACTAGACCCGATACATAATTCACTGAACTCACCCACCAGCTACAATTGCTCAAGGACCCTACTTCTTCCTGGGACAGGCCACCAGAGGGAGGACCTCACTGCAGACAAGGCTCTGTTGAAGCCTCTACTCCACCATGCCTATCCATTGGGGTCATCCTGGGTTGGTGACCAACCCTGTCCTGTCCATTGCCCCTCGCACACTCCTGCTCCTAGAAGATGGCCCTCACCGTTCATAACCAGACATGTGCTTATAATGATGCACATGTGGCAACCAAGTCCAAACGGTACTAGGAGTATTCATGCCTCCCCACTCTATCTCGGAAATGATGCAAGCCCTTCAAAGGTGGTGTTTTGAAGGGGATTCACATAGGTGGGAGCCTCAGTTTCTCCTCGAGAATTGACTTGTCAGGGACATAGGGCTCCCTGAAAGGAACCCAGGGCGCTGAGACATCAGTGGGCTCCCCTGGCTGACTGTTAAAGCAATATGCCTAAAGTATGGGATGGGCGCCTGGTATGCTGCTCAGAGAAAAGAATATACAAAGATCCCGAGTTCTACCAGTAGTACCCCCAAGACAGCCAACTCAGGAGGAAGTAGCTTTCAGTGATAATGACATTGTGGTTGCCATTGTGATGGGGGCTGTAGAGCCTCAAGGGTCAAAAGGAGCACAGACCCTGGAGCCCTGTTTGAGAACATTTGCCCTTTAATTTTCATTCAAAATCAGTCTCTTTAAATATTTTAGTTACAAGTTCTGAATGGTGTAGATGTAGTAGCAGATGCTGCAGGCACTCAATACTGACCTCTTCCCCTCCCCCCAGCTTGTCTTGGATTACAAGAAAAAAGGGCATTCAGCACTAATGGCCCGTGTCACCTGTCAGCAGGCTCAGGCTCAGTGCAGGATACAAGGCCTAGGAGCGTTCATAACCAGTTAAGCATTTTATCATACTTCAAGAATATTCCAACTGCACCTGCACCTGAAGAGCGAACTTAGAGATGACATCTCTTCGCTGTTCTAACTCCTGAGGCTGGTTCCCACCACAGTCCATCCTCCCCCCTGTCTCTGTGTCCTGCACCAGAGGCAACAAGACCTTGCTCCCCACACGCCACATCCCAGGAAGGGAGAGCACAGCCTCTTCCCAGCACATGCTCACACCACCTTGGATCTAAAGCTCTCATCAGCCTGATCTGGTGAGAACAGCCCTTTCGCCGGGCTGCCCCACTGCCATGATGTGCTCAAATCTGCTTTAAGTGAGAACGGTGTTCTAGAACGATTCCTAGAAGCTGGAGAGGGTTGGTATGGTGACAGTTGTACGTAATTATGCCAAAATGCCTCTTCCCAGTGCCAGCATACAATGGAGCCCTTGAGGGCGAGCCAGGGATCAACTCTCACCTGTGACCATAACAAATAACCTCAGGGGATGCTGTACAATTCTGCCTATCCCCAAACGGCCCAGCCTGGGCTTTCTGGAAGAGGTAGAGAGGCACCTTGAAGCCACTGACAGACAGGTCAGAACGGCGGGTTTAAAAAGCAAAGCAGCACCCCTGCCTGTGGCCAATACCTCCACACAGGTGGCAGGCGGCAAGTCCGAGTGTGCACAACTGGGATGGAGGCAAAGCATCCCCCTAGGCATCTCTGGAGAGCACTTTCCAAAGATGGAAACTCAAATCACATGGTCCCTGGTGGCATCCCTATGGTATACTGTTACTGGAGAAAAGCAAAACTGCCTTTGTAGAGGACTGGAATAAAGGCAGGGACATTAATGAGCATCCATTAAGGCTCTCACTCTCTCTCAGGTCCAAGATAGCAGAAGGTAGGAGTCACAGGGAGAGAGGAAGAGCCTAGAAGGAACACTAAGAACAGACTTGTGAATGCTGGTTACATCGTGCCCTGACTTCCATGCTTGAGGCCAACAGTATGTGCCTGCCTGTCATCAGGCTAACCTGGGACTGATGAGGGTACAGGGAGAAGACTGGTTTTCAGTTCCTGCATGATCAATAGGTAGGGTGTGTGGCTTCCTCCTAAAGATCTAGGAGGAGGACTCTTGGATCTTCTACTGCTGCCTTGATTTTTCGGAGGAAAGTCACAGCCTCTCTGCCATCGATCAGCCGGTGGTCATAGGTCAGGGCTACATACATCATAGGTCGAACTTCCACCTGCAGAGAGGAGAGGGCAACAGATCCGTATCCAGCAGATCAGAGTCAAACCCTGCTGAGGGAAAGCGGCGAGAACACAAGGCCCATCCATCCCAATGTTTCTACTTGCAACAGCTTTCCTCCCACTGCTGCCTCTGGACAACTTAGCTTTTGAGCAAAGCTCTGAGATTTAGAACCAAAGTTTTTTTTTTTT
>NC_034596.1:80285133-80288135 GCF_900095145.1 Mus pahari | reverse complement strand
AGGCGGATTTCTGAGTTTGAGGCCAGCCTGGTCTACACAGTGAGTTCCAGAACAGCCAGGGCTATACAGAGAAACCCTGTCTCGAAAAACAAAAAAAAAAAAAGAAAAAGAAAAAGTCTGTTATGTGTAATGCTAGGTGTGTTAACTGTTTTCCAAGAAAAAGACCTATGTTTTTTGACTTATAAAGGAGTCAATGACTCAGATATATTCTAGACACAGAAGTCTCAGACAACTTTATTTTTTTAAACTAAGTTATCTTCCAATAGCTAACTCAAGCCTTTTGGCCTCCCTCATACCTTGAACACTCAAAAAAACTTGTAAGCTTTCTCACATAATTCTGTAGCCCACAGACTGCTGTGCACTGTTTCTCTGACTCCCTGAGGCTCTGACAAGGCAGCAACAAGTGCCAGAGCAAACGTCAGCATGCATCAGAGCTGTGCATCTCGGCTTCAGTAGACTAAGTGTGTGGGGGGAAGGGGGTGGGAGACGGGGAGTCTAAGCATTTACTTAAAAAGAAATTAGTATTTACTGTGTATGAGCATCTCACCGACATGTATGCATGCCTAGCAGTCAAGGAGGTCAGAAGATGGTGCCCGAAACCTCAGAACTGGAATTACTGATGGCGGTGAGCCACTGTGTGGAGGCTGAGAGCTCAATCTAGTTACTTTGCCAAGAGCAGCAATGCTCTTAACTGCTGACTCATCTCTCCCGACCAGCACTTGCATTTTTAACAAGTTCCCAGGTGATGTCAATAGCCCCAGATCACTGCTTGAGAACCAGTGTCTTAACTGTCACTTAGTAATTAAAAACTGACACTGAAGTCTGAAATTACAGTGGCTACTTTATAATAAGGATTTGGTTAGGTTTCTCTCTTACAGCCAGCCATTCAGCGATTAAAAAAAATCTCAGAAACGGGGCTGGTGAGATGGCTCAGTGGGTAAGAGCACCCGACTGCTCTTCCAAAGGTCCGGAGTTCAAATCCCAGCAACCACATGGTGGCTCATAACCATCTGTAACAAGATCCAACGCCCTCTTCTGGAGTGTCTAAGACAGCTACAGTGTCCTTACATATAATAAATAAATAAATCTTGAAAAAAAAAAAAAAAAAAATCTCAGAAACAATGGTTCATACCTTGCCTCCCACAGCCACAGGCCTGTCAAAGATGGCGTGCATGCCCAGGATGGCAGATTGAGGGGGGTTGATAATGGGTGTTCCAAAAAGTGAGCCAAAAACTCCTCCGTTGCTGATGGTGAATGTACCACCATCCATATCTTCAATGGCAAGTTCATTCTTCCGGGCCTAAGAACAACAAACATTAAGTCAGACCAGGCTTCTCTGATCCAAATCAGTCAATCCAGAAACCTCTTATCTGAGAGCCCAGGTGCAGACAGGACAGTGGCTCAGCTAAGGTGACTGTGACCACCTTCAGAGAAACCGCAACTCTACAATCAGCATTTCCTTCCCCAGCAAATTCTGACTGGGGCACACAGGCTCTGCCTCAAGCCTCTCCTTAGATCACGGGTGGGCCACTGCCTGCCTGGGCAGCTATGCTGCCCCTAGAGAGCCAGACTCTGGAGGCCCGAGCAGCGTAGCCTCTGTAGGCTTTCCCTCAGCTGTCCAGCAGGCTGTGCGCACACTTCTGTCCACTGTACCTTCTCTCCTAGTTCACTGATGGTCCGTTCAATATCTGCATAATTCATCGTTTCTACATTCCTGATGACAGGAACCACGAGACCCTGGAGTGAAAAGTTGTTTTAAGTTGCCAATAACAGTCCTCTTTATAGTTACAATTTCCCCAACAAGAACACCTTAAACTCACTGTGATTAAAAAGACTTAACACTAAGATAAAGGAATGCGGTATAGTTTAAAAAAGAGAAAAATGCACTTTTACTAACAATCTCCTAGAAATACAGAACTATAGAAATAACTCCTTCCATATGATCATCTTTTTATAAATAAGGTGAGCTCTGTGGTGGTTTGAATGAGAATGGCCTCCACAGGATCATACACTGTTCTGAAGTTGGTGGAATTATTTGGGAAGGATTAGGAGGTGTGGCCTCCTTTTGGGAGGAGGTGTGTTACTCTGGGCAGGCTTTAAGTTTTAAAGAAGCCATGTTATTCCCAGTTAGTTAGCTCTCTCTACTTTGTGACTGTTTCAACATGTGAGCTTTCAGCTACTGCTCCTGTACCATGCCTGCTACCACTTTCTGTAGCATGAATGTAATTGTAATTTCACTTAACCCTCTGAAACAGAAGCCCACCCGATACTCTTTTTTCTATAAGTTGCCTGGTTCTGGTGTCTTAGCACAGAAATAGAAATAACTAAGACAGGATCTAAGTAAGCACTTCCAACTCTCGCCAACATACCCTCGGGGTAGCAACTGCAACACTGATGTCAATATAATCTCTATACACCACTTCCTTGGTTGCATCATCAATCACTAGGAAAGAGAAAACGGATGTTACATACAACCCTCTTGGCCAAGGCTAAGGAATTAACAGAGTCAAAGTCTTCAGTGGCCAATGCAGTGTGGGCCGACTAAGCAACATGAAGATAACTACATTATAAGTAACCAACACTCCTCTGGCTTCCATCCCAACTCATATCAGTATTTCCCAAGCCCCTGAATCAACCTGAACATAGGAGCACGTTCTCCCAGAGCTCACAGAAGGTACACAGAGTAGAAGCACACTATCGGCCTATCTATGCAAGCCTTCCCTGAGCAGAGAATGGCTAGATAGCAAGTGCTTTGGAAAAGGCAGAGGAGGGTGGAGGAGGAGGCTCATCTACTCTCTCTAGAGATCCAGGTGGAAGGGGAGGAGGTCTGGCTTTCAAATACACCATCTTAAAATAGAAAACCAATTACTGAAAACTGTACCGACCTACAAGAAATGCATGCTTGGAGGCCGGGCGTGGTGGCACACGCCTTTAATCCCAGCACTCGGGAGGCAGAGGCAGGCGGATTTCTGAGTTCGAGGCCAGCCTGGTCTACAAAGTGA
>NC_034596.1:80272449-80284418 GCF_900095145.1 Mus pahari | reverse complement strand
AAAAAAAAAAAAAAAAAAAAAAAAAAAAAAAAAAAAAAAGAAAAGAAAAGAAAAGAAAAGAAAAGAAAAGAAATGCAGGCTAGATCAACACTTCAACGCTGAGAAGAGGAAGGACAATGAGTAGGAAGCCCAAGCCTTTGTAATGAGGCCCCTAACCCCAGGTCAGATGTCAACCTGGAGCCTATGCCAAACATGAAAGTCAAGCCTGCAAGCAAAGGGTGCATGGGGGTGGTGAGGAGCAGCCAGTACTTGAGATTGCCCATGATACAAGACAGCTTGGGAAGCCAGGCTATCCCAGAGCTGCCTACTGCCAGAGCACTGCCAAGCTACACAGTGGGGGAAACCTTTCTGCCCACTTGGTGCAGAGAAAGTAATTGATCATGTTACTATTTCTTTTAGTATTTGGTGAAGGGGATCATGTTTCCACAGACTGAATAAAAAGCTTTGGTGACCCCTAAATGTGACAGCAGGTCTGTAGTCATACACTCAGCTCCACAGATCTTTGCCACACTGGTCTCAAGAAACTTACCTGCATTCACAACAGGCTGCTCCTGCAAGGCGAACGCCGAGGCCTTCACAAACGCTGACATGAAGCCTAATTTGAGGTTATGTTTTTTCAGGAAAGCATCTTTGTGCCGAGCTCTCATCTCTTGTATGTTACTGTAAATACATGATGCAAACAAACTGTCAGTGAAGCTCTGGTGTGTGTACACATGCACATACTGCCACAAGCTAAGTGTCGAGGACCCCTGAGAAACACTGGCAAGGGCTTTACTCCTGAGCTGTGCTCTCCAACCCACCCCTGCATTCCACCCTTTTGAAGTCTCGAGACTAGGTGTCTTGAAATTGCATGATCCAGCCTTAAACTTGCACTTCCTCTGCTTCAATCCCCCTCTGAGCTGGGATGACAGGCCTGTACCACCCAGCAGAGCAGCTAAAGCCCTAGTTTGGACTTTCACAGGTTTTCACCCATGTATACAAATGGACGAGCTTCCCCTTGGCCCGGATCATCTAAGTTCAAGCTTTGAAACATTCTTTAGTGGTCAATGTAATAAAGTACTCTATCACAAAATACTGGCCTAGAAGAATCGGCGTCAACCTGTCCCTTAAGATGGTTGAGCTCTTTTAAGGCGATCCTTTTAGTTCTATGAGTCACAGATTTCAGTGACAGATAATCTAAAGGTCACAATGAATACTACTATATCAACAGTACTAATGACTATATGTAACTATACGCAGGAGCTAAGTCCAAATTCTTCCAGGCTTGTGTAAAATCAGCAGACTCACTATTTCCTCTGAGTTAGCAGTTCTTTCTACTTGCTCATGAAACAGTTACTAATGCCCATCACGTGTGGGGGGAGGGGGACTGGGCTGGGCACCAAGATACAACAACACACAGCGTCTGCCCTTAAGATTAGTTTCACCCACTGTGGTTTCCTTGGTATTTAGAAAGCGGCTCCGTGTGGGCTGTGGCCTGTCTTTCAGATTCAGCACTGGGCTTGCCTCTGAGAAGACTCTGCAACTTGAACATCCTCTCGTCTATCAAGCTAACCCCCACCCCACCCCACCCCTACCCCCCTACATACACACATGCACTGCAGAGTTAGTGAGAAACATCTCTCCCATTGTTTTCCCACAGGAAGGTCTATGATTATAGGAATACCATTCCATGATGAAAATTGAGTTGAACTTTATCTCAGGCCCAAATGCTCATGTCTCCCTTTCCCCCTATAATGGCTTAATTCAACATTAGCAGGAAAGATAAGATGTGGTACTCTTTAACTGCCCACTTCAGACCTTTTGTTTTTGAAAAAAGGAAATTTTCCTAAGGGGACTGATTGGGTTTAAAATGTTTATTTTCCTGAGTCTAACCTCGTTTAGTGCTAGAATTACCACCCTAAAGGCATTACTGCAGAAGAGGCACGGTGGACGTCTCTGGTCTCAGACCTGCCTGGATGCCATTTTCTGGTCATTAAGGAGTTTCTATTTCAGAGCTTAGCCCTTGGAGGCAAAGCGGGGACAGTGGAGGAGGGGCAAGTCTCAGAAAGACTCCTCCGGGTTTGCTGATAGGCATAAGACCCAAAGGGCACTCGATCTAAACCACATTACCGGCTGCAGTGAAGCCTCAGGCCACTGCTAAGTGACACTAGATTGGCTACTGAAAGAAGATCCAGCTATTACACAGACTTGCAATCACGGATGTTGGGCCAACTGCATCTTTTAGAGATATAAATATTTACATGCTTCGTCTTAAGAAACTGGGTAAAATTTCAAAGTCCAATTTAATTTGTGTATAATTTGCCCCTAATGCAGGAAACACGGCTGCAGCCTTTGTGATTCATTAGGAAAAGTCCTTCCCTACATTATAGGCTTCCCAATAAAATAATGACATCTAGTGAAATTAACCAGATTCCTATATACATTTCCAATAAACAAACTTCCTCACTGAGAAGCAGAGGGAGAGACTTAATACTTAAAGCAAAGGGCGATGGGTGCCTTGGAGACTTAATTCATTCTTACACTGATGTTCAAATACAGATCCGACCTTCACCATTCTATCCTATGTGGACTGTTGGCAAAAACAACAACAACAACAACAACAACAAAAAAAAAACCTGATCTTTTCTATTTCTTGCATTTTCTTGACAGTGTCATGATCCAAATTGCTAAAACTATTTGGAATGACTTTCTCTGTAACACTACTTAGCATTTCCATGTTATTTTGTTTTAAATTGAGACAGGCTCTCATTTTGAACTTTATGCAGCTAAGGGGAACCCTGAATTGATCCTCTTGCCTCTACCTCCCAAGCACCAGGATGACAGATGTATACACTATCCCTGGCTTAAATGCTTGTCATTCTCGATAGTCCATTCAAACTCCTAAAGCAAACACACTCCCTTCTCCACTTCATACTCATTTTTATCGTTTTGATGCTTTTTTTCTAGATTTTATTTAGTGTTCACCAAAATGAGATAGCAAGATCCAAAGAGCTTTTACACTCATCTCCATAACTCCCTGAATTTCACTTTAGTAATCTGCATATGATAAACATTTAAAATACTTGTTAAATAAAACTATTTTCTCTTTCCCAAAATGCTAATACTTAGATACATCAAAATTTTGAAGAAAACACGGAAATCAACCATTAGGCCATTACAGAATGGGTGTAGTAAACTGGGGTTTTTATATTTTAGAGTTTAACTGTTTAGGGGTAGGGAAGACATCCTTGTTCCCAGGTAAGCATGAAGACCTGACTTTGAACTCCAAAATCCATGTAAAACCAACCAATCAAACAAACCGTCCTGGGTTTGGTAGCACACACATGAAATCTCAGAGTTAGACATAGGAGATGTGCAGATCCCTGGGGCTCACTGGCTAGTCACCTTGGCCTATTAACAAACTCGAGGCCAGTAGAAACCTGCCTTAAAACACAAGGTGACGACTCCCAAGAACAACAGCTGAAGTTGATCTTTGGCTTTTATATGCATGCATCCACACCTACACACTTCCACATGTACATATATATGTGCTTGCTTGCACACACACACACACACACACACACAGAGGAACTTAATTTAGTTCCAATTCCATAATCAAAACCGGGTAGAGTAAGAGGTGGCAGGTTTCTGTCCTTTTGCCTGCTGGATTCTGAGATGCTTGGGAACTATACAAGAAACAATCACTGTCAGAAAGAAGCAGAGTGTGGTGTCCTTCTAGGCACATTGTGAAGGGTTTCCCATTCCAAGGGGTAGCAAGAAGTGGGACATGGTAGCACCATCACCATCATCCTCAGCTACAAAGAGAGTTCAAGCCCAGCTCGGGCAACATAGACACCATCTCAAAATCCAACCAACCAACTAGCCAGCCAGCCAACCAACCAACCAACCAACCAACCATCTAGCCAGTCAGCCAGCCAGCTTGGGCATAATGGCACACACTTTTAACCCTAGTACTTAGGAGGCACAAGCAGGCAAATCTCTGTGAGTTCAAGGCCAGCCTGGTCTATATAGTGAGTTCTAGGCCAGCTAGGACTATATATTTGAGACCCTGTCTCAAAAACCAAACATGAACTGCAGCAGTTATGAGAACCCAAATGTGGGCTTGTACTCATGTCAGTGAACCCCCAAGCACCTGTAACTCCAGTTCTAAGGGATCCCTCTTCTGCCCTCTATGGGCACCCCTGCCCCAAACTCACACATATACATAAGTAAAAATAAATATAAAAGCCTAAACAAAAATTACACTAGGATAATTTATCAGAGACCGTAATAGTTCAGGCATGAAAGTCCAAAAAAAACTAAGCTTTTTACACTGCAGTAAAGCTCACTATTTTCTTACATGCTTTCTAATTCATTCCATAGTATTAGAGAAGTAAACTAGCAAATTAAACCAGTGGGTCATGTTGCATAAGTCAACAAGGAGCTAAGCAGAGAAATACCTCTCCCAGGTCAAGCTAGTTTTGGAAGCAGCATTGATAAGGACTAGGGCAAGTTCCCGTGTTCTACTTCTAGAAACACAGATGTGGGGACTAGAGATCCCACCTCATGTCAACCTCATTGAAAGTCGTCAGCATTGCACACGTGTTCTGGGCTTCCTTCAGCCGCTGGGCGATGCGCTGCCGCATCCTGTTCATTTTCTCCTGAAAGGGAAGAGGAACAAGCTGACCATCCGACCATCCCTAGTCAGTGAGAGGGCTCAGCCTGTCAGCGATGGATGACAATCACTAGCAATCCTCCCACCTCTGCCTCCTAAGTACTGGGATTCTTGGCATGGGCCACAATGCTGGGCCCAAGCACTACAGTTAAAGCTGAGGCTTTCCCTCTCTGGAACGGCCTCAGCACAAACACAGAATCAGAGACCAAGGTTTTCACTCAGATGTACCTGAAATTTGACCAAGAACAGAAGCTCAGGAAATAGTGTGATTTCAAAACCAAAACCAATTTACAAAAGGAAGACTGTGGTGTAGATTCAGCCAGCTTAAGAGTCATTTCAGAAAGGGCGACTTCTCTTGATAAAGACTGGCGTGAGAGTAGCTACTTGGGGAACGGAAACTCTAAAGCAAGCTTTTGAGGCTATGGTATTTTTAGGAAGCATTCTCAGGCAAAGAACCCACACTCTTGCCCATGCTTCCTTGAGGGTTCTGTCTGCTCTGACAGAGTACTGTTACAATGCAACAATCTGGCCCCACTGGCTCCCCAGCTGTGGTGAAATATCGCGGAAGTCTAGAAAGTGAGTGCTCAGCAGACTACCTCTGTGACATGCACGTCACTGCGGGGAGAGAGGGATGTGCTACTATTCTCTGCAGATATTTTACTCATTGGAAGCATTTCACCAACAGCACACTACAGTAGAAACCCCACTGCTCAGAAGCCACTGTGCTCTAGGTATACTCTGTGACAGTTACGAGACCATGAACAAGTAACTTTCTCTCCCTTCTCAAGGCTGAGGCAAGGAGGTACCAGCCCTTCCTAAAGGTGACCACATGCCACGGCTCTCCACAGCGACTCTCGGCCACTTTCCTGGAAGTGGTCAGAGGCTTACCCGATGTTCTGAACGCAGACCTTTAGCAGCTCCTGCCTCAGCCAGCGGAGGGGCAGCGGTGGGTTTTATTGCAGACACTGAAAATGAAGAGTGCACAGCTACATCAGACACAGACGGCAATACTGTCACTCGGTATTATCCCTTTACCCTCAAGACACTAAAGTTTATCAGCATCATCCCAAAGTCACAGATGAACAATCTAGTCATAGAAGTAATGAGACTAGTGTCATATGGTTAGCAAATAAATAGAAGGCTGGTTTGCAAGCCCAGTTCTTCAGCAAACCTGGTGTATTCAAAGCCGTGGTATCAGACTGTACCTGTGAGGAACAGGAAGTACCTTCTCCCCAAGAGACACCTGGGAGTCAGAGGCTGTAAGGATTAATCTTAATTGTCAATTTGACAGGATTTAGAACCATTGGGAAGATAAAACACTGGCCATGTCTATAACAGTTTTTCCAGAGAAACTGAATTCTTGCTCTCAGAGTGGGGAGACTTACTGTGAATACAGGCAGCACTATAATGTGGGCTGGGGTCTGGAAGTGAGTAGCGTTTAACTCATGAAGTGAATGGAGCAGCAGGCAATCTTTCTTGGCTGCAAAGGCCATGTGACCATCTGCCTTGCACTGAAACCATGCTTTCCTTGACATAAAGGACTCCTCATCCTCAAAACAAGCTAACATAAATCTAAGTAGCTTCCCATGAGATATTCTGTTACAGGGTCTCACCTGGTTTGCTAGAAGGAGGCTGTGAGGGTGAGGGCACTGGTGGCATCTGAGTGAGCACAGGTGCTGCAGGGGGAGGAGGGGCCGCCGGTGCCGCGGGCTCTGCTTTGTGGGCTGTAGCAGGAGCTTCAGCTGGTTTGGTCTTAGCAGGAGCAGCTGCACAGAGAGAGAGATGCCATTGGCACTGCTCCTACTAACCGCAGCTACTAAAGAGGATTCAGAGAGAGAGGTCTATTTCCATCCTCAAGCAAATGTCACCTAGGTCCTTGCTACAGGCAAAGCATCAAGTGATACACACTGACACAAGCCACTACTCTCTAGTCTCAGGTCTCCCTATTGTCCTGCTGGCTCAATTCAGATACCTTCCTCATTTTACAAACATTAACTAACATCTACTATCAAATTCAGCAAATACTTTCAAAGTACATACTAAGCCCAAGGACATAAAACTTAAGCCAATGGTTCTCAACCTTCCTAATGCTGTGACCCTTTAATACAGTTCCTTGTGTGGTGGTAACCCCTCCCCCCACGGCCACTTCACTGCTACTTCATAACTGTAACTTTGCTACTGTCATGAATCATAATACAAATATCTGATATGCGTAGGTTTTTGGGTGACCCTTGTGAAAGAGTCATTTAACCTCCAAAGGGGTTGCGACCAGCAGAACCACTGTTTTAAGTAAAAACAACAAAGCAAATGAAAATGTTAAAATGCACACATAAATGTGACATGCTGCTAACAATCTTCTATTTTAACATTAACATGTACAAGAAATACTCTTTTTCTTTTGTTTTTCAAGACAATGTTTCTCTGTGTAACCCTTTCCTGGAACTCTCTGTAAACCAGGCTGGCCTCAAATTCACAGAGATCCACAAAGGCGTGCGCTGCCACCACCAGGCAAAAGGAATACTCTTAACCATAAAAAAATTTTAAAAAGGGGTGGTGGGGGGGATATAGCTCAGTGGTTAAGAGCACTGACTGTTCTTCTAGAGGTCCTGAGTTCAAATTCCAGAAACTATGATAGTGGTTCACAACCATCTGTAATAGGCCCTCTTTTGGTGTGTCTGAAGACAGCGACAGTGGACTCATACATAAAATAATTCTTAAAAGAATGTTTAAAAAAAAAAAAAAAGGAGCCGGGCGTTGGTGGCACACGCCTTTAATCCCAGCACTTGGGAGGCAGAGGCAGGCGGATTTCTGAGTTTGAGGCCAGACTGGTCTACAGAGTTAGTGCCAGGACAGCCAGGGCTATACAGAGAAACCCTGTCTCAAAAAACCAAAAAAAAAAAAAAAAAAAAGGAATGTTTATTTTAAATAAATAAATCAAATTAAAGAATTATTTTATCATTATTAACTGTGTATATGTGCATGTGAACGGAGATGCCTAGAGAGGCTCAGTGGAACCCATGGGGCGGGAGTCTCAGACAACTGTGAACTGCCATGTAGGCACTGGGAAGTGAACTTGGGTCCTCTGAAAGAGCAGTATCTACTCTGAACCACTGAGCCATCTCTCCAGCCTCGGAACTCTTTAATCTTAAATGAGCATTTGATTAAAATGTTATTTTGGGGCCTGGAAAGATGTCTCAGGGGTCCCAGCATAAATACTGACAGGTTCATTCATCCTAGCTACTTCAGATTTTTTTCCCTTTACTCTGAACTTGATCTTACCCTTGAAGTTGATTGGACCAACTTTAATGGTCCAATCTACCATCTTTCTGCTTGACTATTTGAAGAGTTAAATACTCTAACTACAAAAATCTTCACTTACAAGTCAGACAAACAGATTTTCTAATCCCCAATACTGACTCTAAGGTCCGGTACAGGCTTCTTTCTTTGGCATTTCTTCCAAAAAGAAATGACAATTTTTCCTGAGAAAAAGGTGGGAAGAAACTACACGGAAAGGAGATGATTCAGTGGTAGAGACACACGGTACCAAGTCTGACAATCTGAGCTCGAGAGCTAGGGCCCACGTGATAGGAAGAGAAAACTGACTCTCAAGTTACCCACTGACCTCCACACGCGTGCCTTTGTATGTAACACTCCCCACACAGATACACAGACATACACACAAATGTAATTGTAAAAAAAAAAAAAAAAAAGGAAACTTGACTCAATTGTCGACACAGTGGCTCTCAGGCCTGACTATATGTCAGCATCACTTAGGAGACTACTACAAAACTAACAATCCAACTATTAGAGCAAGGTGGTAAATCAGAAATCTCAGGCTGGAAGCCTTTTCATCTGTATCATTTTTAAAGCTCCATGTGATCCAGGTCAGTGTGGGGACAACTACTCTCTTCAGATTCCTGACTTCTGTTAGTACGTCCCCTGTTCCCCGTCCCCCCGACCCCCAGCCAAGGACCAAATCCAGGGCCTTGTTCTTGCTAGGCAAGCTCTCTACCACTGAGCTAAATCTCCAACCCCCTGTTAGTTCTTTAAGAAAAAGATCCAATCTGAGAAATTTGGAAAGAACAGAGTATTGTGGGTTTTTAAAATTACCCTGTTGGCTTAGAACTTGACAATGAAAGTTCACCATCCATCAACAAGATTTCTCCTACCCCTCCACTAAAGGTGTAACAAAAATGCCAGCCTGAGGCAGGGGAGTTGCTAGGACAGTATGCTCAGCCTCAACCCCACCAGGAAACACTGGAGACCTTGACCACCAGAACTTCTTTACCACCGGTTTTCCTGAGTGTGAACAGAGGAGTTCCTCCTTCAACTTTGCCCCCATCGGGTACCAAAAGAGCTTCAATGATGCCATTTGCTGGTGATGGAACCTGTACAGAAGTCTGGAAAGGAAAGAGATGGAGACAGAGTCCGCATTTATATCACATTAGTCAAGAAGGATGAGTAGAAAGAGTTACAACACTGTTACATCTGGATATTACATCTCCTCCGCACACGGAAATACCTAAGGCCATGTTTTCAGTCAGAAAAAGACAAGTCATTGCTATCTTGAGGCTTAACCTTCTGTCTTTTCTTAGAAACATTAAAACCTGCTTTAGTTACTATGTTTCCAAGTGATACAAGAAGACTGCCAGCAGCCCAGGAACCACAGAGAAAACAAAGTAGCTTCTGATTCAAGTTACTACATACCATGAATACTCAAAATAAATCTGTAACAAGTCCTTAGGGTAAACCCGCCTTGTCTGATTCAAGTTACTAGTGTATGTGCTACATACCAAAGGAATACTCAAAATTAATCTATAACAAGTCCTTAGGATAAACCCACCTTGTCCGATTCAAGTTACTAGTGTATGTACTACATACCAAAGGAATACTCAAAATTAATCTGTAACAAGTCCTTAGGGTAAACCCACCTTGTCCGATTCAAGTTACTAGTGTATGTGCTACATACCAAAGGAATACTCAAAATTAATCTGTAACAAGTCCTTAGGGTAAACACACCTTGTCTGTCTCAATCTCACACACCACTTCATCTTCTGCAACTGCATCTCCAACAGCTGAAAGATAGAGGACACCTGTAAACTGGGAACCTCAGGGTCCCTTTTAGCCCACTGTGTGAAAAGACCACTCTCTTACAAGACTGGGCAGGAAGTAGATGCATATGTAAAGAAAAGGGGGAGCCAGCTCTCACTTGCTGCACTTCATGAAGAGACCTTAGTTCTTAACTTACATCTCACCTTTCTCCCACCTGACATCTCCCTCTGTGACAGACTCTGCAAACGCTGGGGTTTGGACTGTAATCACATCATTCTCTAGGGAAAAACAAAACAGGAAAACCACAAGTGCTCATTCTGTCTTTTGAACGGTTTTCTTTAATAAACTCAGTTAGTTGTTTCTCTTCCCAGTAAAAGTCCATTCACAAGAAATCAGGTACTTAACTGCACACAGCCGTGGTCTGGAAGAAGCGAACACTGAAGATGCTACCGTTGTTAATGCTACAAAGGAAACACAAATGTTAACTCTTTATGAATATGAACCACTAATATTTCAGTCTAGTCCAGGTACCAAAGGGTTACCTACTTAAACTGGTGAATCTTAAGCAGATTCTCATGCAGGGGAACTTGTTAAAGCACACATCAGGCCAGACCTGGACAGATTCTGACTCGGCAAGTAGCATCCCAAAGCCTGATGATCTAGGTGCCTTAAACAGTGCTCAGTACTAAAATGAAATGTCACCTCTCAAAAGAGTGAGACACACTGGTTCTATTAAGTAAAAAGAATCTTAGTCCTATGCAAACTAACCAAAATGATGCTTCTTCCTGATTAGGTTTCTTTAACCAAATCCTCTGCAGAGCACAGATATGTCAAACACAAATGTGTTACTGTCCTCAGGATTAGATTTAGATAAGGCAGCAAAATGAGAGTAAACTCAGAAGCAAAAAGCGAAGTGTTGGGGCTGGTGAGATGGCTCAGCGGGTAAGAGCACCGACTGCTCTTCCGAAGGTCCTGAGTTCAAATCCCAGCAACCACATGGTGGCTCACAACCATCTGTAAAGAGATCTGACGCCCTCTTCTGGAGTGTCTGAAGACAGCTACAGAGTACTTACATATAATTAATAATAAAAAAAAAATGTTTAAAAGAAAAAAAGCGAAGTGTTAAGCAACTACTACCCCCCCACACACAAAATAATTAAAAACAAAAACAGCAACAAAAAGGAAAATAAAGCAGAACACAACAAAAACAACCCCCCCACACACATCCCACATGGTATTTCCTCTCACGTTCCCATGCAAAGAGGCAGCACATCTGCCCATCCCAGACTCACTGCAAAGAACTTCAAAAACATGCTATTTGAACATGGGATAGTATATGCTGGAAAGTGATATCTATCACCTTATGTACAAACTCACTAAGTTAGTTCTGGGGAGTGAAGATATAGATACACTTGGTTACTAAGGCTATCTACCATTCAAACGGTTATTCATATAGTTCAAGAGAATGAGTTAAACTGATGAAAAAATTGCTTTTTTACACAGGATTTTGGGGATCTTCTCAACAGGTTTTTTGTTTTGTTTTGTTTTGTTTTGTTTTTCAAGACTACGTATCACTGTCCCTGGCTATCCTGGAATTCAATCTGTAGATTAGGCTGGCCTCAAACTCAGAGAACTGCCCTGCCTCTGCCCCCTCAATGAGGGGATTAAAGGCGTGAGGCATTCATTATACCTTAACAGGTTATCTTTATAATACATAAGTAGACTTAACTGCCTTTTAGCCTTTTCTCTTTTATGTCAGGATAACTTTAAAATGTATACATGTAATATCAAGGGGAACAATACAAAAATACAGCACACAGAACACTGCGTATAAAGTTTGTACACATACATAAGAATGTAATAAAAACATGTCCACGAGCAGAGACTAACGTGGAAAAGAAGGGGTTGCTCTGGCAGACACCTAGGAAGCTGGTGCACTGGCTCCTCTTGGAAGAGGTGCTCAATGTGCTAAGGATAAAAGACTTATTGCTGGGCAGTGGTGGCTCATGATTTCAGTTCCAGCACCCAGGGGGCAGACGCCAGCCTGGTCTACAGAGCAAGTCCAAGACAGCCAGGGCTACAGGAGAAACCTTATTTGGAAAACAAAAAACAAAATTGATAGCCTTTTTTTAGACTTTTGAAACATGAAATTACCTATTAAGTAAAAAGCAAAGTAAAAAAGTTTTACATTAAAAAGGTCTTTTGAGCCAGGCGGTGGTGGTACACGCCTTTAATCCCAGCACTCGGGAGGCAGAGGCAGGCG
>NC_034596.1:80244852-80272205 GCF_900095145.1 Mus pahari | reverse complement strand
AAAAAAAAAAAAAAAAAAAAAAAGTCTTTTGAGCAGGCGAGTCGCCTTAGTGGATAAGGTCTGCCAAGCCTGGTGGCCCGAGCTTGATTCCCTGGGACCCACAGCATGGACAGAGAACCAGCTTCTCACAAGCTCCATGTGCTGTGCTCCCTGTACCGCTACTACACGAACAAATGCAATCAAAGAGTATTGTGTAAAGATCTTTTAAACAAAATAGACATGCACGGAAGAAAAGACAGCATGCGACACAGACGGTGTTACTAGGGTGCCACAGCTGAGGGTGACTCAAGCGAAGTTCAGAGTTTTCCACAATTAACTTTAAATAGTCATGTGTTGTATTTATTACATAAAGTCATGATTACTCCTCATTATCCTACTCTCCACTTAAACTGAACAATGAATATGCTTTGACTCTCTGAATCATTTTTTAAATTATGAAAGCATTACTTGCTTACTGCTGAGTATTAGAAACAGAAAAAAAAAACCTTTATAATGGAATTACACATCAAAAACTGGAATATTTTATAAATCTTTTATTTCTTACTTATCATAGTGGGAACATGTTAAAACACTACAGCTATACCACTGGCTGCTTGTCCTTTTTGAAAGATATTTGAATATATAAATTCTTCAGTAAAGATTCTTAGCAATAACATTTCAGAGCCATAGTGCATACGCTTTTAATCCCACCACTCCAGAGGAGGCCAGCATGGTTTACAGAGCTAGTTCTAGGGTAAGAAACTCAGTCTTGAAAAAAACCAACAAACAAACCACAGAGATTTCAAGAGTTTTGTACTTGTAACAGCACGCTAATGAAACATTTTGGAATGAAAGCAAAACGTATTGTGCTGTGTAAGGAGAAAGCTCTTGTTCCCGCCAAGGCTTCACCCTGTAACAAGGCAGCCCCACAGTTCTTTGAGAGGTTCTAGAAAGCAGCCTCTCAACACTCTAAAGATGCTTGGAATGCAAAGTAAGTCAAAACAGCATTCATAAGTACAAAAGTTAATCTGGACACACGTGGACGGCCCTCCTCCAAGCTGCATTAGGCAATAATAGCATTCTTACCAAACCAGTCAAAAGTCCTGGGCTTAACTGGTCTTTTGCATTTACTGATTTTAAGATGAGTAACAGTGCTACCAAGAGAGAGAATTCTCTCAATTTCTGAAGCAAACGTGACCTCCAGCCCTCAGCAGGCACTTGTATCCAACTAGAATATTAGGTTCTCTTAGATGCTCATTTTCATTTTTAAGAAAAATAATAAGAAAGATAGTTTCAAGTTAACACTCATTAAACTTTAACTACCTGCGAAGGTCCAGTATACTTTTGGTCCAACACTTGACCACTGAACTGATGACAAAGGTAGATTATGATAAAAACGACCATGACCATCCAGGATGGGTCTATGGATCCAACCTACTGCCCTTAATGTCTAGAACTGGAGGTCCGTGAAAACATGCAGAGTTTAAATGTAGAATCTGTGTCTAAGTAAATCTACCATGGCCGCACATCTGCATCACTCAGTGGTACTTACACCATCTTCCTGCTGTCTGGGTAACCCGGTCCCCGACATAAGGAGACCCCTGCAAGAAACAAAACAACTCTAAATCAACAGCTCCTAATCCACACAGGACAGTAAATAGAACTACTCATCCCAGACAGAGTGGGCCTGCTTCAGGCAATGAGGGAATCTTTATCAATTAGAATCCTGCTTCTCAAATGTTCTACCTGGCTTATTGGCAGCAAATAGGTATGGGAGAGTAAGAGAGGATGTGCACTTAGAGGGGAAAGATGCCTGATGTACAGCCCTAAGGCTTGTATAATCTACCTGCCTTAAAAAGTCACTAATTTTCATTAGCCTACTAAATGTTTACATAATAAAATGTCCCTACTACCTTTGAAACTTGAAAGTAAGATATATGATAGCCTGTCCTGTGACTTCTTATAACCTGAGGCAGAGGAGCTGATCTGGGTGTAGTGGCTGAGGCTAGAAAGTGAACTGACTGAACCCTAGTGGCAAAGACTATATAAATGGCTTTAGGCCTAGGATCTTCCACTTGGCCTATAACTGAGCAAAACCCACCTCTTCCCTGTCAGTCTACCTCCCTCTGATGTACGCTTTCCACCTGGTCACTCTTTTTTTTTTTTTTTTCCGAGACAGGGTTTCTCTATGTAGCCTTGGCTGTCCTGGAACTCACTCTGTAGACCAGGCTGGCCTCAAACTCAGAAATCCGCCTCCCGAGTGCTGGGATTAAAGGCATGCGCCACCATGCCCAGCTTTCCATCTGGTCACTCTTAATAAAAGATGAGTCCCTGGGAGTTTCAAAAAGGATAACTTGCCCTTTTCTCTGACACTGGCCAAAGGTCATTCCAGGGTTTCTTACTGTTTCTGTGAATACCCCCTGCCCTTTCTATAGGTGCTAGTCCACAGCTTCCACTGCTGAACATGTGTGCTTCCCTGGCCCTAATGCAAAAGGCCTGGCCATCTCCCTCCTCGTGGAGTGGCAGCAACTAGATTCAGTTTGCCTGACCTGCTATTTTTCTCTCAAATTCTAATAAAATGATCCCTGAACAAGAGAGAGAGAGGGAGGGGGAAAGGGGGAGGGAGAGGGGGAAAAGGGAGAGAGGGAAGAGAGAGGGGGGAAAGTCCCTACCCACTAAACCAACTGTCCTTATCATAAATTCATTTCCCCAATATCTACTACCCACAGCTGCTTCTTCAGAATATATTATTTATGTTTTCTTTTTTGCTTTTTGTGTCTATTAATAACCCTTTCAACTGAGAGACAACTGGTACTTATGTACATACACTCCCACACAAACATTCCCAGAGTCAGGTCAGCCAGTCATCTCTGTGTTCAGCAGCCAATGAGTGCAGTGCAGATTCTAAGCAGAGCCTGTCTTTGAACTAGAACACTGCAGCCTACACAGCTTTTTGGAAACTGGAGTCCTACAAAACTTATCCTATAACAAGTTTTATTTGTACAGTACTGTAGGCTTATAAGGAGATTTCACACAACGGCCTCTTCATTTTCCACTCGCAATAGCAACTTCCTGAAGTAGAATAGTCACCTGCCATTATTTCTATTTCATATACAACTAGGTTGGTGACTAGCCTAACCAGAATCCTTGAGTCAAGATGCCCACCCCTAAGCACAAGGCTTTTCCTTTTCTTCACAGCGTAAGAAGTGGAGAAAATACTTGTGGCATCTTCCGGAATTCCCAGCTGAACAGAGAGGTCATAACTGAGAATGTACTATGGACCGTGCTTGAAGCCTTACGTCCTCCTGGCTTAGGATAAAGTCCACACACTTTCCAGTCCTCCACCCAGCCTTCTCTGTATCTCCAGCTTACCATTTGTAAACTGCTCAAGTCTCTTCCTGCTTGGAAACATTTGCACAGGAGATTCCCTTTGCCTGGAATACCATTTCCCTGGCTAACTCATGCATTCTTTCAGTCTCATCTTAAATGTCCCTTCTCTGGGCCCTCTACTCTCTAACCTCCCAAGCTGGGCTTTACTATCATACTACCCTCATGTCTTCTCAGCCTGTACTTAGTAACCACAATGCTATTTCTCCCTAAGTGTACATAACCGTGCATTTGCTTTGTCTGTCTAGCTAGCCCAAGAGATTCTTGCAGCGAGAGACCGGCTGTATCCCTACCAGCAGGCCTAGCAGCGAACCTAGGGAGCACTCTTGTCTGCTGACTGAGTTTGGACACAGCTCAGATGACTGCTAAGAATCCTGCCCAGCAGGTACAAAGTCTTGGGTTTGAACTCCAGCACTACATAAAACCAGGCATGGCGGTGCAATCTTGTGATCCTAGCACTTGGGAAAGAGAGGCAGAATGATCAAAAGCAAAATGACAGCCTCAGACTACTTATCTAGTTTGAGTTCAGCCTGGGCTACATCAGACCCTATCATTCAGACACAGACATATGCTGTTGAGTTCACAAGGAAACTCAAACACTTCTTTCAGTAAAGCAGTTTGGGCCGAGGAAGGAGTTAGGTGAGCCTTATTTAACCAATAGTTTTGCCTGAGTGACCTTGGCCTCGAAATCGAGGACTATGATACTAAATCTCACTTGGTTATGATTAACCCAAAACTGCACAGAAAGCATTCAGAACAATGACTGGCACAAGAAAGCCTACATACATAGGATTGAATCTTTCAACAAGTATTTTGTCAGAGCCAGATGTGGTAGCACAAGGCTGTAATCCCAGCTCTCTGAGGCAGAGAGGCAAGAGGAAGTTCAAGGCCAGCCTGGTATAGACATAGTGAGCTCTAGGTCAGTCAGCCCTAACAGCAAGACTTTGTCTCCAAAAATAAAAAAGAGCGGGTGGGCAGGGATAATACCTATCTGCCAGGCACCTGATTAAAAGTAAGCTATGGAAGGTTTAATAACTTTCTCTCTCCTCTACAACAACCCACACACAGCTACGAGAATGAAAATCCAAACTTCCAGGCTTAGGGGTTCAGAACCAGTACTGCTCCTGCAGAGACCCAGGCATCAGGCATTTCACAACCAACCTGCAACTCCAATTACAGGGGATCGTGGGATCCCTTCTTCTGGCCTCCGTGGGCCCAGAATGCCAAGTGAGCACACACAGTACACATAGAGAAAAATAAATGTAAGGGAAAAACATCTAAACTTCCAACAGCCTCTACACACCTCGAGATGAGATACTGTTTCCTTTAACTAATGGCTTCTGGCCAGTCACTTTGTTTCCAATTCCAAAAGAATGCCACACCTGTTTCCTTCTTCACTGACTTCAGGCATTCTACCCCTTTCTCTCTCTTCTTCTTCTTCTCTTCACTGACTGTCACATCCTTCAAGCCACAACTTTAATGTCACCTATTTAAACCTGTTCTGTCCACGCTCCCGTTTCCAAGCACCCACACGATTTGATGATCACTTGGTCAGCAATTGACACCATGCCTTTCCCTTAGGCCTTAGGCTCCGGGAGTACAAGACCCTTCACATTGTTTTATTTCTAAGGAGCATCTATCTAGCACAGTGCCCTGACCGTGTAAATTCCGTAACCATGGACCGCTGGTGGAGCTCAGAGGTTAAGTGCTCGCCTCTCCTGCCCTAGCGTCCATTCTCAGCACCAGAAAAAGCTGAACAAAACCCAGTAAGTATGTGCCGAGCGAGTACACGACAGCCGTTATACTTAAGGGAGTCCCTCACTTCGCATCTCTCTGAATTCACTGTCTTTAAATACCATGAGAAGAAACATCAGATTTCCTCCCATGCTGCTCTGCCCACGAGAAGTGCATTTTAGGTGACCGCAAGGGCAGAACTTACCAGGCAGGGAACGTCTCCCTAGAGGGCAGTTCCCCTGTTGAGAAAGAAGACATTATCGACGTCACCCAAAATGAAAAGAGAGGGGGAAAAAAAACATTTTTTAAAAAGTGCACGTTTATCGTGCTGCTGACAGGTAGTGACACGTTTATCGTGCTTTTACCTCCGAAAGCCAAACTCTGTCAACCTCCCCACGAGCCTGCCGAGAGCTGGTTTGGAGACCGCGAGGAGACAGGCCGCCGAATACGGTTGGGGGCCGTGCCTCCTCTCTAGACTCTAAGTCAATGTCGCCGCGGGCGCGGCTCCCAGCCCCGGAGCAAAGGGTCCGGGACAGCGGGAAAACGGCCGGCGCGGGCTGCCTGGGAGAGGACAGGGGCTCCGGGGCTCCGTACACGCGGCTGGGCGGCTCCGCGGGCGTCGGCAGCCACCGCGTCCCGGTGCCCTTGGTGGCCGGCCTGGCCAGCACACAGCGTCCCTGCCCTTCGGCCTGCCCGCCCGCCCACGGCCACGTTCAGCACCCATCGGAGCCCCGGCCCCGACAGACAGTACCTTCTGGAAGGCAGAAAGCGAGCGGCTGAACGCCCGGGACACGCAGCGTGACCGGGACAGCATCGCGGAGGCAGCGGGATGGAGGGCGGGCGGACACCGGATACAGGGCCCGGCAACAACCGGAAGTGAGACCGGCCGCGGCACCAGCCAAGCGGCGAGGGGTGTTCGGAGCGAACCACTAACCGTGCTGGGTGCCGGGCGGTGTGAGCCGGGTTAGCATCCTTAGAGGTCCCAGCGCCTGGCGTCTGTGGCGCTGTCAAGAGCGGTCCAGCTTGGGTTAGTATTCTTCGAGGACAACCATCCGGCCATCGGAGCGCCCCCGGGTTCAAGCCTTCCCTACCTTTCCTCAGAGCTCGTTCTGTTTGGCGCCGTTTTCTGCTACCCCCAAACCCCCAGCCTTTTGCCTCTGCATCCTAGGAAGAAAGGACATTGGTTAGGAACTAGGATCTCAGGCCGGTGGGTAGGCTTACGTGAATTGGGCAGGCGACACTGCCTCGCGGAGCCTGGAACTTCCCAAGCATATACACGCACTTTTCACTGCCCTGTCTTCTTGGTCCCTCTCTACCCCGCCTTCCCCAAGAGACTAGGGTACTTGTTACTTGTAAAGGACACTTTGATGGATCCTTTCAAGACAGGCGGTTCTCAAGCTTGGGTCGCGATCCTTTGGAAGGTTCAGCGACCCTTTCAGCGGGATCAGATATCAGATATCTAGCATACCGGATAATTACAACTCGCAACAGTAGCAAATTTACAGTTATGAAGTAGCAACAAAATAGTCTTATGGCCCGGGATCACTACTGCAAGAGGGACTGTATTAAAGGACCTGTAAGACTTCACCAAGTAGCCTCACTGTGCTTTATCTCCTGATCTCCCACCCCCTAAGCAAACCCTCCAGCCAAGCTAACTGTTCTCCACCCACCTTGTGAACTCTGGAAGTTATCTGTTACCCCACTCTGGGGATGTGACATACTAATCTTATGGGGGTTACACTTTTGTTCAGTGCCATGCCCCACTGGCAGAGGTTGTAGAAACGCTTGTAGGCTTCCCGCCCCCAGCTTTGTGTATATCATTCTGCCCATTGCCTTACATTGAAAGCACATGTCGGGCTGGTGAGATGGCTCAGCAGGTAAGAGCACCCGACTGCTCTTCCGAAGGTCCTGAGTTCAAATCCCAGCGACCACATGGTGGCTCACAACCATCTGTAATGTGATCTGGTGCCTTCTTCTGGAGTGTCTGAAGACAGATACAGTGTACTTACATATAATAAATAAATAAAAAGAAAGCACATGTCACCCTTACCCTCCTTACTTGCTTGCTCTTAAATCCCTAGGCCTTTAACCCTGGCTTCCTAACAGAAATAGTATTCCATGAGCTCGATTGAATATCAAATTAATGTCTGAATGAATAAATGAACCACCTGCCCTGTCTCCTTGGTTCCCCCCCTCCCTTTCCCCAAGAGACTAGAGTACTTGTTACTTGTAAAGGACACTTTGATGGATCCTTTCAAGACAGGCGGTTCTCAAGCTTGGGTCGAGATCCTTTGGAAGGTCTGGCAACCTAGTGCCGTTGATTTCTTTTATTTGAGTTATTTTGCCTAATTCTCAAAACCTTCACAAAGCCTCCACTCACCAAACCCTGGATCCAATAGCACTGGAATCTCGGAGCATTGGGCAGAAGCCCTGATTAGAAAGAAAGACATCATCTGTCCCAGCTGCTGCTCATTATTGAGCCTGTAATGCCCTTCATCTGTTTCCTTCCAAAGCTTCCATAGCAGGTCTAAGTCTCCACTTTCACTCTCTCTGCTCCGCCTTCACACCTCTGTCAAAGATCCTTTGATAGTGCAGAGTTAATCCTGCCACTCCCCTGCTTAAAGTCTTCCAGTTGCTACTGTCTGTCTGTCTCCAAAGCCCAAACTCCTCAACAAACCCCAGCACCTAATAATCCAGCTCGCGGCTTCTGAGCTTTGTCCTCATTTTCACAGATGCTGAGCATTAGCCATAATTCACTGCTGGCCATCTGCCCCAATCCCCACCGCACTCCCGACCCCCACCTGCTGCACTATTCCATTCCCCATGTTTGTGTGCACCGTTCCTTCCTATTTATCTAGGGGCTTTTTAATTCCCCTGTAAATCTCTTCCTAAAACCTTTCCTATTCCCCTCTGGCAGAGTGAGCAGGTACTTTATGCTTCCTTCCAAAGTAGTGTGTCTCTATCACTACAGTGCATCACTACTATGATGACTTGCTTACAACTGTCTTGGAACTAGAGAGCTGGCTCAGTGGTTAAGAGCATTCATTGCTCTTCCAGAGTCCCAGAGTTCTCTTCCTGGCACCACACAAGCAGGCTTACAACCACCTTTATCTCCAATTCCAGGGGATCAAACTTCTCTGGCTCCATGCGCCCCTGCACATCCCCCCAGAACAGACACACAAAATTAAAAATAATAAAACTAAAAACAACAACAACAAACCTGTCACTTCTATTGACTAATCAGGAGAGAAGCAAAGAAACCTCTCTCTTTCGGAATTGTCTGCTCAAAGCTAGCCCATTGAGTAATTGAGAAAGGACTACATACGTCCATGCTCACAACACTTTTGAGGAACACAAGAATAGCCAGGAGATATGTCAATCTCTAGCTGCTGAGGTCGCTGCTAACATTTCTTAGATAGTTGCCTAATCCTTTTGTTTTGTGCTAGGGGTTGAAGCTTCATGCATGCTAAGTAAGTTTTTCCACTAGGCCACACCCAGCCTCCCCTCCCATAGTTACATAATTTTTCTCATGGTTCCTATTATTAATTTTTGAGATTCTTCTCTAAGGTTTAGAAGCTCAAGCTAAGGTATAATATGGCAAGCATATCTCCTGGAGTTTTATTGATCACCCAAATTCATCTTTTGATTTTGTAGTCTTAGGCAGGGCATGTTCACACAAGCTTATAGTCCAAGAATTAAGAAAGTAAAAGTAGAGCCAGGGCTACACAGAGAAAACCTATCTTGAAAAACCAAAAAGAAGAAGAAGGAGGAGGAGAAGGAGGAAGAGGAGGAGGAGGAGGAGGAGGAGGAGGAGGCAGCATTGGTGGTCAGTCTGGGCAATGTAGCAGGATCCTTTCTCAAAAGAGAGTAGACTGGGACTATAGCTCAGTGGTAGACCATTAACCAAAGCCTAGCATGTATAATACCTTAGGTTTAAACCCCAGGACTGCCAAAAATGTTTTTAAATACATACAAAAACCTTGGTACATGGTAGCATTCAAAGTCCTCCTTCGAGAATAAAGGTTGAAATTGATCTCCTTGAGATTTAACCCATGAGCTTCCATGGTCCGCAAGGTGCAATCCTATAAGCTAGGACAGTTTCCTGGTTTGGAGTCTCTCTAGGCACAGCATTGTCTTTAGCAGTGGCTCTCAAGCTTCCCAGTACTGTGACCCTTTCATGCAGTTCCTCAAGTTGTGGTGACCCCCAACCATCATATTATTTTTGTTGTTACTTCATAACTGTAATTTTGCTACTGCTACAAATCGTAATATAAATATCTGTGTTTTCCAATGATCTTGGGTGACTCTGTGAAAGGGTTGTTCAAGTTCCAAAGGGTCATAACCCACAGGTTGAGAACCCCTGGCCTACAGGGACAGGCACCCATGAAAGCAAGTGGTAGCAGGATTCAGGGTTCTGAGTTCAAGTTTCCACTACAGCCTTAATAAGCATATGCATACACATAATTTCTTTTTGTTTTGAATTTTTTATATTTACCTGGGCGTGGTGGCGCATGCCTTTAATCCCAGCACTCAGGAGGCAGAGGCAGGCGGATTTCTGAGTTCGAGGCCAGCCTGGTCTACAAAGTGAGTTCCAGCACAGCCAGGGTTACACAGAGAAACCCTGTTTTTTTTTTTTATTATTATTATATTCATTGTTTTAAGTTATAACTGCATATATCAATAGATGAAACCTGGGTAACATTGGTATACATAGCAAACTTATACAGGCTTTATTTAGTCCATATTTTAAAGGAGCCTAGAGTTGAAGGACAGGCTATATAGTCTCATCCAATAGTGTGTGTGTGTATGTGTGTGTGTGTGTGTGTAAATGTGTGAAAGCATGGTTCAGACCACATATACAGATATTGGAGGACTTAAGGTGAAAAGAAAGAATGTTGTGTGTATTATTTAAGGTGAACTGACCACTGAGCCAGGTTTTCCATTCATGAAACTAGTTAATTCTTTCTAAAAGTCACAAAATTTTTGTGTAGTAGATGCTTAAAATTTTTAAATATAAATTTATTTATTTATTTATTAAAGGTGTGTGCCACCGCCACCACTGCCCGATGAAGAGATTTATCTATAGTGAAAACCCATACCCTTTGTGGGGAGGGGGCCTTTTTTGAACGTAATAGAAATGGAATTGCAGTCCTTGTACCACTCTGTGACCGATTTTTTTCACTCTGCATTACGTTCTGAGGATTAATTCATGTTGATAAGATGAACGACAGTGCATTGATTTTTCTCTCTCTTTTAAGCTTTAAAGTTTTATTTAGGGCTGGAGCCCGGGACTTCTGGAAGAGAGCAGCGGATGCTCTTAACCATGGAGCCCTCTTTAACAGCCTGTGCACTGATTTTCATTGCTGTATTTTTACAACACTCGTTTCACTTCCCAGGTTGAAGTGGAGAAGATGGGTGATGTTTTGGGCGTAGGCCGGTTCTCCCCAACTCTATCAGAGATGGGTCTATCCGCAACCGGCCAGTGTTCCAACTTCTTCTACTGCTGGGGCAGGCCTCACAGCCTGTTCCTCCTGAGATCTGAGGTGCGAGATTTTAGTGCTAGATAGAATTCAGACCCCTGAGATTGCTGGAGGGGTCTGAAGAAAGAGGATCACTTTGGAGGTGTCTCACAACAGAACTTGGAGGCCGAGGTCAGGAGCCGACACACAGCAGTGGAGAAACTGAGCAGTCCATGCTCCAGATCTTCAAAGAGCTCTGAAAATTCTTAGCAGAGATGGAACAGAAGGCATTTCAGAGAATCTGACTTGCCCTGGAGGTGGGAAATCACAGGGGTCAGCCAACCAGCTCGGGGGCTCAAATTTGCATATTCATAGGCCCCCCATGCTGGTTGGCTGTGCTTAGCAGCCCACTGGGCCCCAGGAGCTTTGGACCTGTCAGATAGTGACTTGCATTGAGAAGGGGCAGGAGGCTCCCCTCGCCCAGCCACAGCCCCTGGCCGACTTGGGGAGGAAGAAGGAACCAAATCACTTCCTGACCCTCGCTTTGTCTGCCCAAGACTGGTGAAGACACCAATGGAGAACAGACTTCCCTGAGGACTTCTCAGTAAGTCATGCCATCCCTTCCACTTGCCTTGCTACAGCCCATTATTATTATTATTATTATTATTATTATTATTATTATTGTTATTGAATGCTTTTTATGAAACTTATTTTCAAATATTTATTTATCACATTTGCTTTATTTTTGTGGGGTAAAATATTTTCAAGTGAATTCTAGTTCCTGAGACCGTTCACTCCCTCAAACTATGCCATATCCAATATCTGTGACAAATTGAAGCTCCTCTTTCCTTAGGGTCTTGCACCATCTTTTTGATGATCACATCTCCATTTCAGAAAAATGGAACCGTAAGAAAGTGTGGCTCCGGGGCCAATTCCTGAGGGCAGAGCCCAGACACCTACTTCTATCCCAGATTCCCGTACAACTCCGGCCCAGCTGCACAAACCGTCTCTGATGTCCAGAGCATCTTGCTTATGCTCCTGTAAAGTGGGGGTATGCAGTGATGAGCCAAGGTCTGTGGTGTCTGCATCAGTTTCCAGGGAAATAACAAAAGACAGGGCAGACATTTTCCCCCAGCTGAGTTCATCTGTATGTAATGCCCTTCTTCCTCCTGTGATAAACAGGATGGTTAAGATTTTCCTTTATGGAATCTGGATGATAGAAGATTATATATTTCATATGCTTATTTTTTTGTGTCCTTACTGCCCAGATAAAATGCCAGCAATTCCCTCTCTCTGTCTCTCTCAGTCTCTCTCTCTCTGTCTATTCTCCCCCCCTCCCCGTTTTGTTAATAGTGTTTGTAAGTCTTGGGAACTGCCATATTAGTCACTCCTTAAGACCATATGGGTGCCACAGTTCTGGTCTCTGAACCACCACAGAAAGAGACTGCCATGGAAGAGGCACCTGTTCCCAGCCCTGGCCCTAGACATGTCTGACTACATGGTGTCCTGAGGAGACACAAGCTTAGGAGGCTGACTACTGTCAATCCTGTTTTACAGACAAAGCAAAACAAAAGCAAAAAAACAAAAACAGGCAGGAAGAAAGGACTTGCATAAGGTCACTGTGCCTGGAATTTGGCCATTTAGGTGAGAAGTTTGTTAGGCAAACAGTAGGTGAAGAAAAAGATATTCATGTAAATGAAGTTGAACAGTCATTATCGTGAATGAATCCTCAATGGGGAGGGATCCTTGGGTCTTCTGCCTTGTGCATAGGCTAAGACACTTGGCTCCAGACTTCTCAGATTGTAATCGTGATTGGCAACTACCAAGACCCAAGGCTAGAGTACTTAAAATAGAACAGACTCAAGGGAAGGAATGAGCAAAAGCAATCCTAATTCATCCCAACAAGAAGGTGGCAGGAGCTTCAAGGAAATAGGAATAAACTTTCTTGTATAAATTCAAATCGCACTTCAGCAACAGTCATGGGAGTGAGTTAACATCTCTCAGGCTTCCCAAGATGCCCTTCATCCAAGGGCTCCCTGAATCCATCTGCTTTTCCAGTTGGTCCCCGTGTCCTGGTTGGAGTATGCTGTGGCCTAAATCTGTACTCACGGCAGAAGGGAGACATAGCCTGAGTGGAACTGCTCATGCCTGAGCTGACCTCCTGAGCAGCCATCCCTTTCTCCAACTTGGGCTTTGTGAGCTCAGCTCACTGGGCTATCTGAAAGGTGAGCAGACTCTCAGGAGAGGGGCCCTGGATTGATGTGTACAGGAGCAGCTGCAGAAGTTGCAGACCCCAGATCTTCCTTCTCACAGCTGCCCGGGGAAAACGCACATCGCCTCTCTTGTCTATCATTTACTTGACATTCAACTTCAGTTTCATTCTACACTTTTTAGCTACAAAATTCTGTATACATTTCCCACTATTTCATGAATTCTGTTTTATGAATTCTCCCCTTCCACCATGTGGATCCTGGGGATAAACTCAGGTCATCAGACTTGGTAGCAGGCACCTTTACCTACCGAGCCATCTTACCAACCCTTATGAGTGTTTTTGAGATAAGGTCTGATGCTACTCAGTTAGCCCAGGCTGGCCTCAAACTCGCTGTCCTACGCTCAGCCTTCTGAGTGTTGGGATTAAAGATGCAAATACCCACGCCCAGATTTTGTTGTATTTTAATATCTAATTTTCTCTTAACCTTGAAGCTATTATAAAATAGCATTACATAACTCTGCTTAATTATAAATTTTAAATGGTTACACAAGATAGTGTCATGTAGATGTTCTCATGCTTATAAATGTAACCCATTCCCCTGCTTTAAATTAATATGGGATGGCCATCTTTGACATAAATTCATAGAAATCATTGTCATTTTCTTTTAACTTTGTATGCATAAAACCATTCACTTATAGTAAAAACGTTTTAAAGGGTTTTTTCGACTTATGCAGGTGTGTGTGTCTAGCTGTACAGTGTGCATGCACATGTGTATGCATGTTTGCATGTAGGTACATGTTTGTGTGTGGGTTCATGTGCTTGTGGAAGCCGTAGGTTGATGTTGACTGTTTTCCCTGGTTGGTACCCACTGTATGTAACATAACTGATGTGGTTGGTCTAGCTAGCCAGCTTGCTTCAGGGATCCAGTCTCTGCCTCTCAAACTCTGCCACCACACCCACCTGGCATTTATGAGGGTGCTGGGGAAATGAACTTTGATCTTCATACTTGAGTAGCAAGCTCTTTAACCACAGAGCTACTCACCAGCCCCACGTTTCTTCATACAGGCAGCATAAATATTTACCTAAAAATATATGATAAAGGTAAATAAATGATAAAAGAAATGCAATTAATGAGATAATTTGTGCCATATGTGTACACAGCTTCCAAGATTGGCCTAAGGAAGGCATCAAGGGGATGAAGCAATGTCAAACCTAGAATGTCTAGAATCGGGTGGGTTGAGCTCTTGGATGGAGATGCTGCAGTATCCCCAGAAGCTTAGCCTGCTTGTTCAGTGCATTTGAGAGAGAGGTGGGGGTACTGCATTCAGCTGAACAATGGGGGAAGGTTACCACATACAGATAAACGAGGCGGCGGGGCCATGGTACACAGCTGAACAAGGGGAAGGTTTAGCTCATTTTGGAAGGAGCAGTCTGTGAGCATCAGGGAAGAGGAAGGAGCAGTGGAGTTTTCTGCACATCCTGTCAACATTTGCACTTCAGAGCAAGCTTTGCCATCCCTTGAGGCTTACCCAGGGGAGGCTTTGTCACTCCCATGGGCTGAGGCATTGGGGTCCTTGGCATGGCTGTGCCCATGGCAACAATACATATTCACTCAGAATTCCATGCCTTAAAATTTCGCCCATCCAAGTGACAAAGATTTAAATGACAATGTCAGTTACATTGTTGAGGAAGTAGAGGTGGCAGGCTCCTTGATAGAGATATATTACCAGAGTAAATTGAGAGCTAGCTAAAAGTATACACACACATGCACATGTGCACACACATGTGCATTTATACACAAGTAACAAATACATTGTTATAAAATTTCAACCACAGTACAGAGTGAAGGCTAGAAGTTCACTCCACTCCTGGGTTCCTCTTGGTCAGCTGGTATATTTCTGGGGGGCAGTCGGTAAAAAGTATAAAAGGTTAATATATATTTAGTCTTTGATACAGTATTACTATTTCTAGAAATGTGTCCAAATTAGTAAATAGAGGGGCCAGAGAGAGCACTCAGCACTTAACATTCTTGTGAAGACCTGGGTTTGGTTTCTAACACACTCACACATAGCAGCTCACACAAGACTGTAATTGCAGTTCCACAGGATCTACGGGCCCCTTTTGTCCTCCTCGGGCACCAGGCAGGTGTATGGTGCAAAAAAAAAAAAAAAAAAAAAAGACAAAAAACAAAACAAAACAAAACAAACAAACCTCACTCAGGCCCATAAAATAAAATAAATAAATTTAAAAATAAAAACAACCGAAGGTGAGCATGGTGGCTCAGGACTTGAATCCCATTATTGGGAGGCCAGCCAGGTCTCCCGAGGCACTGTCTCAAAGATACACAAATGAAGTTCTCAAGGATACATGTGTGAATGCTAATGCTTGTCTTATTCATAATAGCATAGTCAACACTTCCGCCTAATCAGCACGGATTGGGAGCTGTTCTAAAGCAAGCCAGTGTGAGGTCACAGGATCCTTAAACAAGTCTCAGAAGCCGGGGTTTCCCCAGCAGACAACTGAGAACTTGTAAGACGGACAGAGTTTTCCAGCTAGTTAAATGGCCCAGGCCGTTAACACTACACATTGTACTACAATGCTAGCAAAAGACAGGAAGGAGTTTAGCTCCCAACAGAGAACTGTTTTGTTTTTGATTTGTTTTATTTTCAAGACAGTCTCATTATGTAGTCCTTCCTGGCTGTCCTGAACTCACTAAGTAGACCAGGCTGTCCTTGAACTCACAAAGATTCACCTGCTATAAAGGTATGGGCCACTACATGAGACTAAGAGAGAACTTTAAATTATAATAATATTTATTATCATATATAATTAATACTTATAATTACTGTCATCTTTCATGGTGTTGAAACTGATGTTAATGGGCATGAAAGAGGAAAAGGGAGACTACAGATTTTATCTGTAATACTATTTTGATTTTCAAAATGACACTATTGTAAGTAACTATGTAAAGTTCTATGTATGCACACAGGGAAAGTAGTCTGAGAGAAAGCAATGCACAGCACAATGGTCACGGTGCTTTTCTGAGAGACAGCATTCCAGGGCTTTTGTTTTCTTCCTAATCCATTTCTGTATTTGGGGAGTAAGCTGATCCCCCATTTCTCCGAATCTCAGGAAAGTAATGAAGCTGTTTCTGAGGCTGTGACTATTACATCGCTGCCCATGTCTCTGCATATGGGAGCACTGCCAGTTCATTTTCAAACAAGGAACATCAGGGCTTTGCCATGCTGAGCCGGACGGAGGCTCAGGGCAGTGTGCCGCCCTCAGCATAGAGACCCCCGTTTTCTCCGTAGGCAGAGTTCTTCTGTTTCCATGACTGTCCTGCAGACTCGGCTGTAAACATTTCTCCACATCTGACCATGTGCAGTCTAACTGGACTTCCAGTTTTCCATCTCAAGGTATCTCTGTTCCTTGTTGCCTCATTAAACATACTCAGGCCTTGGGCACTTACTGACCAGCTTGATGACCTGAGTTCAATCCCCAAGACCCATGTGGAAAAGAACTGACTCTGCAAGCTGTTCTCTGACTTTCATATGCTGTATGCTTCTCCTCTTCTGCCCCATTAAATAGATGAATGTCTAAAAAAAAAAAAAATCCAAAAAAACCAACAAACAAAAAACCCCCACACTGTGGCTCAGTGTGCTGGTGCATTCCTTTAATCCTAGCAGGTGGATGTCTGTGACTTCAAAGCCAACCTGGTCTACACAGCAAGCTCCAGGCTAGCTAAAGTAACATAGTGAGACTCTGCCTCAAAATAAACAAAAAGTAAAACCGAAACACATGGATACACAAAACAGCCAGCACCTCTGAATTGCTGTCTCATAGCTTAACACTTCTGTGTTACGGGGCACACAGACTCTATGCACACTTAGAAGCAATACAATAACTTAAGTAAGTGTGTGTGTGTGTGTGTGTGTGTGTGTCTGTTCAATGGATCCATCTACCTGTCTTCATCTTTCTAATTTTTCAAGCCATCTATTTTCAGATTTTTTAATTAAACATTTCTTTTTTTTTTTTTTAATTAAACATTTCTTTAGAGTCAGGGTCTCACATATAGGCCTGGGCTAACCTGGTACTCACTATGTAGACCATGATGGTTTTCCTCTTCCTCCTACATGTTGAGACTAAAGGCTTGCCTTGTTTCATTCACAGGGTTCTGGGATAGATGCTTAAGGGAGCTGAAATAAAGGTCAGTGATCCTTTGGTGTCTGAGGGAGACTGGTTTCAAGCCTTCCACCCCTAGCTACCAGATTACTTACAGGTTCCAGAACACCATGCGAAGAGTTGTTAGACTGTACTGTTTAGGGAATGAGAAGAAAAACCTTACATGTTCAATACAGATGCAGTGTATCTTGAGACAGGGTCTCTTGTAGCCCAGACTGCTAGGTGCCTGAGGCTAGACTCTAGCTCCTTCGTTTCCCGCCTCCATGTCCCAAGTACAAGGATTGTCGATGTGAGCCTCCTCTCCTGGCCTTGAATGCTTTTTACATTTTTATTATTTCTAATTGGGTGCATGTGTATGCATATGAGACCATGTTTGTGATTATGCGCTCGTGAGTGCAGGTTCCCATGGAGACTTGGAGCTGACATTATAGGTGTTTGTGAACCAGCTGATATGGGTGCTAGGAACCAAACTCAGGTCCTTCGCAAGAGCAGGGCTCTCAAGTCCTGAGTTATCTCTCTAGGCCCTGTCAGATGCCTTCTTCTTCTTCTTCTTTTTTTTTAAAGATTTATTTATTTATTATATGTAAGTACACTGTAGCTGTTTCAGATACCCCAGAAGAGGGCATTCAGTCTCATTACAGGTGGTTGTGAGCCACCATGTGGTTGCTGGGATTTGAACTCGGGACCTTTGGAAGGGCAATCATTGCTCTTAACCACTGAGCCATCTCTCCAGCCTGTCAGATGCCTTCTTAAATGAAATATTTCAATCCAGGTGGAACATGGGGATTTTTCAGAGCCACAACTCAGAAGATGAAGAGGTTGATAAAATCGAGTCTACAAAACAATGTACTCAGCTGATTAGCCAACATCCATTTGACAAAAACTGGCAATCAGGGCCTCCTGGAGGCTACAAAGAGGGAGCTCACAACCTATATGGGAGAGAGTTAATGTTTTTAGAGATGAGATTTGTGTTGTAAGTTTCTAAAAGGCCAGGGAAAAGGGTAGAGGCAGAAGGACCCATTGACACAAAGACAAGAAAGGTGATAGATGTGACTGCTCAGGAGCACAGAGGCCAACACGCTGGCACCGTGGTCACAGGGAGCTGAGACAGCTGACGGTCGGTCAGTGGGTAGCCAGGGAAGCTTTGATTCTATGGACAGACATAAGCAGACCCACGTTTTAGAAATTTAATGACATGGCTCATATCACTTAGAAAACAGCATTAACCACACTTACAATATCCACAACACATACCTGACTACAGGATGTCCTCACGGGCTGTGAGGGTGTGCTAAGCCATTTGCTCCACATCTTCTCTTACTGCCCAAGAAGGTGACTCTTGCCAATATTCATACATTTCAAGAAAAATTATTATTTTGGGGGCGTGAGAGATGGGCTCACAACTGCCTGTAACTCTAGCTCTAGGGGGTCGATAGCCCTCTCCTGACCTGTGAATGAATATGAGATGCATGTGTATGCACACAAGAGGAGCACACACCTTCACACAAACACACACACACAAGCATATAGGCACTCATGCACAAATGCAACATGTACACACACATAACTAGAAAGGAAGTAAATATTTAAAATATTTTCATATATACATTATAATATTCATGACCAAATTGTCAAATTATCACAAGAAGTTAAGGAACATTTCTCTCTTCAACAGGGACAAACCATTATTATTACAGATGTAACAATAATGAAATTTTCAGTCTGCCTCAATTTTTCAAGTCATCTATTATTTATTTATTTATTTATTTATTTAGAGACAGTTTCTCCATGTAGCTCTGACTGTCCTAGTACTCGCTCTGTAGATCAGGCTAGCTTCAAACTCAGAGAGCCGGGCGTGGTGGCGCATGCCTTTAATCCCAGCACTTGGGAGGCAGAGGCAGAGGCAGGCGGATTTCTGAGTTCGAGGCCAGCCTGGTCTACAGAGTGAGTTCCAGGACAGCCAGGACTGCACAGAGAAACCCTGTCTCGAAAAAAAACCAAAAAACAAAAAACAAAAACAAACTCACAGAGATCTGCCAGGCTCTGCCTCCCAAGTGCTGAGATCAAAGGTGGGCACCACCACACCTGGCTATTTTTAATTCTTTAATTAGGGCTGGAGAGATGGCTCAGTGGTTGAGAGCACTGACTGCTCTTCCAGAGGTCCTGAGTTCAAATCCCAGCAACCACATGGTGGCTCACAACCATCTGTAATGGGATCCGATGCTTTTTTCTGGTGTGTCTGAAGACAGTGATGGTGTACTCACATAAATAAATAAATCTTTAACATTTTTCATTAAAAATATTTTTGAGACAAGGTCTTACTATGTAGCTCCTGGATAACCTGGAACTCACTACGTAGTGGGACTAAAGGCTTGAGCTACCATACCTGGCTCTTTATTTTAATAATCTACAAGTGACTTATTCAAACTGAAAATCCCCTAGTCTGACCCACCACCCTAACTTTCTCTCAGTGGTCTATTTTCCCACAATGGCACTGCAGATGTCACAGCCCTCTACTCCTTTGCCGAGCATGGGGAACTTGAGTGTCTCTGCCTGGGGTGGAGGCTGAAGCCAAGGGCAGATATCGCTGGCAGGCCTACAAACAATAAAAGAGCAAGCCTCAGGGTAATAGGAGGCAGAAATAAGTCAGCTCTTCCCTGTCAAATAGCGCATGTGTGTGTGTGTGTGTGTGTTTCTTATTGAACCTGTAACTCACTGATTCAGTCAGACTGGCTGGCCAGCCAGGCCCTCCAAATCCTCCTGTCTCTGCCTCCCCACTGGGATTACAGGCACACACCACCATAGCTGGGTTTTCTGCGGCTGCTGGGGGGGCCTCACACTTGTGTGTCGAGCCCTTTCTGCTCACACCTCTTCAGCCCCTTCAGCCAGTATTTGGTTCAAGAGGAGCAAACAGAGGTGGAAATCTGTAGAAGGGAAATTCATAGAAAATGGTGAATTTGCTTAAAGGACAGAGAAACCAATCAAACAGAGGCAGCTGCAGTGTGGCTGGGGTAGAAGATTCTGGTAACTAGGAGCTGCTCTTGACATCACAAAGCCCAAGACAAGTATGTCTACAGAAGTGGGAAAAGAAACCAGAGTCAAGATTGGCATGAGATACAGTGAGTGGCCATGTGGGACAGCTTGGCGGTTCTGAGAGCTTTGTGCCCTCCTCTGTCCTTCCTCTCTCTGTTCGAACCCTCCTCAGCCGACTCTGGGTGGGTAGAAGACTTCCAAGAGGCTTTTCCTAAAACAGCTCCCTTTTTATATCTTCTTCCAGTTTCCTCGCTTTACCTGATAACTTCATAGCAGGCCTCAGAACCTCAGAACAGGCTTCTGTTTCCCCTTCTAGCCCCACAGTTTCCCGAGAGCAGACTTCCGGTCTTCAGAGGCCTGACCCAGGCAGGTGTTCCATGAGTAGCTGCTGAATAGACAGTTAAGCTAGCAATGTATCATCTGGTTCCAAGGATGCAGGGCAGCATTGCAGTAAATAACAATGACTCTCAAACTTGATCCAAATAAGATTCTTGGGTTCAGGTGGGTGGCAGCTCTCAATTCTTGGGCACCTGAAGCAGCAGATTTCTAGGTCAAGGCCAGCATGGGCTACCCAGGGGGGCATTTTCAAAACCTAAACAAATCTGGGGATGTAGCTCAGTTGGTAGAGTAATCTCGACATGTAGGAGGTAGAGGGGGGATCAGAAGTTTAGGTTCACTCTGAGCTACATAGTAAGTTCAAGGCTACCTTGGGCTACATGAGTCCCAGTCTGGGGTGGGGAGTTCCTGGCCCACTACCAGGGTCCCATTTATTCTAATTAAACCAATGGACTTTGCTTTTTTTTTTTTTTTTTTAAGATTTATTTATTTTATGTACACAACATTGCTCACTTCAGACACACCAGAAGAGGGCATCAGATCCCATTACAGATGGTTGTTAGCCACCACATGGTTGCTGGGAATTGAACTCAGGACCTCTGGAAGAGCAGTCAGTGCTCTTACCCGCTGAGCCGTGTCTCCAGCCCTGGATTTTGCTATTTTAAAGGAGTTCCCAGGTGACTCTGTTGTTCTCACTCTGGAAATGACCAGGCTTAGTTTGACTTCAACCTGTCGCTTACCAATTGTGTACGGATGGTGTAGCCAAGTAACCCCTCGATGGCTCCAAGCCCGGGGATGTTGGGTAAGCTGTTCAGTTGGTCCTATCATCTTTTGTCATTGTTTTGACGCAGGGTCTCCCTATGTGGCGCACTCTGGCTGACCCCAAACTCATTATGTAGCCCAGACTGGCCTCTAACTCACAGAGATCCACCTACTCTCCCTCATGAGGGCTGGGATTAAATGTGTGCACCACCACACCCTGCTATCATTATTATTTATGATTCTGCCCAAACAGATATTCTCTCCCGAGACGTTCTCTTCTGGGAGCTTCTCATAGTGAGGCCCCAATGAACATGGCATGGTAGCAAGTTGGGAATGCAGAATCTCTGCCCTGGTCCCGGTCGGCTGAATAGAAACCCACACTTTATCAAGCTCCCAAGGTGATTCCTTTGCCCATTCATTTGAAAAGCATAGCTCTAATTGGTATCTATAGTTTTCTTCTTGTCTTTGGCTTCAGGAGTCTGTCCCAGGGGTTCCATCATTTTGGCCTTCCTGACCCCCAGAAGCAGTTGATTCTCACCCTCTGCGTGTGAAGAAGACCCTTCAGCACACTCTGGCCCACCTCCCGCTGCTCAATTTAGCAGGGCTCTCAAAGGCCCTGGGCTGCTCCTGGGAGCTCTGCATGAGCATCCGGAGAGGCAGAACATGGATCCACCTGCTGTCTTGCTTCCTCCTCAGTCTCAGACCTGCACCCACCTGGCAGAAGAAACCTGCATGGAACAGGAGAGCAGCCCAGCCACCGCAGAGGTGGGCGGAGACTCACTTCCCAGTGGTCAGCTGCCCAGCTCTGGCCTCACCGACACTGACTGGTTTTGGGACGAGCACATCCAGGCAAAGAGGGCCAGAGTAGAGACCATTGTCCGAGGCATGTGTCTCTCTCCTAGTTCGTTGGTGTCGGGCAGAGCCAGGGAGAGCTCGCACTGTCCAGAAAAGGGTCGGGAGCGGAAGAGAAAGCAGAGCCTTCCCATGCACCAAGGTCCCCTGAAATCTAGCCCTGCCTGGGAACGAGGGCCCAAGAAGGGGGGGACCCGGGTGAAAGAACAGCTTCATCTACTGAAGCAACAGCTAAGACATTTGCAGGAGCATGTCCTACAGGCCACAGAGCCCAGAGCACCAGCGCAGAGCCCGGGAGGAACTGAGCCAAGAAGCTCCCCGAGGGCAAGGCCAAGGAACAGCTTCTCATCTGGTGCTTGGACCGTGGAGAGCAAGCCTCACCAGAGTTCTAGCAAGGACGTCGTCTGTGGAGCAGTAAAGCCCAGAGCAGCTGAGGTCCTACAGCAGTTAGAGGAGCCGATGCTCTGTCCTTCTGGCCCACGGGCTTTGGTGGAGACTCTGAGGAAAGAACTGAGCAGGGCCGTGTCCCAAGCTGTGGACTCGGTATTACAGCAGGTTCTATTTGATCCACAGAGCCATCTCACGCAGCAGGAGCGAAGCTGTCAGGGGCTAGCATCAGAGGGCAGAAGCCAGCCTTCACCTCCAGGGAGAAGTGCCTATCAGGACCCACTTGCTCTTGCCACCCTGCCCAGAAAGGTCCAGCCACAAGCTGGGGTTCCCTTGGGCAATTCAACACTGGCAAGGCCTCTAGATTCTCCTATGTGTCCTGTCTCTCCAAGAGGAGTCCCCAGATCCTATCAGAGTCCCCTACCAAATTGTCCCTTGACAACTGTACCTTCCCACATCTGGGACAATCAGATGCTTAGGCAGCTTCTAGGTCGTGGGCCCGATGGCCATTGGAGTGGCAGCCCTCCCCAGGACGCATCTTTCCAAAGTCATACCTCCCCAGAATCTGCCCAGCAACCTTGGGGGCTGAGCCAGCAGCAGCTCCCCCTGTCTCTCACCCCGGTCCATCTGGAAAGCCGGCCCCTCCCACCGCCTGTGAAGATGGAGCAGGGTGTGCTGCGGGGCGTGGCTGACTCACTTCCTTGCTCTTCCATCCACATATCCTTTACTGGTCATGGATGCGTCATGGTCCTCACCCAGAGAAACAGGAAACCAGGATGTGAGGAGGGAGCGGGAATATCGAAGTTATACAGGGAATGGCTTTAATTTCCCCGTGCGTGGTTTTGTTGGTTTGTTTTGTTAACAGAGTCTCACTCTTTAGACCAGGTTGGCAAGAAACTATGTACTCCAGCTGGCCTTGAATCTTGGCAGTTCTACTACAACCTCCAAAGTGGTGGGCTTATAAGCATGAACTACAATGCCTGGCTTTTTAAGTTCTACTTAATATGCCTCTGGCCTTTCTTCCTCGAGCCTCAAAGCCTACTAATTTCATAACCAAGTGGAAACCGTATTCTAGGATTGAAGTATCTTGGGACGATACATTTACTTAAGGACCCATCAGAGTCTGCTGTAACTGACTTGCTCCTTTGGGTTGGAAGTAGTTTTGTTTTGCTTAAACTCATATGGGCTTCCAAAAATAAGGGAAACACCCCATGGGTGCAAGAACTCTGCATATAATTGGGCTACCAGCTGCCCATTCTCCCAGGCAGAGAAGGCCAAAGGAGCAACCTCATCTGAGGTATGACCTCCCCAACCTCATGGTCCTCAACGCAGAAGGTCTGCACAGGTATGGAAGTCATGAATACATAAGGGACCAAGAACGAAGGGCTGAAAAGGTCATTTCCCTCAGAGCATTGATGATCCCCCCACCCAAGCAGCTGGAAGGGTGGGAAGTCTTCAGGTGTGGTGGTGGTGCATGCCTTTGATCCCAGTACTTGGAAGGCAGAGGCAGGCAGAGTTTGAGAACAGTCTGGTCTACAGAGTGAGTTCCAGGACAGCCAGGAATATGCAGAGAGACCTTGTCTCTGAAAACAAAACAAAACAAAAACCAAAACAAGACAGGGAGGGGGTCAGGGACTGCAGCTAGCAAGAGCTGAAAGGCTGGGCACATGAAAGACTTCCCATGGGAAACCCCAAAACATCTAAGCTGACCTGTAGCTTTCCCCCACTTTTCTTCTTCTTTTTTTTTTTTTTTTGTGTTTGTTTTTTGAGACAGGGTTTCTCTGTATAGCCCTGGCTGTCCTAGAACTCACTTTGTAGACCAGGCTGGCCTCGAACTCAGAAGTCCGCCTGCCTCTGCCTCCCAAGTGCTGGGATTAAAGGCATGTGCCACCATGCCCGGCTTCTTCTTTCTTTTTATTATTTTTTCCCCAAGACAGTACCTCTGGATATCCTGGATCTCAATCTGTAGATTAGGTTGGCTTCAAACTCTTCCACCTGCTTCTGCCTCTTAAGTGCTGGAATTAAAGGTGTGTTCTATCACACCCCAGCTCCCACTGGAGTGTTCCTCTTAATCATCAGCATATTGGTTTTTGTTGTTCCTTTTCGAGACAGGGTTTCTCTGTGTAGTCCTCGATCGCCTGGAACTCTATACAGCAGCTGGCCTCAAACTCAGAGATGTACCTACCTGCCTCTGCCTCCTGTCCAAGTGCTAGCATTAAGGGCATCTCCCCTCCCCCCACTCCGGAAATTAAATTAGAAAAATATGTAGCTTGGTTGGTTTCTTAACTGTGAGACTTCTCAGGGCCTTTACTGTGTTCAAATCAGAGGTGAAGCTTCAAGAAAATATAGGAAGCCTGATCTCTTAAGAGCTAAAGAACCTTGCAACCAGCAGCTTTTAGAATTAGTACCTGAAAGCTTTTTTTTTTTTTTTTTTTTTTTTTGCTTTTTTTTTTTTTTTTTTTTTTTTTTTTTAAGCAAGCTGTGGGTTGAGAGCTTCTCACTGGCTGCCTGAAGCCTTCAGATTCACACGCTGAAGTTCAGGTGTAAACAAACCTGTATGCCTTGCAGCTAGCTAGGACAAGCCCTGGGGGGCCAGCGCCAGTCACTGTTTCTTAAGTTCTATGAGCGCCCCCTGCTGGTTTTCAGCAGTAGACTGAACACCCCAAAGCTCAGAAGGCTATGAAACTCTAAGAGCAAAGCTAAAAATCACCTTATTCTCAATGAGATTAAGAATATCCTGTATACAGACTGGGTATAAGGAAATGTTACTTATCAGGTGGCAAAATCAGTACCTTAACTTAGGAAATTTCGGTCCCCCAATCTAGATTTTCAGTTTTTATGAACCAATGGGGCAGGGTCTTCCACACGAGAGACTGGTCACCTGAGCCAGCTACATTCTGTGGATTTTCTTACTGGGACCACTGTCCTACAGCTACAGTGAATGGATGTGATGCCCACACATTCTCTGTGTTACTCTGTGGAATGGTCCTTAGCAGCCTTAGGGCCATCTATGCCTACTCTAGACATTCACATGCACTAGGGGCAGTCCCACAGGACCCCTGCTAGAGTTAAAAGGAAGCAAATCTGTCTTTAGGGGGAGGGGTAGCCTGAAGTATAACTTTTTATATGCATATTTGACTTAGTGTTGACCACCCACTCACTCTAATGTGCATTTGTTGAACATCTACTATGTTCCTGGCACTGGAAAGGGTATGTGGAATACACAGAGATTAAGATCAAGCCCTTGTCCTCAGGGAGCTCACAGTCTAAGTTGGGGAGACAACACCTGTAGTAATTGAGTTTAATGTCACAATAGAGGTTTGTACAGGGAGCCTGTGAGCTCTGGCTGAGCAAAACCTTACTCTGTAAGGAAAGGTAGGGATCATAGGGGACCCAACTTTGGAGCTGTGGCCCAGCAGACATGGGGAGTTCAGTCTTTACCTGAAGTTTCCAAGTGGTTTGTCTGTGGCAGAGCTGTCTTCTCCTAGTCCATTCTGAAAAAGCACTCAGGTTACAGAAGCTGCACCAGTGCCACACAAACCACAAGGTGTGACTTCTGCACACCAAGATACTTGAGAATTGTGCAACAGAATGATGGGATGGCTTCCGGCTTATCAGCTCCCAGAGGGAAAAAAAAATGAGTCAATCAAGAAAGAAAGAAACCACAGAGATACTTGGATAATCTGGTAAAAAATTTGATTATCTGGTTATTTTATTGACTTTTTTTGGAGACAGGGACTCATGAATCCTAAGGCTAAATGCCCTTAAACGTTGGACCTGCCTGCCTCTACCTCCTAATTATTGGGATTACAGGTGTGTATCAGCACAGGGTTTAAAACGTTAAAAAAAAAAAAAAAACATCATGATTTTATTGTCTTAACAAAAGTGGCTTAGGCTGGGTCACTTCCCCCTTTTATTGTGTCCTCATTCCAAATGCTCACATCTCACACCAGAGCTGGCTTAGCTCCGCAGCTAGGCTCAGCAGTCGGCCTCAATAGTCTTCATGGTAGCTCTAGTGGAAGGGCTTAGGCTGCTTCCTGTCAGAAAGGCTGCTTTCCTCAGGCAGATGGAGAATCCCTGCTTCCTCTACAGTGTCGCTTTGTAGGGCTGGCGTTTGTTGCATGTCTTGCGGAAATGGTCCCCATGTTTTCGGAGATGCTGTTGGCACAGGATGCAAACTCCTGTTTTAAAAATGCCTTTTTCCTTGACACCAAAACACATCCAGGAAGGCCTGAGCCCTGGTCACCTGAAGAAGGCCAAACTAATGTTTTTCTTCACGCGGTACCCCAGCTCCAGCCTCCTGAAAGCTCATTTCCCTGATGTTCAGGTAAAGTCACACAATGTACCGCAGCCTTGGTCTAACTCCTCAGTTGCTGTGTGTGGTGCCCACTGTGAGGCAAGTCCTAGGTCTTCATGTACCCTTTATGTTATTGACAGAACAGATGCAACCTCCAGTTCTAACACTGCCTGAAACAAAACAAAACAAACAACAAAACAAACCCTGGGATCTCCTTACCCTAGGAGTGAGTGGGTTTCAGAGTGCTTAGGCCTTGGGGCAGCTGACAATCCCAGAAGGAAATGGGAAGTTTAGGTAGAGGAGGAAAGTGGCGGCAGCAAGAGGACTTTAGTTGAGGAATTACTTTTTGGTGGAATCCTTATGAAAAAGAATGAAGGAAGCTAGAGGGATTGCTCAGTGGCTAAGAGCACTTGCTGCTGCTCCCGGGGAGGCCCCAGATATGGTTCCTAACATCCACATGGCAGTTTACAACCATCTCTAACTCCAGTCCAGGATCTGATGCCCTCTTCTGGCCTTTGAAGGCAATACATGGATGTGGTGCACATGCATATATGCAGGTTTACTCATACACATAAATAAAACTATTTTTTTTAAAACTGGGAGTTGAACCCAGAGCCTTGGGCACAGTTGGAAAGAGCTCTGCCACCTATAGGCTCAGTCCAGAGCCTTGGGCATAGTCCGCAAGAGCTCTGCCACCTATAGGCTCAGACCAAAGCTTTTTTTTTTTTTTTTT
>NC_034596.1:80240672-80244602 GCF_900095145.1 Mus pahari | reverse complement strand
GGAGAGAAAGAGAGAGAAAAAGGGGAGGGTGGTAAGGAAATACATAAAATGTAAGGGGCTAAGGCTCAGTGGCACAGCACGTGTCTGGTGTGCATAAAGACATGGGTTTGATCCCTACTCAAAATATAAGACATCATCAAACTTACATCCGACTGCTGTGTCTCAGAACTGAGCAGAAATAAATACAGATTAAGTGCAACCGTAAGGAAAATCAAACAATGTTAGAACCAAAACCCTGCGTGTATCCACAGGCAGTTTCTGAAATCCACTACTCTAAGTTGTGAGGTAAGGGCACTTAGTACTTTGGGCATACCTCAGAGCCGTCTCTGCGATCCCTACAGTAAATACTGATCCACGTTTCCATTCGTTCTGAGACTGCTCCCTGGCCCACATCCTTACCACCCCTCTTGGCCAGTTACCCCTCCAGGCTCTAAGTCATGCTTAGACACATGGACAAAAGCCTAAAAGTCTTTTATAGACATAACATCTATTTTCCAGTAAACACTGGATTTTATAGTCTAATTGCATGGGATTGGCCAGTACCTGTGACTTCTTTTTCTGAAGGAAAAATGGTTAGTGCTTGAGCCAATTCACATTAATCTCACACTGAAGTGGACACTGACAGTTCTGACTCTGAGCACCTTGCACCAATGTCTGACTTGATGGACCATTTGTTCACACAGTTCAACCGCTGCATCACCTCCCAGATGATCAAGTGGTTCAGCAACTTCCGTGAATTTTATTACATCCAGATGGAAAAGTACGCCCGGCAAGCGCTTTCAGACGGTATCACAAACGCCCAAGTGCTGGCTGTCCTACGAGACTCGGAGCTTTTTCGAGTTCTCAACACACACTATAACAAGGGGAATGACTTTGAGGTGAGACGTGCGCTGGGTCCCATGAGATCTAAGATGTGTATTCTCAGACTGGCTGGCAGATGGCAGCCATAAGCTTGAGGACAGCCTTTCTCACAACAGGTCGAAGGGAAAGCTCAGACCTCTCATTTCCCACACAGTCATTAAAACATACCCAGCTGGTAGGACCGACAAGTCCTGAAAGACTCTAATACCCGCTCCCCAGACTGTCTCTCTGGATGGTCACTTAAGGTCTGTGTTTCACTAGGGAACAGGGCAGTCTTGGGCTGCAGAACCCAGGGCAGCGGGGCAGCACTAGCCAATGGGCTCTCTATGGTGCCAGCACTTCCAGCCTCATTTCTTCCTTTCCTTGGGGGTGTCTTTGGGCTGCAGGTCCCAGACTGCTTCTTGGAAATTGCCACCCTGACACTGCAGGAGTTCTTCAGGGCTGTCTTCGCAGGGAAAGATTCAGATCCTTCCTGGAAGAAACCCATTTACAAAGTTATCTCAAAACTCGACAGTGACATCCCAGAGATGCTCAAATCACCCAGCTTCCTCCCGGGACTGTTCCCGAGTTAAGATTGAACAGAATGAGGGCAAGTATGATGGCACAGGCCTGGGAGTCCAAGGTGAGGTGGAGGCAGGTGGATCAGGAACTTAGGGACAGCCTTGGCCACAAAGACAAAGATCAAACAAAACTAGTAGAACAGCCCAGGTGGTCCAAGCTTTGTCATAAACGGCAGTTTAGCTGTAGTCACATCAGAGCACAAGAGGAACCCCTCCCATAGGTGCAACTGCCATTCTGAATACTCACTTTCTTGTCCAGAATCATAGGAGACTTAACCTTAATTGCAGTGCATCAGCTAAGTCTATCCGTGTGTTTGTAGTCTACTGGGAAAGGAACACAAGTTTGCAATCAGAAGACTTAAAAGTCATTAAGTGCTGTGGCAGTGATAATTTCCTGGTGTTCCTGTAACTCTGGAAGGAGATTCATAGCCAAGTAGTGGTGGTAAACAGGTTTAATCCCTGCATGGAGAGGCAGAGATAGGTAGATCTGTGAGTTGGAGGCCAGTCTGGTCTACAGAGTGAGTTCCAGGACAGCTAGAGCTACACAAAGAAACCCTGTCTCAGCACACAAAAACAAAACAAAACAAAACAATCAAAAAAGCCCCAAGAAATTTTGAACTGTGGGTACCTCGTTGATTCTTACTCCAAGGTACAGGATCAATCAGGACTGTGGAGGAACCAATGGCTGTGTACGCTGGACTCACGCTGTCACTTGGAATCTCCAACAGGAAAAATCCATACCAACAGGGCACCTGCAGAGTGGCACTGCCATCTGATCAGGTTGGCACTCAGGAGTGTTTCATCATCTAAGACGTTCACTGATGGCTTCAACAAACTTCCTAAAGAACCTCGGTCGACACGACTGTGGCCTGCATCTGTCTGCTGGAACACTGGGTCAGCTCCCAGTCCTAACAGCCCTACTTGACCTATACCCTGGTGCCCAACTGCCCATGCATACAAAAATATATATAAGTAAAAAATGGAACTTCATGAGAAAGCCAGAGGGGCCTCGAGGACCATCTGGTCCACCTTGTTTAACCTGTGGAGGAAATTGAGACTAGCATACAATCTACAGGGCTCACAGGCCATGAATAGCAGGGCTGGGACAAAGGCAGAAATGGAGATTTTCCTACTTCAAAATGGTTACAGTTTATGATTGAACTTGAGCAGATGAACAAATGACACCCGAGTTCCCCCCTAGTTGTGACAGACGCTGAGTACCATTAGGTGAGGCACCCATACAATGGGACACCTGTCTTCTAGTCAGAACCAAGCCTGTAAGCACTGCTGAAGGTGGGCAGGGCAGAGTAGACTTCAGGTTTCAGTGTTAAATGAGGGGCAGTCGTGCCTACAGTAGCTCCCTTCCCTGCCTTCAACCTACAACAAGCTCCATCCACATCTAGGTCCTCTACCTACATGACTTGATGGGTGGTGGTGTTGGCTATTGCTAGACATGTCGGACTACACCAATACAAACAAGGTCTTTCTTCTGAAGTTTCTGTTCAAATAGTGGAGAACAAAAACAAAACATACTTAAATCTAATCTTTATAGATTACTTAAGGTTTTGGGGTGTTTGTTTTACTGGATATTGATCCTGGTGCCTCCTTCCTTCTTGCTAAGTATATGTTCTATTGTTGAACTCCATTCCCAGCTATGAATTGTGTATGTGTGGTCTTTTGAGACAGGGTCTATGTAGCCCTGGCTGTCCTCAGAGATCTGCTTGTCTCTGCCTCCAGAGCGCTGGGATTAAGGTTATATACCACCACACCCAGGGAAAGTCTTATTTTAAATGCCCCTCAATATACCTAATTATATATAAGTATTACTCTAATTTATTACTATGCTCACAAGGCTCCCTTTCATCAAAACCAAGGAATTTGCCAAACCTAAGTTTTGAATATTCACAAGCACAGAGTAGCCTGGGCAAGGGCATCAGTTGTTTGGAAACAAGGTAACTCTCCAGAGCAGTATTACACAGCTAGTAAGACAGTCATAGGGACAACTCCACAGGTCCATGTGACTGTCCCGTCTCAAACCTGAGGGCTATGGACTTTATCCTGAATGCTAATTAGATGGGAAAAAAAAGTGCTAGCTCAAATCGAAAACATTTGTGTTCTGTAGCCATGCCAGGAAGCATTCTCTAAACACTGAGCTCGACACTGAAGAATGTATAAATATGTATGCCCTGCCAGCTGAAGAATTCTGTCTTATTCCAGTTTTCTGTTTCTACCAAGTATGCTTTTGTCAGTGTTGGGAACTTTCTGTGAGCATGAGCGGAGCCAGTTATGTTCCTTCAGAAGTCACAACGCTGCCAAAGGTCTGGTCACTTTTTCCATTAAGGTATATGTGGGTGCCAGATCTCTCTCCAGCCAGACATACTCAAGTACTGTATAATGCTATACTCCTTCAGTGGCAGACAATAGTCATAGGCTATTCACCTATCAAAAGCAGGCAGCTCTCTGATGGTCTTCTGTAGAGCAGATATACTAGGGAGCTTTTTTTTTTTTT
>NC_034596.1:80237715-80240662 GCF_900095145.1 Mus pahari | reverse complement strand
TTTGTAGACCAGGCTGGCCTCGAACTCAGAAATCCGCCTGCCTCTGCCTCCCGAGTGCTGGGATTAAAGGCGTGCGCCACCACGCCCGGCCACAACTGTTTTTTTTTTTTTTTACCATGTCCAAATGCTTAAACTCTCAGATATCAGTTCTTTCTCCTTGTTTCCTGGCCTCCGTGGTTCACCCTCCACCTTATGCAAGAACACCATCTCTCCCTGTCAGTTGCTCCACTCTTCAGGCAGGGGTGACCTAATGCCATTCCAGCATCTTTCCTAAGAAGCCTGTGCCCAGGGACCTCCCAGCTATGGCCCTGTGTGGGTTACCTTCTGTTCTGGCTTTAGCTTTGCCATCTATAAAGAGCACCTATCTCCCTAGTTCTGCCCTAGGTTTGGGGAAGGGAGTACATGTGAGATGTTTAGCACTCCTGGTGCATGGTATGTTCCCTGGCAATGTTAGCTGTGTGCAGCTGTTAAACTGAGCAAAGACATACATCTGTACTGTGTTCCAGTGGGAAAGATAAGCGAATGACTATGTGGCACTATTAATAAGACATACTTGAATCTCAGTTTTAGCAACTATGAGTAACATATACTAATGTGTTCTATGCAGAACAAAACTTGGCTTTGAACAGATGTTTATACATTATGAGGGTGAAGAAACTCCACTAAAGCCATGCACTGTAGACTTTGAATATCTTGGCTTTTCCTTAGGACACGCCTATGCTGCTGTGCTTGGCATGCTATTTGCCAGTTTATTTCTCAAGGTTGCTTTTATAGGACAATAGACTCCATTTCTGACATCCTTTTAATCAAAGGATTTCTACAATTATATAATTTTATATAATTTTCTACCTTTAACAGATCCATTGAATAGACTGTTTTTAACTTGAATATTTTCCTAATTAACTTCTGTAGGTTTTCAAAGCAAATATACAGTTTCACTTATAACGAAGTTGAATCTTTTGTTTTCCTTCTCTTTCCTTTCTTTGAGAAAGGGTCTCACCAGTGAAGGCCTGGCTGACTAGAAACTTGTTTTGGTTTTTGAGACAGGGTCTCTTTATGTAGTCATTACTGGCCTGGCTGGTTTCAGACTCAGAGCTCCTCCTGCCGCAGCTCCCCTAGCACTGGGATTAAAGTTGTGTGCCACCACACCTGGCTAACGGGAGACACTTTAATCTTGGTTTTATGTGTTTGTCCTAAGCCTGATTCTCCAGTATGCTCTTTTGTGGCATGAAGCAGCTCTGGAAACTAACTCTCTGAGACTAGGTAAATTGTAAACATTTCTAAATTTCTATTCTATTCTATTCCCTATTCTTCCCTCCCTCCCTTCCTCTTTCTTTTTCTCTTTTTTTTTCCCTTCCTTCCTCCCTCCCTCCCACCCTCCCTTCCTCCCTCCCTCCCTCCCTCCCTCCCCTCTCCTCTCCTTCCTTTCTGGTTGAAACTGGATCTCATATTGCCTGAACCAGCCACAAATTTACTATGTACTAGGGCTGGCCTTCAACTCCATATCTTCCTGTATTGGCCTCTCGTGTACTGAGTGTGTAGGTAAAACACACACATATAGCTTTTCTTATACATTTGGAATTTGTGGTGTTCTTCCAACAGATCTGAGACGTCAGCAATTGTTTTCAATGAACGAATTGTAACCTGGAGATAAACAACCCCCTCATTAAAGTCTCAAGGTCAACCACAGTTCAGTACTACCTTGGGATCTTTTCGTTTGTTTGTTTTTTGGTTTTTTTCAAGACAGGGTTTCTCTGTATAGCCTGGGACTCTCTCTGTAGACTAGGCTGGCCTCGAACTCAGAAATGCGCCTGCCTCTGCCTCCCAAGCGCTGGGATTAAAGGCGGGCGCCACCATGCCCGGCTTCTAATCTTTAAAAAAACTGCTAATGTGCCAGGCATGGTAACATAAACCTACAATCCTAGTACTCAGGGACTGAGGTACAATGACTGTGAATTTGAGGGCAGCCTGAACTGCAAAGTTAAATTCTTAACAAAACAAAACCCCACAACTTAAAAACTGAGACTGAGAAAGCCGGGCGTGGTGGCGCACACCTTTAATCCCAGCACTCGGGAGGCAGAGGCAGGCGGATTTCTGAGTTCAAGGCCAGCCTGGTCTACAGAGCGAGTTCCAGGACAGCCAGAGCTATACAGAGAAACCCTGTCTCGAAAAACCAAAACAAACAAAACAAAACAAAACAAAAAAACAAAAAAACTGAGGCTGAGGAACGGATTAAGGGCAAAGATATTTGCCACCTAGCCTGACACCACTAGTTTGATCCTCAGAACCCACACGGTGGAGAACACTGATGCCTACAAGTTGTCCTCTGACCTCACACATCCACTGTGGCATAACCGTGCCCAAATATATACACATGCACATACACAATAAGTAAATATAAAATTATTTTTTAAAATTACCAAAGGCCACATGTGTAATGCACATGTGTAATGCAAAGTTGTAATCCAAGCCCTTAGCAGGTTAAGTTTAAGGCCAGCCTAGTGCACACATAAGACTATCTCAAAAAACAAACAATAAAAATTAGAAATATCTGAGTCCTACCCTAAATTCTGATATGCAAATATGAGTTTTACCTAATCTTAGGAGTTTTAAATGTTCCCTGGGACCAATTTCTTCCCCATGACTTCACATAGCACACTCTCCCTACTTCCAGATATGCACACGATGAAGGGGTAAGCATGCGCTTAAGTTTGCGGACTCTAAGAAAGCACCCACCAGACCCAATGGATTCCCAACACTGAGTCTTCACTTATCAGCGGCTTTCCAACTAACACAGCAAGACCGGAGAGAGAAAATTCTCAGGTCATGTTCTCTTAATAAAAAGTTTAGTGCCAGGCATGGTGGCACACGCCTTTAATCCCAGCACTCGGGAGGCAGAGGCAGGCGGATTTCTGAGTTCGAGGCCAGCCTGGTCTACAGAGTGAGT
>NC_034596.1:80228628-80237644 GCF_900095145.1 Mus pahari | reverse complement strand
ACTACCATTCACCAGAGATAAATAAAAAAAAAAAAAAAAAAAAAAAAAAAAAAAAAAACAGTTTAATGAGCCAGGCAGTAGTGGTGCCCAACTTTAATTCCAGCACCTGGGAGACAGAGGCAAGCAGGTCTCTGTGAGTTCAAGGTCAGCCCGCTCTGAAGAGAGTTCCTGGACAGCCAGAGCTACACAAAAAGCCTTTGTCTCATAATAAAAAAGGTTCCATGTCTATCTAAATGAATAATTCTCATGAAAAGTATTCCAGAATTCACTACATGAGGTAGAAAGAGCCTAAAGGCAACCCCATTTTAAAACCACTCGATGCCTATTTTAAAAACTTAATTTTGAAAAAAAAGAAAAGCCAAAATTAAAAAAAAAAATCTTTAATCATTAAAAAAAACTTAATTTTGAACTAGAACCTATTCTGTTTACATACATACAAACATTATATATATATATATATATATGTATATGTATATATATATATATATGTAAAATTAGATGTATGTACACTGTAGCTGTCTTCAGACACTAAATCAGGGATGTTGCTGGGATTTTTAACTCAGGACCTCCAGAAGAGCAGTCAGTGTGCTGAGCCATCTCTCCAGGCCCTGTTTACCTATATTAATTCCAAACATATATTAAACCTTAGATTTAAATAAGGTTATCTTAAAACCGGCTTTTTTTTGTTTTTCGTCTGTTTTGAGATAAGGTCTTACCGTGTAGTCCTGGCTGGCCTGGAACTTACTCATGCACATCAGGCATACCCTGAACTCAGAGATCAGGGTGCTAGACTAACAGGGGGCACACCACCATCTCTAGCTCTATCTGTACTTTTAACTTATGTGTATCTGTAAGTGTGGGCTTGTGCACGTGTGCAGTGTCTGGAGAAGGCCAGGCGTTGCATCTCCTGCAGCTGTAGCTTCGGGAAGCTAAGAACTGCCGGGTGCACGTCCTCTGCAAGAGCACTAGCCACTTTTACATGCTGAGTCATGGCTTGAGCCCCAAACTGGCATTCCAAAATATCAAGAGTGCTGGGATGGTGAGAGAACCTGGCGAATAAATGTGCTTGCTGCCAAGTCTGATGACTTCATTTTGACTCCTAGGATCCATGGAAGAACAACAGATTCCTGAGCAGGTTTACACAAGGATAAAAAAGGATGTTCGAAGCTAACTATCGACCACCAAAAAACAAATAGGTGCCATTGTTGGGTAAAAATCCATTAAAAAATATATCTCAAACATTGTTAATTTTCTGTTTCTAAAAAGCAGGAATTACTAGGAATAAGTAAAAGAGAAATTATTTCCCCATGGCCCAGGGTTTAGGTTCTTTTCGACTTTCACTGGAAAAATTAGAGCATATGCACATAAGGAACATCTGCAAGGATGTGAGATGATGCAACAGTAGGCAGAGACTCACCAGGAAGGAAATGTGTGTGTGTGTGTCCGTGCGGTGGCACACACCTTTACCTTTAATCCTGAAAGGAAGGCAGAGGCAGGCAGCTCTCTGTGAGTCTGAGGCCAGCCTGGTCAACACAGTGAGTTTGAGGACAGCCAGGCCCACAGTGAGACCCTCTCTCAAAAAAAAAGGCAAATAAAAAAAATCTTAACGCATACAGAGGAATTTATGTGCATCCAAGATAGTGATGTATAGAAAGTGTGAGGGTTCTCACAGATGTTGAACAGAGTATATATTTAATGTACCTATACATGTGTACAAACAAGAACATTTGGAAAACCAACCTTCAAATGAAATGGCATCACTAAATACTTCCTAAAGGGGGATGTGAGTGTTTTGGCAGTAATATTTAACCTTAATAATGAAAATAAATTCATATATTATGCCTGGAATAAATACATCAATTAAAACAAGAGAGAGCTAATGCCCAATACTCTTAAGAAACATCAAATTATACCGACCTTGATGGTAACAGGCGCTGAGAAAGCAGCTTTCATGACACTCATCTTTCTCCAGTGGCAACAGAAAGCACGTTTACAGCAGGTATTCTGGTCAAATTCACCAGCTCAACACAGCCACTCAGCTGCTCGCTCCACTGAGCCCAAGGGCACGCTCACTGGCTCCTTTGTGGCATACTACCGGAGCATGTGTAAACGGCTGACTTCTACCTTCAGAAGCCAGGGAGGGTAAGGCCATTGTGGACTGAGTGGACTGTATTACCTTGCTCAGGGAAAACAGCTGCCTTTCCAAAATATCAGAAAGTGATCATACATTTAGATATGCAGCTTAATCATATAACCCTTCCTAACAATGCCTTTCAGAATTACCACCAGCCCTCAGGATATAGATCAGAAACCCAAAGATTATGGCAGGTAGTTTGTAACCTCCAAATGTAGCTTCTAGTAGTCTCTGTAGTATTTTGTAAAAACCACTTCACATAAAAATCCAGATTTCCAATTCCCTTTATCAGGGACTGCGGGTGCTTTGTGAAGGCAGGTACTATCCACGGGCCAGGCACTTGGTAGCAGCCCTGTCCTCACCATGCTCTTCCCTCCCTCCTACCTGCTATCACTGCACTTCAGGAGATGCCTTTCCGCACAGTAAAAAGACAGTACTTGTATTTCTAACTCTCCCCAGTGGAGAAAAGTAAGGCAGCCTATATATACTGCTTCAACGGGGGGTGGGGGGAGCATTTTTCCATGAGAATATTCCTACATGGCTAATTTGAAAACTATCCTATTGTATTGGCCAAGCCTCTTATTTGTATTAGCTTCCTCTGCTCTGAAGACATATGAATTCGTAATGCCTGGTTTATATAATATATGAATGGGTATGCAATCAGTGGCAAGACACAGAGCCAATGAAAAGGCAAGCACAAAACCTGGCTGTGTAAACTGCACATATGTTGACCTACCTGAACATTTACCATATACCAATTTGGTATTCTAGGTACCAGTGCTAAGCATCAATTGTAAAGAATAGAGACCAGATCTGAAGCCAATACCAGAGCAGAGGAGGAGTAAAAAAGTTCTTCCCTTCTAAGAGTTTGCTCTTAGGACTCAGAGAGGATGTAAACAAGTGCCTGGCTACTCAACTTACAAAGGCAAGCCAAGGACTGAGGCAGGCAGATTTCTGAGTTCAAGGCCAGCCTGGTCTACAGAGTGAGTTCCAGGACAGCCAGGGCTACACAGAGAAACCCTGTCTCGAAAACAAAACAAAACAAATCAAACAAACCAAAAAACAAAGCCAAGCCAAGAAAGACAAGGGGACAAATCCGTGAGAGCGTGGAGGAGGGCTAAGACAAGAATCAGCTTCAGGGAGGAGGGAATGTGTGAATCAGACCTTCAGACAACTATACCTCATAAAGAGGAGATGCAGGAAAGCCAGAGAGAACACTCAGGGAGCTGAGGCCCAGTGTTCTTGCAGTAAGCCTGGAGGAGGCTGGAACCAATGCTGGGAACCAGGCTGCTAGCAGACCGCCATTTGAAGTGGATGAGCTTGTTCTTAATTAGTAAGGTGCTTAACGGGGAATTACAAATTGAAATAGAAAAGATGCTGATCACTAGAGGTAAAGAAACAGGCAACTGCAGGGCGGTGGCAGCGGCAGTCCATGCCTTTAGGTTCAGCACTGGGGAGGCAGAGGCAGGTGGAGCTCTATGAGCTTGACACCAGCCTGGTCTATAAAGCAAGTTTCAGGACAGTCAGGACTACAGAGAAACACTGTCCTGGGGGAGGCAGACATAAACCAGGGGGAGGATAGAGAATGAACAGTGTGGGCAAGTGGAGAATGAAACACTGTGAAATGGGGGGGGGGGGAAATCATGATTAATCATGATCTCCTCTCCTCTACCCTGAGAGAAAACTCCATTATTTTTGCACCATAACAACATTTAAGATGATTAATTTTTAAGCTGTGAGGAAAAAGAAAAATATCAAAAACAGTAATTTTTATGGGTGATCCTAGGTGTATAGCTCCCCTGTGACTGTGAGAATTCAGGAAGATACTTTAAAATGTATGGTGTTGTTCCTCAAAGAGAAACTTACAGAATATATTTTATGTTCATATGGTTTAGTTACACACGCAATAGTAGAGAATTTACCATCCTAATATTCTTTTAAAGCCTTCATGAAGGAACTGTCAAGAAAACCAAAGTGCTGAGTTATAGACCAGGAAACCCAAACTCCAGTTTGTCCCTCACTCTACGAAGTTAATGAAGTCCTTTTGTTTAGCTCACGTTTAAATAAAAACCAAGAATAAAAATAAAGGCAGATGGGGTGGGATACGAGAATGAGCCCAACCCCCCACCCCCAATCTGTTAAATATCAAAGGTTTCAAAGGGGACAGGCAGCCCTTGAGTCAGATGAGCTAAGTCACTTACAACTCACCTTCCAAAACAAAGTTCTTGTTGCTAAAGTACTGAGATTCTCATGTTAAAAAACAATCTAAAGTCAAATAAATGGCAGTTAAGTGCTTACACTCAGCCCACCCCAAGAAACATTGTGGAAGAAGGGTGGAAAGGCTGTAAGTGCTGGATGGATCAGAACACTGCGAGATGTTGTCTTCGGTGCACACAGCCAGTGCACTCCTAACTCACAGCCGCTATGGTCACCTGCACAAAATCAAACCAAGACCACCCAACAGTCCATCAGGCAGCATTAATTGAAATCGATGCGTTAAAACAAAACCAACCAACCAACCAATCACCAAAAAACCCAGCAACGAAAAAGGAGAGGACATGAAGGTGGGGTGGGAATGTGTATGTTTAAGATTCACTGGGCTCCTGGTCTTTCTGACTCCAACCCCTAAGTGCTGAGATTACGGCATGTGCCACTACGCCCAGACAGTGTTCTAGAAAATCCGGCAAGCCAAGATTCAAATCTGTCCACAGCCACAATTTTCACTGGTTGGAGAGTGCTGCCCTCTTCTGACCATAACTACCATGGTATCAAAGCATTATAACAAGCAACCTCTGCCTCGGGACTCATGTGTCAATTCTACATGATGTTGTGATTCTTGCATGTATACAAGAAGCATTCCATTATTTATTCTCTCTACAAACATATAAGCTACATTATGGAGCTAAAAGGATTAAGCATGAGAGAACACTCAACCAATTTTATGGAATGAGATGTTACCCCGCTCTGGCACAGCAACTAAAATAACCAAGTGTTTAATTTGTAGTAATCTTGCAACAATTCTGCCAACCACATAAAGGGACCCAAAGTATTCTGCTGATTCTTGAGGAAGGTGAAAGAGGCATTACTGATCCTTTGGAGGTTCCATTTCTTCCTCATGGAGTAATGAAGTACTAAGAAAAGAGAAAGAAGAAAGGAGGGAAGGAGGGAGCGGGGAGGGAGAATACTTCACGAACATTATTACTAATTAGGAAGTAGCCCTGAGTGGGATTTGAAGTGACAGTGGAATGGACTGTTTCTATTCCCCAAGTAAGACTTTCTTTTATTACTATCTAGGATTTATGCTCAGAAACAAGGTTATGGACATCTGGGAGAACATTCAAGTTTCTTAAGTGGAAGACTCAGTTAAGCTTTACCTACATCGTAAAGCATTAAGTTCCCAGGTGCCCTGTGGCATGCATCCAGAGCGCCATCCATCACTGTAGAGCACCACCATCTTCCTTCCAGACTTTCAGCAACAGGCTGCATAACTGACATCGGTTCACTCCTTGAGGTACAGGTCCCACGGACAACAGCTAGGTGTCTCAACTCTCAAGTCATGTATGGATCAGGGAGCCATGAGTCTCTGACCATTCAGGTTCTCGTTTCGTCACAATTCACTCATGAAGGGTTTTCTAGGGAAGCAAGTCTGCCGTTGTCACCTCCTTACAGTCGTGGTCTCTTGAAAGCAGTCTACCACTGCGCTACACTGTGTGGAGTGTTACAGTTTGAGGACATCTGTGCAAAGGATGCCACTGGTATTGTTCCTTCATTGCTGGAAATTAGGTAGGTGTAGGAAGGCCGATTGAGTGAATAGGAAATTCACAATTTAGAGCAGCAAAAGACAGGAAAAGTACCCAACAATTTTGACCTGGTAAGTAAATTTTCATAATCATGTCAATTATATGATACAGCCACAAGAGAAAATGGGATCTAAGGCTAGTCAGCATTAAATTGAATAACTGATATACATGACAAGTTGAAAAAGCCTCAAAGGAACTAGGCCAATGACAAAAGGTTACACCAATCTCAAAGGACTATGTAATGTATTTCACATGTGTAACATTCTTTAAGTGACAAGATTATACAAATGGAAAACAGAATGGTTGTTGTCTAGGATCAGATGTGCAAGGAGCTTTAGGGGTGATTTCTCAAACCAGCAAGTGATGAGACTTGTATAACATCTGTATCACATGCTCAATGCCACAAAAACAATAGTGATTTAGTTGTAAGTTTTCTGAAAATACCCTTTATAATAAGACGTTAACTTTGGAAAAACTAAAGGGACATAACAGAAATATTTTATGTATGATTTGAATGGCCACTAAACCTCACTCTTAAAAGGAATACAAAGTAGTCCATATAGACCACTGACAAAGTTACTACTTAGCCAACCCACAGAATTTTCTTAAAAAGCACAAAACTAACTTTTAATGTTGGCTCTAGGTGCAGTGGGAAGCTGAGGGGGGCAGATGACAGTGTTTATAGACATTTTATACCATATGAGCGGGGCACATTCTCATAAGCACCATGGTGTTTTTTGTGTTACCTGTGTTCATTCCCTCCCACGCTCTGGCAATTCCCTCCTGTCATGACTCCTGCTTTGCTCTCGAGCCTCTCAAGCTTCCATGCTGGTCCTGAAGACGGGCCGCCAGCTTCCTACGGATGCTTTGAATTGATCACTTTCACCTCCTCACACACTGCACTGTTTCCCGTGGCTCAGCTCAATCTATAGCAGCTATACGGTGGCAGAACTGTCTTTAGGACAGTTGGGAAGTAAGAGTTTCAAAGGCATCTGAGAATAAGTTTAGTAATTTACTACTGATTTGCTTTTTGTTTTTGTTTCTCTGTGGAGACCAAGCTGTTCTTGAACACACAGGGATCTACTTGCCTCTGCCAGGGATTAAAGGCCTGTATCACGCATGACTACTGATTTTTATCTTTTACTTTGTGGCTGGTCCTATGACAGCAGCAGAGCGTAAGACTCCAATTTTATCCTCAGAATAGTGAGGTGTGTTTTACTATCATCCGTATTATAATTCCATTTTTATATCTACAGATGAAACTGGTGTTCAGAAAGTTGAGTCACTTGAGGTCACATAGGTTCTGAGAGAGGAACAGAGTTTGTATGACACTCTATCAATACAAAAACAAGGAATCATTCTCCTTCTTTAGCTTGCTTTAACACTTCAATTAAAATTCTAACATCTATCCAGTCTGTTTCTGAGAACTTGTTGCCTTTATAGTCCTAGCAATTAAGCCCAGCTCTAGATGCTCATTAACAAATACCTGTAACTTGTAGTTATCAGGATAAAGCATTTAACACAAACTCCAAGTGGCTCCAAACCAAGGAAACCCAAGTGGAAAACTATTAGTCCAATTTAAAATGTATAGTCAAGACTCTGGATGGGGTCTTTTACTTGCTCTTTCTGCCTTAGGTGAATAAATCCAGCCAGATAAAAGAAACCACAACTAAAATGATTTAAATACAAATGCAAAAGAATACCCAATTGCTTTCTGAAATAAGAAAGATAACAGTAATAAATCCGCAAACACTAGCAAAGGCACAGACTCTAGGTTTCATACTATAACTTACAAGATTTGACTTACTACAAAATGTTTACCCAACCCAAATTTTCCCAAGATACCACTTGACTTTCTATTCTGTTGGTTTAGGTGATAATAAAAATGAGGATTTCTTAAGAGTTTCCTACTGGCCTAGCAGAACCAAGTATTAATTGATTATCTTTCTTACTGCTTTCTGGTTCATTTTTCTTACTCTCTTTAGATGGTTATTTGCTGTACCCACTTCTAAAAGCAGGCAGCTCTTGCCCGCTCCTCTAACTACTTTCTGAAAACTGGCACAGGCCATGGCTGGCGATGCTGAGACCCATGATTCGTGGGTAACCAACACTCATCTCTCAGGTGTTTCAAATGCTACACAAAGGTTAAAGGTAACTGAGGAACAAAGAAGCCTTCCTTTCTTCTCAAGCAGGAAAATAACTTTACAAGTCTTACTTTAGTGAGAAAAGATATGGGGAAGCTCTAATAATAAGCGTTAAATGAGTCTTTGTACAAACCATAACTCTATTTGGCTATCTTGCCATGTAACATTTTCCAGTATAATAAAGGTAGCTGAGATGGATCCTTATGCAGAAATATATTACAGTCCTTAGCCACCAAAATAGATTATTAAACATTACAAACAGTGGAAATCATTTAATTAAGCAAATTATACATTCAATATTAACTCGTTAATGAACCTAGTCTTTTAGACATAAACATTCAGAATTTGAGGGAAAAGTACAGTAAGATGTTGGGATCAGTGCCTTCGGTCTGAGAAGGTCATCACTGAACCCAAAGCAACACCCCCGAACTGCTAAGAAATATTAGCTCCAAGCACAGTATTTAATGTAGATTGAAAAACTAGAAGATTTCCATCCATGACACAATGCTGAGGTCATCTGTTAATATGTTCCCCAGTTGTTGAACTGGCTTACCACCAAGAAGTAGTGTTTGAGGAAGAAAGTTCACCTCTATCTTTGAAGACTGATAAAAAGCAAGCACCCCCTTTCTATATTTAAGGAAGAATGTTTTCTGGTGTAAGCTCTGCTTCTGGGTTCTGAGTGGGATTATCCACAGGAGATGAGATTCTATGCAGAAGGCCAAGCTTTCCAATAATGAGCAATCTGGCAAGAGCCTGAAAAGCTGGCAGGCTCAAAGGCTGCTTGCCAGAGGGCTGGGGACTTTTCATACTCCTTTACCATGATTCTGCCTTAGAAAGCAATGATTCAAGTTCAAAGTAAGGCAACAACTTGAGTTCTATGGAATGTATTATTTCTGTTCACCTGTATTCAAAACCAGCTAAAGGGAGAAAAAAAAAAA
>NC_034596.1:80199703-80228468 GCF_900095145.1 Mus pahari | reverse complement strand
GAGAGAGAGAGAGAGAGAGAGAGAGAGGAGAGAGAGAGAGAGAGATATCCCAGAAAACTGATGGCTATTTAGACTTGATCTCTGTTAGTCTTTAAGACACAAAAAGGAAAAGAAATCCATCTATAAAGTTGAATGTTTTGGTCATCATGAACACTTTGAAATCACTGAGCTTTACAATGTGCCACCAAACAGCTGTGCTAATATTCAATAGTAAAGAGGTGGTGTGGGGGTGTTCAGCAAGCAGGACATACTGCATTTAATTAACAATAAAAATAAATGTGAGAAAATAAGAGAAAAGGGCCCATACTGTACAGCCTATGGATCTCATTGGCTTTATAGTGAAAGTTTATTGTTTTTAATCCAAGTACAATCAGCTACTAGTTACATACAGTAAAAAAACAAAACCAGCCACAAAGCAATGATGATAGTCTGTGACAGTATACAGCGGAGGAAACACTCTGTTGGAACCCTCCTATGGATCCACACCTGACTTCAGCACTTAAGCTAACCCTCCCTCCCCAAATTAGTTTAAAAAAAAATATTAATAATGTCTTGCTTGGATATAGCAAGATTCTAAAATTTCTTGGGGATTCTGGAAAACTTTTAAAAATGAAAGTGGTAAAACAAAACAAAATTGAAACATGGAGACACAAGAAGCTTCCCCACACAAAGAAGCTTCCAGAGGTCTTAGCTTCAGGTCACTCAAATCAAACCACCTGCAAAGAAAAGAAAACGGGGTCACTCCAGGGAAGGCACACAGAAGACTTAGCAGACGTCAGCATCTATCATAGCAGGGTTCCATCTTCCCTAGGAACACAGAATCTAAGCCTTCTTAAGTCTTTTACAAATGAGATGGTTTACAAACAGCTGTTTCCTTTTCTGTATTGCAAATGTTAGTACTAGCACATACTTACTTGTTCAGAGCTAGAAAAATCATTTTTAGTAAAGTATGCTGTCCTCAGTACCTTGGCAGCAACCACATGACAGGCTACTTCTATGACTGGGTGTCCTTACCTTAGAGGACTATGACTCCATTCAAAACTAAGTCTCATATATATTTGGTCCGATTGAGGGCTCTTTCAGCCAGGTGACCACTTTCATCTGTGATCTTCTCCCAATCAGTCTGTCCGACCACAAAACCTATGGCCCTTTTCCTATCTGCATCCTTCTTTTCTTCTAGGTCTGCCCATCTCACCTAAAGAGAAAAAAGCATTAGACTGGGCTTTTGAGGGAGGGAACCCCAAAGGCAACCTCTTTGGATAATATGTTATTATTATTTGGGTAGAATAACGGACTTAAAATTACAAGTCAAAAAACTGTTTCCATTCCCGCCAAAGTGACCTTAAAATACACAGTTGTGACTCACCTGTTTCAAAACTTTCCCATAATTATAAGACAGAGTCCTACCACTAAAGGTCTCTTGACACATCCTATCAGCTCCATGTCATCTCTGGCCAGTGCCACAGGCATTCTATAGGAGCAAAACACTCTCCTCTAGCTCCCATTTTACAGCTCTGAGCCCTGTCTACTTAGTGTCAGTGTAGACATTCTCCCCCACTTTATCCTTTGCAATTAACCATTGCTTCCCTAGGCTTGTTTGGAGCCTGATATACCCACTTTTGAATTTCCATATTACATGATGACTATGTTTGTATAAATAGAAACATATACTATAGATCAAGGACAAAGTTTATACTTAGATCAAGGACAAAGCTTTATCTTTGTACAATAACTATTGCTTGAAATTTAATCAGAGAAACAAACAGGGGGCTAGTAGTATTATTTTCATTCCTAAACTACAGAGATCATTGCTTCAAATGTTATTATGGTAAGGTTTCAACTGCAGACATATGGGTTCAGGAGTATTTCCTATGGGTACTTTAAAAAGGTGGATTTATACTTAAAATACATGCATAAATCTCATATTCTTTAAGAGCAAAAAATATGAGAGATTATGATACTGTTTCTTGTACTGCACATATAGTATCAAAGCATAGACTATATTTTAATATGCTATACTGTAAATACGGCTTGTGATTTTTTTTTTTTTATGTCCCAAATATACACAACACTGAAATTCTGTGCTCTTTACATTGGCCATGGAAATGCATTACTGCTTTAAGGTACACTGACTTTCCTTCTTAACACCCACAAGACTGACAATGAAGTGGTCAGGCTTCTAACATCTTGTCAGAGGGAAAACAGAGCAATAGTAGGGAAACTGGTTAACACTTGACTTTTCTATTTCTTCTTTGGCTGTACATGTACACATGTGCACTGGTGCAAAGCACATGCCAGTGTGGAGGCTAGCAGGCGATCCCTGGTGTCATCCTCTCGAGTAAACTGGGGTTACAGGCAGGCCACCACACCCACCTGACTTCTGATCTGGGGATCTGAGCTCTGGTCCTCACACTTGCTCGGCAAGCACTTCATCCAAGCCATCTCCCTAGTCCCACACTTGACTCTTCTTAAATAGTTTATTCTTGAGCCAAATATGAGTGACCATGGCCTGGGAACACAGATTACAGTTGTACCAAATAGCATGCTCCAATGTGGAAGCAGTTTCATCACGTTTTACAGGCACAAAACAAAAATAAACTATATACTCTATTTTCAGATACACTGGTGGGAATCTTTAACAAATATGGCTTTCCCTCCTCCTGGGAATTTCAAATACGCATGAAAATCTCTTTCCCCTGAACCCTCTCTCTCTCTCTCTCTTTTTTTTTTTTTTGGTGGTATTGGAGATTGAACCCAGGGCTTTGCATATGCTGGATAAGTGTCTTATCATCGAGCTTTATATCCAAAAAATATGCACTATAAGTAATTCATACCTACTCTTAGTTCCACTTAGGATCAAGGGTATACATTTATTGAAATATTACTAGTGCTAAGTGATAAAGGATGGATGGGCAGATATTCAGTGACCACTGAATGAAGAAAAAGTTAGTTCAGCTCACAGTCAATTTAAAATGCACAGAGCATCCTCATAGTTAAGTAGACTAAGTAATTGTACTCAGCTACTTAGTCTTTTAAAGATTTATTTTCTATACTGTGTATGAGTGATCTGCCTGTACATGCAGCTGATGTTTGCAGTGTCCCTTGCCAGAAGAGGGCATCAGATTCCCTGGAACTGGAATGAAGACAGTTGTAAGTCACCATGTAGGCATTAGGAACCCAACCTGAGCCCTCTTCAAGAGAAGCAAGTGCTCTGAACGGCTGAGCCATCCCTCTAGCCCCATATCCTGCTACTTTTGAATCTAAAGTTTAGACTCTGAAAACAGAAAATTAATTTTTATTTATTATTATTATTTTAAAAGAAAACACTGATTTTAGTGGTCACTGAGATAGCTATGCTGGCTAGCTTTTTGTTGTTGTTTTGTCAACTTGAGAGAACTAGAATCATTTGGAACCTGGACTGAGAAAATTAACCCTACCAGACTGGTCTATGCAAGTCTGTGAAGCATTTTCTTGATTAGGGTTGATGTGGGTGGACCCAGACCATATGGGAGAGACGTCCGTCACCTTGGGCAGGTGAACGAAAGCAGGCTGAGCAGGGGAGCCAAGAAGCAGCTCCCTCCATAATTTCTGCTTTGCTTTCTGTCTCCAGGTCCCTGCCCTGACCTCAGTCAGTGGCTGGAGTGTGAGCTAAGCATTCCAGGAGATGAGAGCCCCTGGCCTTTCCTCACATTACTTTTTTTAAGGGTATTTTATTATAGCAATAGAAACCCTAACTAAGACAATGGGTGAAAGTGCCTGCCACAACGCCTAATCATCTGCACACATTCACGCATGCTGCATAAATTACTATGATTTTTTTTTTAATTGCCGGGTGTGGTATTCCAGGGGTACTAGGTGTCCTAGAGTTTCAGGACAGCAAGGACTATGCAGAGAAACCATGTCTAGAAAAACCAAAATGTTCAAGTTCCTTCTAATTTTCCTAAAGATAATTCTGAGATTTACAACATCATGTTATTTTTTGATGGAGAGGGTAACTTAATTATATAAAAAAAATATTTCTAAGAAACTTAGAACTTCTTGAAGATCAACCCCTTTCTAACCCTTTGAAGTTGTATTAAATGCTTCGAGACTGCCCTTTCTAGTTTATGTGTGAAAAAATGCAAGTGCTCAAACTCTGTGTAACATCACCAGCACAAGTTACATTTTAAAACCTAGTCATTTAGGTAATTTCTAATATGGCCAACTCTATAGAATCACTGTTTGAAGATAGTCATAGTTATTTCAGCAAAAAAATAGAGAAAAATAGTTTCCATTTCAAATTCTTGGGGAGTGACTTGAGAGTTACAGTTCTGTTTACAGAGTAATTTGAAACAGGTTGAACCCTAACCCTACTGTTCAACCTGTTTTGCTCTGTGACACTGGGTCTTACTCTGTAGCCCAGGCTGGCCTCAAGTCATGGACAATCTTCCTGCCTTTATTTCCAAGGTGCTAAGATTGCAGGGTGCCTTACCACACCTAGCTTGAGCCAATTCTATGTCAGGTGGCCTCAGAGTTCAAGTCCTTATGTATGTCTGGGCATAGGTTTAAGGCCATTTCCAGGACTTCCCTTCCCCATCTCCTCAAACTATGCAGACAAGAGTAGGTTTATACTATGTTTTTAGTATTTGAACTGTTTTGTTTCTCAATACAGACCTGGAACTCACTATTTAGACTAGGCTGACCATGAAATCACAGATATTCACCTGCTTCTGCCTTTTTAATGATGGGGTTATAGGCGTGCCAGCATATCTTAGTCATCTGCAGTATATCAATGAGCTTTAAAATATAGTCTTTGAAACAATACCCACTATAAATCTACTAATACGCTTTATTCTCTCATACTAAAATATTGTCTTATATTCAAGCACTAAGAAAATTAATTTGAAAGAAACACAGAGAGCCTAGAGAGATGGCTCAGGATTTAAGGGCACTTGCTGTTCTTGCAGAGGACCCTGATTTGATCTGGCAAGTATATGGTAGATTATATCCATCTGTAACTTCAGATCTAGGTGGTATGATGATCCTTCTAGCCTCTGCAGGCACCAGGCACGTACATGTTTTATACAACATACATGTAGGTTAACAATCATACCAATAAAATAGAAATAAATACGCTCTGAAGAACTGACTTATCTATGTTAAAACAGGGTAGGTATGTCTGTAATTGTAGTGCTTTTTGTTTTTTACTGGGAACAAGAGACTAAATTTAGTTTTTGTTTTTGTTTAAAAAAAAAAAAGACATTTATTTATTATATGTAAGTACACTGTAGCTGTCTTCAGACACTCCAGAAGAGGGCATCAGATCTCATTACGGATGGTTGTGAGCCACCATGTGGTTGTTGGGATTTGAACTCAGGGCCTTTAGAAGAGCAGTTGGTGGTCTTAACTGCTGAGCCATCTCTCCAGCCCCTATTTTTGGGTTCTTATATTTGCATGACAAACACTTTATGGACAGCCATTTATTTCTCCATCCCCAACTTTTTAGAACACAAATGCTTCATGCTTCGGTAGTTAGCGACAAAGGCCTCCTACCCTCTTCTTCCCAGGCTGAGAAGCGCGAGTCTCATAGTCGTCCGGGAGCTGAAGGTAGTCCTCCATTCTGCTGGCGATCGCCTCCCAGTCTCGTTTCCTTTTAGTGCCAGTCCTCAAGCCATCCAACTTGTCTGAGGGACAAACACAGAGCCACGGCATTAAGGGTGTGTGAATTTGTATGACACACAAAGGAAAAGGAGGGTTGGATTGTTTCCAGAGGGCATATCCACATTTTTCAATGCAGCATCATTTTCAGATTCAAGCTATCTTCTTGGCTAAGAAAATATCAAATTTTATGTGATTCCCACCATCTGTTTGGTGTTTGTACCAGTAGTCGTATTTTTATTTTGATGGTTTTAGTTATAAATATGGACAAAGCAAGAAAAGATCCTGTCTCCTAGGTTCCCACCCTCGGGGGGGGGGGGGAAATCACACTTATCACACTTCAGCTATCATGCTCTGAAAAAAAGAAAAATAGGTCTCTTTAAAACCAATTACTGTCTTTTCTTTACCACAGCGTTAACACTACTCAGTTGATCTACAATGATGTGTAGTGTGTCATATGAAAATCAGACAGCAGCAAGACGGTAACAGGATCCGTTTAAGGATGTGTTTATGACTTCCTAGGAGCATCCATGAGTTAACATTGATGAGTAGACGACTGTGACCCCACTCTCTGAGTGTAATATAAAGCACCGATGGCCACTCTTGTACTTTGACTATACAGATAAGCACTGCTGATTTACCAAGCTAAAAGCTGGTAAGTCAGCCCAAGTAACCAGATCTGGTATTTCTTCCTGCATTATGAAACTGAAAGGAGTTGGCCTCCTAATAGCTCACTATTATCAAATAAGCAGCACATTCAGAAATTGTGATATAGGAGATTAAGTGTCTTAAATAATGCACAATGAGAATGTGTTGTCTTTTTTTATTGGTTAATATTGACTCTAAATACAGGTATGGAATATTATGAGTTATATACATTTGAGTTTCAATGAAGTGCTTGCACCCCCTGAAGTTATCTGAACATACTACTGTTAAGGTAGGCTAATAAAGGAAAGCTTAACTGTTTCAGACACACATAGCAAACATTCATCTCTGTAAAGGATGAAGAATGTGAAGTAGAAATGTTTAGCACCAAGTTGGAGAGAATTCTACATGGAGCATGCAGTGGAAGCAATGTCAGGAAGGGGGAGTTAGGCTTTCAAATATACAAACTCTACACACAACTAACTGTACTCAAACTTTAAAAAGCCGTAACGATATTGCATATCTGGCAAAGGTTTTAGTTCCCATACCCTTCCCTCACAAAAGCAATTATTACTGAAAAATTCAGTAATGTAAATGACAACAATTTACAAAACTGTATTATCTTGTTTCAACAAAATTTCCTGATAGGCTCCACAGAACCAATCTTCTACCTCTTCTGTTGATTAAATGCTGTACTACATGGCTCTACTGACAGGCCATATTGTACAGTATCCTTGACTACACAGGGACACAGACCATGGTAACAGAAAACCCAAGACACCCCATAAGCAATGAAGCTGACCTTAGTCCAACAATGTACAGTGGTAAGAGAAGAGTAATAATAAGCTCCAGTACACTCATTAAATAACTTTAAGGATTCCCAAACTTAGTACAATCAACTTGGTGTGAACATTCTCTGAAGGGAAGGTTTCACATTTCAATTCTAACAACAGAGCATGCACAGCCAGGCAGAAATAGAGAAAAGGCAGGGTGGAACCTGCAGAGTATGTCCTTGTACTCTAGGTAACGGCAGGAGGCACAGGCCCGGTGGGGATTTGCACCTTGGAGCCCCAGAGCCTGCATTTCTAGTCAGAGCACCTTGATTTCAGATTATATCGTGCATTCATGTTTCAAGTTTCATTTGAGTGTGGAAGAAAGGCTGAACACCTCGTCCAACAAATACCAGAGTCCCAAACACTCAGATGGTATAAAGTAAGGGAAGAGGCATCTGGTGTTGGTTACAGAAGAAAGACTGGTGTCCAATCCACTCACACATTAGAGGCCTGGGTCACAAAAGATGAAGTTTTAAGAGGATGAAATTTTTGATCCAAGTTGGTCAGTCACAGAATTTACCACATCTTTAAAACACTGCATATTAGTATAGCACAACAAAAAAATTCCATAGATACATCTATTATTTTCTAAATGTAAATGGTACTTGAAAAATTTTCCAAGTGAACATATAAGAGTTATGTGTCTACATAAATGACAATTACATCTCAACTGTGAAAGGAAGATTCCGTCTGTCTGGTGAGTACAAGTGATGGCAAGAGCAGAACACTTTCTCTGGAGAGACCATTAGGATGGTAGCAGTTTCCAATACTCTAGGTCTTACAGGTGTGAGAAACTGACCTCACATCACTGCAACTGAAGTAGCTTCAGAGCTAAAGCCCAGCAGGTATGTGTAAAACCCAACTTGTGCATTACTATGTCTATCTCCCAGTTAGGACAGAGCAGTCAGGTGTAACTAACACTGGTCAGGTAGCTGCCAGTCACACTGCAATACCATGCTAGATACAGCTCAGGCCACTTCTGAACTGTTTGAATTGATGCTGCTTCCGATTTAACAGACATGAGCTGACCTGTATATTAAGCACAAGTCAAGATTCTGCAAAGAATTCTGACAATCTGCTTGGAAGAGTATAGAAGTATTTTCTTACTGAAGCCTATGATCAGAACTCTTCAGCTCCAAGTTTCAGCTCTCTCGGCTCAATATGCCACACAGGTAAAGCTCAAGTGTGTTCCCACCTTAGCAAAATCACATTGCTAAAAGAAATGTAAGAACGCTGGCAGAGTACTCAGGGAAGCAATCTCTACCTGGTAACCAAACAGTCAATGTGATACGAAAAGCAACACAAATACGCTAATTCTCAGATGATCCTCATGAGTTAGAAGAGAATTCCCAACTGGCCCAATCGCAAAGAAAACACTTTGATAAATCTTATAGTCAATTTTCCTTCTTCCAAGGCTGGATTAATTCTCAAGATAATCCAGCGGTGCCAGATGCCAGGCAATTATACAAAACATCACTCACTCTTTTTAAAACTAATTAAAAATTCCCCTTTCTAGATTTATCACCAGACCATTAGTGCCATTACTGAAAGGATTTATGACAGATCCATTTCTGCAATTTACTGTGTAGTATCTTCAAAACTGACAGACTGTATAAGATACATTTCTGAGAAATAAGTAGTAGACAAGTCATATTTCCCAGAAATGAATACAAATATTAATAATGTTTTTCTTAAACAGTTACCATGGCTATATTCCATTTTCTTTTCTCCTCTAAAACGAGAAAGGAAAACAGAAAATGGGATGGCATTTTTTTTTTAAAAAAGCAAAATCCCAAATCATGTATTATACAAGGCTCTGGAAGAATATTTGTTAAAATATGCACCATTCTGACAATTCCCTTATTTTTATGATTGTTCTTTGCCACAAAAGCTAATCAATAAAGCACTGACAGAATCAAATCATCTTATAGTCTCACAGGTTATTTTAAAAGTAAACAACTTCAAACAGGGCTAACCTAATTCAAAACAAGCAAAACTAAAACACCACCCTTTTAAAAAAGGAAGTTGTAGCTATTATTTTCTTAAATATTTAACTGTATTTAAGCAAATAAATGTCTATGGTATATGGAAAGGAGACGGTTGACTATTATTAAGATTTCTCTCAAGAAAGATTAGTAGATAAATACATCAATAAACCACAAATAATTTTCATTTGACACACGCTAAAACTTTTTTAGACTTTATAGCAAACACCTATTCCCATAATACAATAATGGAGCTTGTGAACTTATCTTTTAATATACAACCTAGTCAAAACCAGCTATCTCTAACCCCAGTGCTTGGGTACAATGCAAGACATGACCCATGCAAGTGTGTATACATTGTATCCCCTTTGATATAAAACACACACCCTATGTAGCCAGAGTGCTGAGTAGCCAGACTAACTCTGCAAATTCAGGATTAGATGGTTGCTTGGTTTTGGAGTAAGTACACCAGCAGCAAGAGACGCACAAGAGCCACCTTTCCTAATCAGCGAGGTCTTCGTAACCACAAGGCCTGGCATGGCACCGTGCCTTAAAATTTTATTGACACATCTTAATTGATATGTTAAATTAGTCTCTTTAAGTAAAAATAATAAAAAAAACAACCCCCCCCAAAACACTACCTTACAATATCAAACTAAAATACTAAAGGAATCCATTTAATACAATTTTTTTTTTCCTGACTAAGTCAAGCAACTCAAAGGTTTGATTTAAAGTTATTTTAAAAGGTTAACCTTGTAACACAGCACTAAAGACAGCCTGAAGGAAAACTTAAATGGAGTCTCCTTGAATATTCAAATTATATATTTACTTTCCTTTCCTTACCACAGAAACTCAAATTTATTACCCAAGGTATTTTCTTTTCAGTTACTTTTAAAAACCCAAATATTTATTAAAATCATTACTAAAGTACTCAAAAACAAGCTCAACTTTGGGTTACAGATAAGTATTCTTAAAAAAAATGTTAGGGACACATTTGTCATTAATACTAAAAAATGAATTTCAGAAATGATAGTGTGTTATAATGCTTATCAAATATTTCTAATTATCCCCAAAACTTCCAATGATACCAAAAGGATTTTTTTTTTGTAGAAAATATGCTTTTTAATCTGTCACAGATATAAGTAGTTAAGGCAGAAGCTGGTGAAATGACTGAAGGATGTGGGTTGGCCAAAATCTTGCTTTAAGAAGAAGTTTTCGGCCCTTGACTCTTTGTGCAGTGAAAAGCTCTACGACCATTACCATGAGGTATCACATATAAAAACAGGAAAAAGGAAATACCCACCTAGCTTTGCCTCAGAAGTGTCCATCTCCCATTTGCTTTTCGGAATGTAACCCTAAATCGTACACAGAGAGAAGCTCGAAGGGTTAGAAAGAGACACATACATGCATAACACGTTTGAATTGGAAAAGCATTAAAACTGGGACTGGATTCAGTTTCCACTCACTAGTTACAAATATATCCTTATGGAAAACACAACTTTATCATCCTTGAAGAAAGTAAGTGACCAAATTCACCAAACTTCCCTGCAGACTTCAGATTTCAGTCATCAGGGTAGGATCATGAAGGCGATTTGAGGTAAGTACAGTTGAGGATTCACAACTGTACCCTCAACAGCAGATGGACAACAATTATGGTAAGAATATACAGTTACTGAGCTAGGATCAATATCATTCTGAGAATTTATAAGCTAGCTAGGTACTTTCAAAGTACAACTGCTATTCTCAAATAATTGAAGCCATGATGTCCAAAAGTGTTCTTCAAGACAGTCACTTCATATTTCAGTGTCACTTTAAATACTTGAAAAGAAAAACTGACGAACTACTGCATTATGAAGCTCACACTCACTTAAAATGACTCAATTCATGTACCAGTTTGAGCATACAAAGGCTAACTTTATTGAATCAACTTCAGAGCAGTTCTGTTTCACCAGATGAAAATTATTTCTGATATCTTATAATATTATATTTCCTATTATGTGATAAAACCAGAAATTACTACAGGCAATTTACAGCTTACATAAGATAGGACTGAGTAACTTACACAGACTTCCCAAACATTTTCCAATGTCCCAGGGTGCCTTTAACTATGTTTATTCTACTAACCAGCTTATTCCATGTTATTTATCATAACTCCCCGTTTCCTTTTTTTGGACTGTGTTTTCAAATAGATCCTATTATACAGAAACATTAATATTAGGACCTAGTAAACCAGACCAATTGATTGAAGGTTTTTGTTTTTGTTTTCTTTTTCTTTCTTTTCTTTTCTTTTTTAATGAGCACTCTTCTCTACTGTGGAGAATGTTCAAGGTCACAGAACAGACTCACACCCAGCTGAGCTGGAAAAGCTGCTGGAGACAGTTTAACAATCTCTACAGGAGAGTTTCTTGAGCACCCTTACTCCAAGAAATCTTTAGGTTTATACACTGTAAGTCTTTACGCCAGAACTAGGAATTAGTAGGTATTTCAGATTATAAATTACATCATATTTCTGAAAAACGCTTTAGACCAAATCAAGAAAAAGCTCTGCTAAAGCGATGGTGTTTACAAATACCGAGAAAACGTGTATAAGAGTGTGATAAAAGCACCTGAAAACCTTAATCACTGAAATTATGTATTTATATTCTAAATCATATGGACTAGGTTTGCAGAAGCACTAAAGGCAGGAATGTATCTTCACCAATAATCTCTAAGGATTTCATCCAGTACAGAACTGAAAATGCAAAGTTTACTGAGATTTCTGTTAAATTGTTTTGAATGACAGGAAACTCGAAACTCGTTCACATTACCTTGGTTAATATTCTCCAGGAATCTTTTACCCTTGGGATATGTTCCAAGAATAAAAGAGCTGGGTTCTGCTATATGTCTGGGTTAAAGAAGCTTTAGATTAAAGTGAAAAGAGAATTCATTACCCCTGCTGGAACTATCTTAATTCATTCTTAAAACTATCATCCTTCTGTTGTTAAAGTAGCAGGCTACTTGGAAATAGTTCAGCAGAGTAGATTTTTAAGGCTTCTTTACCAGTTCTCTGATGTAAAACTAGTGTTGCAACATGTTTCTCTTTAAAAGGTAATTGTACATGTAATTAGGCTCCAAGTTGACTACATTTAAACAAGTGAGATAAAATAAAAAAGCCACAAAGATGGAGCTGCCAAAACACTTCTCCTGTGTTGGCTACATGTAGCAAGTAAGGTTATTAACTGTTAAGAATAGTGTGGGTCTTTATGTAAATTTCCCCTCACATTTTAAATCATGTATGTCAAAATGAAACCTGATTAAGAAAAATAAGACTATTAAAAAAACATACTGAGACTCAATTATCATTACCTTTAAAGCTTAGCTTTTAATCCATTTTAAGACATCTAGGAATGTAGAGGTCGACACCAATGCTATATAAACACAATTTCTATAACGAATCTTCTATGTCATACATGGCTTTAAAGAGACCATTCTTTGTAGACTATGTTTTAGGGAATAGGAATCAGGGATCTCGGTTTGTACATTTTCATTAAGAGAAGTAAGGAGAAGCAACTTTAGCAAGAGCTGAAATGTCAAATAAACCAAGTAATACTGTGGATTTTAAAGGCAATACTATCTAAAGGCATTGTTAATTTATGTACCTCATTAGCCAACACTGAAACATCAGTAACTTTATAGGTTTTACTTCTTGAGTGACAGAGTAAGGGAAACATCTCCACAGAGGTGTAATCAAAGCACTTACAGGAGGTACACAAAACTTTAAACTCACATCATTAAGTATCTCATCAGCCTGGGTAAAAATCCATTGCCTACACAGTCATTTTTGCCATCATTTAACAAGAGAAAACAAGAACAAATCCAGCAGCCAGTGACAGCCCTTTGCCACTTCATTCAGTAAGTTCTTCTGACTCAAGGTAAACAGAACTCAGTTTTGAGATCTTACAGCAAAGAGATAAGAGTATGCATATGTTGGGTAGGCTATACCACATACCTGCTGGAATGGAAAAAAGCCCTTTCATATGTAATTACTTTCTTGAAAAGTATACTCCCCTACAACCAACCACAGCTAGATGAGTACAAAGATGAGTTTCTTAGTACTCTTAAAATTTCCCTAACAACATAGATTTTTCTTGGACTAGGGAAAAATGAAGAGAGCACATAGCTTCCAGGAGGATGATGACAGAAGCTTTTACTGTAAAGAGTGTGTATCAACACTAATAATAAAACTACAGATCTGAATATAATACTCCTTAAGAATAACAAAGAGACACTTTGCTCAAAGTGGTTGGTCTGTCTCCTACCAGTTCGTTTTCCTCTTCTTCTGCATCTTTCTTTTCCTCCTTCTGGTCTTCAATGTTAGCATCAAAATCTTCCATCTCTACCTACAATATGCCAATAATCATTTTTTAAAAAGGATTGCATTAGCATTTAAGAAAGTGTTGACTCACTAAGATCTGGAATGAGCACAAGACAGCAGGGGCTCTCCTGTTATATACAACATGAATCCCAACACTCTGAACTTTGAAGTGGGACTAAAAGACTACAGAACAATACTTCTGCAATATACCCTGGATTTGTCATCTTTATCTTTGTAAAGCTGGGTAAAATCTTTTACTCCAAGTAGGTGGTTTTTTAATACTTAAAGAGATTACAGTCTTTTAAAAACTTTTAACAAGTATTTCTCTAATCAAATTTCAAAATATGTGAAAAAGAGGGAGGGGGTACATCAACAGCAAATATAAGAGATGATAGAGCAAACAGTGGTTTGGTAGAGGCTGGTCCACAATGAGTTCAATACACATGGGTGCACATGGATGTGAGGAGTATTTACAAGTTAAAAGAATAACAGAACACAGTGATGAGAGCCATCAAGAGCTGGTTTAAGAGTGGGTTGATGTTTCTAACATGGTGGCTCCTACTAAAGAAACAGAGAACCCTGTAAGTGGAGCAAGTGTGTGACGCTAACATGGTGTGTTTCAGGGAGACTTCAGAAAATAATTGTAAAAAAAATTTAAAGCACTCTACTCAAAATTGTTAACTTTTTTTTTCCCCCAACAGAATCTAGCTATGTAGACCAAACTGTCCTCAAACTCACAGAGATCTGTTTGCCTTTCCCTCCCAAGTGCTGGGATAAAAGGCAACACCATCAGGTCTCATGAAAATTGTTAGTTTGAAGGTAGACAGTCTATACAAGGTATATAAAAGGCAATCTAGGAAACTAGGATGGATATAAAACTGGCAAATCTATGCTCTTAGAAACAGGTTCTTTTCATGTGTGAATAAAACCTGAGCTAAGGATAGCACCCTCAGTGACTTGTTTAAGGCCTTGAAAACACAGGTCAGAAAAGGAGACTGTCCTAGTGATAGCTAGCAGAAGAATGTGGACACATGAAAGCCAAGGAGAAAGATGTGTTTTATGAAGGTGGCATGATTGACTGATCACATGAGGCTATGAAGTCTGTGTGACAAGTGTCTGCTGCCAAGCCAGAGTCTCACTCAGCAACGACAGCACCATTCAAAGAACGAGATTAAACGAAACAGAAGCACACAAGTGACTGAAGCAGAAAGTCACCCTCCTTTCAGGGTATGTTCTTCCACCAAACTAATAACTACTATGCAAGTTACCAGTGAGTGAAAATGTGTTGGGAACAAGAAATAATAGGCACTTATAGACACTTATTACAAAATGAAAAAAAAAAAAAAAAAGCAGAAAAATCCAAGAGATCTGACTGGTGTGCTAATAAGGTTTAGACCAATGTCTACATCACATTGAAGTAAACTGTCATCTCAAACTGTCATATGAACCAAATGTAGTGAACCGAGAACACATAATTCATGTAGCATTCCTGCTAAGGTTTTGTTTTTACACGTCTATTTGTTCATTCATTCACTGACTTCACTTATGTCTGTATGTGTGAATATACACATGTGCCACTGCCCTGGTGCACAGCAGGTCAGAGAGCAATCTGTAGGAGTTATTCCCCTCTATGATGTCATCCATTTAGCCATCTCCCAAGACCTTCTGCTATTTAACTTAAACTTAAAGTAGTGGAATTAAAAGTGTGTGGCCGGGCGTGGTGGCGCAGGCCTTTAATCCCAGCACTCGGTAGGCAGAGGCAGGAGGATTTCTGAGTTCGAGGCCAGCCTGGTCTACAAAGTGAGTTCCAGGACAGCCAGGGCTATACAGAGAAACCCTGTCTCGAAAAACCAAAAAGAGTGTGTGAGGCCTTATTTTCGAAGTCAAGGTTTCTCACTGAACCTGGAACTCACCAATTTGGTTAGACCAGTTACCCAATGAGGCCCAGGGAGCTCTCTTATCTCCCCCTTCAAAATGCTGGGATTACAGGCAAAGGTTAATGCACCCAGTTTTTATATGAGGTTGGGAATCAAACTCAAGGCAAGCAATTTACTGAATAAGCCATTTTTCTTATCATAAAAGTGCTACAAAGGCTGGGCATGGTGGTGCATGCCTTCTCTGTGAATTCAAGGCCAGCTTCATCTATGAAGGAGTTCCAGGACAGCCAGGACACACAATGCTTCATCCTATCACCACCAAAAAGAGGTTTTATAGAGTACATCATCAGGACAGGAGATGAATATAGACTATTTTAAATTTAAGTCAAGTGCTGTTCCTAGCTCTGTTCCCCCACAAGTCATCAGCATGCAATTGGGCAGATCCTGAGAGGAGATCAAAGCAGGAACCGTCAGGAGGGTATGTGTGTGTTTAAACCTTTGTGGGTATATTAGAGAGGGTGTACATCATTAGGCAGGGCCAGTGTGCTGGGGGTGCATCATTTACATAGAGAGGAATTCCAGATTCCAGGTGCTTGCTGGATATGACCATATAAGGAGAGGAAATTTAACCTAGGTACAGACTCTGTGATCTCCTCTGGTGGGTCAAAGAAGGGGGCCAGGACTATGCACCTGAGACATGCACGCTGGGGACAGTGGGCGAGTGGTCCTACTCCTGCAGATCTCAGGATGAGATTCCCGGGGTTTGGACACACCTCAACCCCACTCTTGCTCCGGACCAGTTCCTCCTGGTGCCATGGCACCCTGGCCCCACATCTCTCTCCCTCTTTTTATAAAGGGGCAGTATCATCATAGATATTGGTATCCATTGTGGGAGGTTCTGGTACTGGACCAGAATGAAATGGTTCTGGTAATGTTGCTTATCTGTTGCTGTACGAATTGAATAAGGCAGGGGCCCAGGACAAAGAGGGTCTCAGTAACTAGGATGGGGTCAAGCAATTAAAAGCAACTTTCCTCCCCCAGTACAACACAAGTCCCTCGTTTTCTCCTCCGCCGGGGTCGGGGGTTGGGATGGCGTGTCCTCTGTCTCCTCCTTCCCTGACCCGGCAGTGAGATGCAGGCCCTCTTCTTGGTTGGTGGGGTGATATCAGACATTTCTGGCTGGGACCCAGATAGGCTTCCGTTAGTCCTTTTGTTCTGAAAACACACAAACTTTTAAAGGTAATGTTGTAGGGACATTTTTGTATTAACACATGTATGGAATGTGCAGTGTGCACAAATCAGCTAATGATGATTCTCAGCTTTATGTTTGAGCAGGTAAAAGGCAACTGTCAGTTTGGACTGAGTAACCAAACTGTAATGTAAGTCTTCATCCGTATGAGGTATGATGGATGGGTCCGTGCCATATGAGAGGATGACATGTAATCTTAAGCAGCCAGGAAGGTTCATTGGCTTCTGCAGACATTCACATCTCAGCTAGTCTTGTGCGCTGCTCCCGTGGAAGGAGTCAGCAATTGTGCCACCTGTCTTGTTGAGTTTTGGATCTCTTTTTTTCAAGTCCGAAGTCAAGATTTTTAGGTCTTCTGGTCAAATCTAATCTTAATTAACTTTGAAGGAATCCACAGTTTTTTGCTTCCTGTTGAAACAAGAACAAAACTTCTTCCCCAGTACACACATTTCCGGACTTCCATTCTGAGGTTCACACATCCTTAATGTATATAGGATGATTCAATGCAGCAGTCCTTTCTAAAACCCAGTGCTCTCCCCCCAAGTAGCTGTGCTACCTGTCTTACTGACTTTTTTAAAATTTTAAGTCAATAAAGCATTATTTAATCTATCTCTGGAAGACCTTATATCACCCTTGTGTTGTTTGAGCATTTCCTTTCAAGTGTGGTCAGATCTTTCCACAAATTGCTTGAGCTGTAGTATTATCCAAAATCTAAAATGAAACACATCCATCTACCAGATTTCATTTCTTTGGGTGCCTTTAGGGTTATTTTCAGTAGGTAATGAAGCTTGACTATAAATAACAAAGTTAATTTTTAATCATCTGGAATAAGTTTCACAGTTTTTTAATGCAAAACAACTCTTTCTGCATGTTGAAAGTCAGTAATTAAGAAATTCTGGAACAGCTAAACTATGGAAATAGCATATAGCTCTAAATATTAGACTGAAGCCTATGGCCTTTGAATTACTTTACATTTATTTCCTAACTTATGGCCTGCCATTCCTGATTTATTGGCATCTGTGTAAAAGGTAGCAGCTTTAGAAATTGGTGTCCCTCTGACTAAAGAAGAATCCAGTTAGTTCTTTTTTTTTTTTTAAAGATTTATTTATTTTTATTTATATGAGTACATTGCAGCTGTCTTTAGACACACACCAGAAGAGAGCATCAGACCCATCACAGATGGTTGAGAGCCACCATGTGGTTGCTGGGAATTGAACTCAGGACCTCTGGAAGAGCAGTCAGTGCTCTTAACCATGGAGCCATCTCTCCAGCCCCAGTTAGTTCTTTTTTAAGTTGCTTGCTTTTGGAGTATTTGTTATTAATTTCTTCCAAAATGTTATTGCAAGCCCTTTGCCAGTCTTTACTGATTACTCATAACTAGGCAATCTCAGCATTAGGATAAGGCACTACATCTCTGTGAAGTCTATTTTTGTTAATTGACTAAGTCCAATTCTTTCTTTTTTAAAAATTTTATTAGATTCTACTAGCTACCTAATTTAATGAATGAAAGATTAGCTGTAACCCAAAGGAAAACATTGGTTTTCCCATTGTGTTTTTCAATAAATGTCCCCTGCCCCAAATTTTATTTATTGAGTGCTCTGCTGCATATACATCCACATGCCAGAAGAGGGCATCAGATCCCATTACAAATGACTGTGAGCCACCAAGTGGTTGTAGGGAATTTAACTCAAGAACCTCTGGAAGAGCAGCAGTGCTCTTAATCACTGAGCCATCTCACCAGCCCCTCTTCTTCTTTTAAATAATTAATTTAGAAACCCTTTTAATATAGGGTTTTAATTTTTTTACTGCTTACTTGCTAAAAACACCCATTCTAAGATATTATCTTCTTTATGTATAAGAATCACTGTGGGAGAATGCGTAGTAGGCAGAATAACTAAAGCACTATTCAGCTGGGATCCAAGCGATCCTCATGTGCTTCCTTCCTGTAATGTCTCCACCAGAGCCAATTCTACTTCAGTCTCAGCCGATAATGTTCTTGGACTATTAATCATCTTGTAAGGTTTGAAATAAATTACTTAGCTTTTGGTAGTTAATCCAATAGTGAGCTGCAGCTGGTTAATATCTCCCAGCAGTATTTGAAAGTCACTGAGTGTTTATAAACAATCTCTTTTACTCTGTAACTTCCGTGGTTTGATTTCTCAAAGACCTATCCTATATCCTGGACAATTTACAGAACTCCCTTCCTGTATTTCTTAAGTAACAATCTACAATCCGCAACAATGCAATATTCCTTTTTATTTCATCAAACATTTTCTTTAAGGTATCTACATCTGAATCAGCCAATAAGAGTCACCCATATAATGAATGACTAATACCTTTGGAAATGTAAACAGCACTGGCTTAGTACTTTATCCTTGATAGTGGTGGGTTTTATACCAGTAAGATTAGCTCGCCCAACATTTTTTTTCTCCCATGGAGGAACCATTGACGCTATTAAGAAAAAACAAACAAAAACAAACGTTTCCCATAAAGGGAACTTTAATACCGAGTTATTCCCAATATTACGGAAAAACCAAAAAACATTTCAACAAAAATAAACACGTGGGTTCTGTCCAATCGGCCTGGAGGATTTATCCCAGGTTTGCCAATGGTCCTGGCAGATTTTTTTTCTCCCATTTCCTCTGAGCCTTACATTCCTGCTTCATCCTTCATCCCCTCCCCTTTACCATCGCCTCCGCAGTCCTCTCTCCTCCCCTCCAGGGGTGGCAGGAGTGGTCTGGCAGGGGTCTGCTGGCAGGGGTGGGTTCTTGAGAGCTGCATTCTGTCTCAGACTTGAAGAGCACACTGAGGTGCGCCTGATGGTTATATCCTGCTGGTTGGGGTGCCCTGTTGGGCTCCCGTGGAGAAAATTCCCTCTTTAAGGTGGCAATCTGACATTGGAGGAGGAATCCAGCCCAGGTTGGGTGGAAATTAACCAGAATTGCCTGGATCTCCAGATCCACAGCAGGAGGGAGGGGTAGATTGGGTGGGGCCAAAGGCCAAGATTGAGGAAGCAATCAGGTGGGTTTTTTAATTTTGTTTTTGTCCCTCCCCACCCCTCCCACCCCTCCCCGAATCTCCTAGTTTCCCATGACATAGAAAGTTTTGAAACACTGAGAGAGAAGCTTCACAGGGGATTCCCCAAAGTCCCAGCTGTGAGTTAGTCCTGCAAATTTTAGAGAAACTGAGGACATTCCTAATGACATTACTAGTCAATGTATAACAGGGCTTTTTCTTTTTTGTTTTGTTTTCAAGAATAATAAAAAGATAGGGGGTTATCTGTCAGGGTTCAGACAGAGGGCTGGAAGTGGGTGGGTGGTCTTGGCCAGAGGATATCAACTGCCACTTCCCTGTGTCTGATCCCTCAGGACAGAGCAAACTGAAAGAGAGAGAGAGAGAGAGAGAGAGAGAGAGAGAGAGAGAGAGAGAGAGAGAGAGAAGAAGAAGAAGAAGAAGAAGAAGAAGAAGAAGAAGAANAGAGAGAGAGAGAGAGAGAGAAGAAGAAGAAGAAGAAGAAGAAGAAGAAGAAGAAGAAGAAGAAGAAGAAGAAGAAGAAGAAGAAGAAGAAGAAATAATAAACTAGCCCTAGACAAGGAGGTGTGAGATCAAATGGGCAGATTGATGCTGCCACTGGGGGGGGGGGGAATGTGTGTGTGTGATCGATCTGCTCAAGGACTGAATCAAAGAGGTGCCTAGGGGGTATGGCCTGGGGGAAGAGAAGGTTAAGTAAATAAAAACACAAAAAATTTAATTTAATTTATAGTATCATATCAATGTTAACTTTTTTTTTCTTTTTGGCTTTTTGAGACAGGTCTATAAGCCCTGGCTGTCCTAGAACTCATTTTGCAGACCAGGCTGGCCTTGAACTCACTCAGATCTGTCAGCCTTTGGGGGAGTAAAAGTGTGTGCCATCAGCCCAGCTAATGCTTACCTTTATAAATTTTATAATTAAATGGATTTTCTAGAGAATGTCCTTGTTCTTAGAAGATGGCCATCAACAACATATTCCTGAGTGATGGGTTATGAGGTTTTTCAACTCAATTCTCATATGTTTGTATAGTAATGGTATGAAATAATGTTACTAAGTATTTATAAGGTATTTAATAAAATAATGTAGGGAAATATTAACACCTGAATTGGTTGAGATTATTAAAAGGTATGTAAGTACTCGTGTTACGTGTAACTTTTCTGGAAGTTTCAGATTTTCACAGTGAAGAATGTGCTGCTCATCTGCACTTTCTGAGGCAGAGCATACTTACTTCTTCAATTGCAGCATCTTGTAGCAGGGAACGGATGTCTAGACGCATCATGTGACGAGGTGCAGCTTCCCAATGTTCAGCCATCTATTGAGATGTTCAGAACAAGTTAACGCAGACAACTAATCCAGTAAAGACTAAGGAAAGCACCAAGCGAAGCACAATTAACACTGTAACTTTAACGGACTAGCTAAGAAGAGCTAGGCATCCCTTTCCACTTACAAGGCATTAAAGCACGCAGAAAGATTTCTGAGCTAAGTAAGACTTAGACAGTACTACTAGTGCTGAAAGAGTGAAGTCTGGGGTTCTCCAGCATACCATGTTTCTAAATATCACCTTGTTTATTTCTTTAAGTTTTCTTCCATGAATATTTCTCTTGCCACAAGTCTGGTTATCAGCACTCATTTCAGCCAAATACACCTAAATGAAAATGTGTAACAATTAGACCAAGAAAAACAAAATTCACACTAAAAGTGCTTCAAAGTCAAGACTATACCTCAAAACCCTTGGTTTTTGCTGCACTCCAAAACTGATCAAAATGTCTAACTCTGTCATTGATAGCATCCAGAATAATGAAAGGGAAAAAGCCGTCATCTAGAGTCTTTTTGAAAGTTTTGAACATGCTGGTGCGATAAGTCTCCTCCATGTCAGCTTCATATTCATACTCCATTACCTAAGATCCCACAGATAAAAGGAGGTTAGAAGGAGTAAGGAATCAGACGTAGCCTGGCTTAACTGAAACAGATGACTCTGCCCCCTTTTTCTTCCCACCTAAGCTCCAAAGTTTGTGTCCAGAAGACAAGGAAATTCTCATCCTCAAAAACAAACAAACAAACAAAAACACCCCAATAAACCAACCCAGTGCAAGCTAGGCATGGCAGTGCACACCTTGAATCTAAGTAGGTGAGGCAGATCTTGTGAGTTCAAAGTCAACTTGATCTACCTGACAAGTTCCAGGTCAGCCAGGGCTACATAGGTAAATACCCAGCCTCAAAAACAAAAACAAACAAACCATAAACAAACCCTGCCTCACACAAACAAACAACCCAAACAACCGCTCCCCCATCTCTCCCTGAACACATCTTCCTTCACATCCCACTAACAGGTCTGGTAGGACCCACATACCTTCTTTTTTACTTTCTTTCCAGAATCTGGATCTTTTTCTTCTTTTTCTACTTCAGCGATGAAATAATCATCTAGACTTAAAACCCTGGGTGCAGGTCCTCCAAATTCTACTTCCTTATCCTAAGAATGTAACAATCAAGTTTTTTTTAAAAAAATTATGAACCAAATTGATGAACACTAAAGTTCCCACTTGTGGCTAAAATAAAAATTTCTGGTGGTTTCAAATCAATCAGAGGCAAAATTATTTGTTTAAATAGATGAAAAGCTTATAAGGCCACATGGGTGTCCATAAGTTATTACTGGGAGATACCTGAATGAATACAATACTACCCACTAACAAGCAACTCATTTTTTCCTTTTTCTTGAATTTCTCATCATTCCTCACCCGGATAAGTTTTGCAACATGTGTCTTTCCACTGCCAGGCAATCCTCTCATTATAACAACAATCTGAAACACAATGAAGGGGGTAAATTTTTTGTTTTCTGAGGGGTTGGGATATAGCTCGGTTGGCAAACTGCTTCCTATCATGCAGAAGACAATGAGCACCACCCCAACACTATGGCATCTGCCTGTATCCCTGGTTCTCAGAAGGCAGAGGAAGGAGGTCAATGACAAAGCTACTCTTGGCTCCACAGGGACGCTTGAGATGAGACTGCTATACTTGACACCTTGTCTCAGAACAGACAAAGCAAAATAGAACAGCACATAAATATGTATAATAAATTACTAAAAAAAATTACAACAGGTATCAGAAATATTACTCTGACATGAAAAAAAATGAAGACATCATACCACAGCTCATGGGATAAAACTAAACAAATATCTGAAGGGAACTTTTAGGTGTATATGTCTATCAGGAACTAAGAGATTTAGGGCCTGGAGCCACAGCTTAGCTGGGATCTCAGAGGTGCCAGCAAATTTAATCAGCATACACCTCCCTTCTTTTTAAAAACTCTCTTTAAAATACGTTTCTATGAATGTGGGAAATTGCTCTGCAGGTAAGAGCACTGGTGGCTTCCAGCACCCACCTGGTGGCTCACAACTGGCAGGCTACTAACTAGTCCCAGGAGATCCAACATCCTCTTCTAACCTCTGTAGGCACCAGGTACACACATGGTATGCAAACTCACATGCAGACAACTCATCACACAAAATCAAATTAATCTTTTAAAAATTAAGAAAAACAATGTAACATTGGAAACCTATTTTTCTACCTAACACAATGAAAGAACAAACTAAAACTAACCAAACAGAAGCAAGAGAACAAAGATTAGAACAAATACTAATAAAATAGAGAAAAGTCAGTAGAACTTTATAGTTTGGATATGGTTTGTGTTTTCCTCAACAGTATAGAGCCGGCAGAATACAGATAATGGAGCTTTTATCAGGTGGGGGGATTAGTGGGAAGTTAATTAGGTCATTGCAGGTAATTCTTAAGGGAGCCTGGATAGCGTCCTAGACAGTGGAATGTTACACATGGTAAACCTGATCTGTGAGTGTCTCCAGCTCCTCTTTCATCAGAGCTTTCCCCCTCTCTCACACACACTCCCTCCATGATATATACACTATGTTTTGATGCAAACAAATGGCCCTGACCACAGCCAAGGAAATCCTGAGGCTGCACTCAAGCTCCTATACCACGGGGTGAATAACCATATTTTCCTTATAAAGAACCTAGTCTCAGGTATTAGAGCTAAAAAGCAAAAACATGCCGCATACACAAACACACCCAAATCTATAAATTTAAAAGCTGGTTCTCTGAGAAACAAGACAAAAAAATAGCGAAATTGATTTACCTAGATTAAGTAAGAAAAAAGACTTAAATTACTATAATAAAAAACGGAGATGTCACTACAAATATTAAAGAAATATAAAGAAATTATAAAGGAATAGATACATATAAGTGTGTGCTAACCAAGAAGATAACTTAGATCAAACCAACTAATATCTACACTGATGTGAGTGACCAAACTTCCCTACAAAACAGACAAAACACGGGTACTGGGAGAGTTAAACAAGGGTTGGGGTCAAGCGTGGTAATGCACATCTGTAATCCAACGGGAGAGGCAGAGACAGAGGCAGGGGGATTCTGTGAAGTCGGTCTGGCTTACACAGTGAATTCTAGAACAACCAGGAATATATAGTGAGATCTGCCTAAAAACCAAGTAAGTGAATGAAAGCTGGCATTGGTGACACACAACTTGAATGCCAGCCTTTGAGAGGTAGGGACAGGAAGATCAGAAGTTCAACATCATAAAGTTATCCTTGACTACTTACAAGTTTGAGGCCAGCTTACTATACTCTGAGAAATTATCTGAAGAAATAACCAGGCAAAAACATTATAAGAAAGCTATGATATTATGAACTATTCAGCAACACAGAAAAAAGTTGCCATGAAAATCAAACTAATGCACTAAATTATGCCTATATACTAAAAAACAAAAATTATAGCATCATTTCAACTAATCTAAAAAAAAAAAAAGTCCAATAAAATCCTACAACCCTTTGTGACTAATGATATACAACAAAGTAGGAACAGGAGGCACTTCCTGAACTTGACAAAGTGCAGCCATAAAAATTCACAGCTGGGCTCATCAAGATGGCTCAGAGGGAAAGGCCTCCGAGCCTTAGTGTCTACATTTGATCCTTGGAACTCACACAGTGAACAGAACCAACTCCGGCAAGCTGTCCTGTGTGCTCCACACATTTGTGGTAGCACATGTGCCTCCCTACATATACAAATAATAAAACCCATAGCTAACAACATGCTCAATGGTAAGAGACTGAATGTTTTCTAAAACAAAAATAAGGCAAAGATGTCCACTTCAAAGATATCTACTCATTAAGGCACTGGAGGTGTCAGCTAGGGTAATTAGACAAACAAACAAACAAACAAAAAACCAAGCCACTGAACTCACAACAGAAAAAGTAAAATTACTTTGCAGAGGACATATTCTTTCATATGAAAAATTCTAAGAATTTGCTGAAAAGCTTTGGAAATGAAAAGTTCACCAATGTTACTGAGCACAAGATGAACACCTAAAAGGAACATGAAACATTTCTACATCTAAAATGAGTAAGTCAAAAATAAAGCCAGTTATATAAAAATAACTTTAACTGTAAATGGATTAAACAATCCAATCAAAGCCAGGTATGGTGGTATACACCTTTAATCCCAGCAACTGGGATGCAGAGGCAGACAGATCTCTTGAGTTTGAGGCCAGCCCAGTCTCTACAGTGAGTTCTAGGACAGCCAAGTATACATAGTGAGATTTTTATCTCAAACAAAACAAACCAACAACAAACAATATAATCAAAAGGTAGAAAACTAGGATGGTGGTATTGCTTAATGGCAGAGCACCTGCTCTGGGTTCAAACTCCAGCACTACCAAAAAGAAAAACAAGTAACAAAAAAGCCAACACAAACTACAACTCAGCTATGTGTTGTTTACAGGAAATACACTTCACACACACACACACACACACACACACACACACACACACACACAGAGTCCCCACAAACAGAAGTCTCTTGAGACAGGAAATACACTACACCTACATACCTACACACACACACACACACACACACACACACACACACACACACACACACAGTCTCCACAAACAGAAATCTTTGGAGATGGCTCAGTGAGTAAACTTCCTGCCAAGACTAACAGTTTGAGTTTGTTCCATGGGATCAACATGGTTGAAGCAGAGAAGCAACTCCCAAAGGCTGTCTGTCCTCTGACCTCCACTGTGTAGGGTGGCATAGTGCATGCACAGAAAATAAATGTAATTTAAAAAATACATTGAAAGCACAGGGATGGTAAAAGATATACACAAGTGTCATATTATCACTGGAGACATATTCTAAGGATCCCTAACAGATGCCTGCAATCATGGATAATATTCAAATCCTAGAATACCAAGATAATTAATCTGATAACTAAGACAACTACTAAGTGATCAGCAGGAGGGATGTGTGGATATGGCAAGGAACGACTCAACTGGAAGATGTCACCATGACACATATGATTTTAAATTTATCAATTATTTCTAGAATTTTTCTTTTTTTTTCTTTAAGTTAAAATGTCTTATTGCACAGACCAGGCTGACGTCAAACTCATGGATACTTGTCTGCCTCTGCCTCCTGAGTGCTAGGTTTAAAGGTATGTGTCACTACACTAAGTACCAATTTTAATATTTTAATTAAAATGATTGTATCATTACTGACTTCAGATAAGTGGATGTGCAGAAAGTACAACCATAGACAAGATGGTGGACTACTGTACCACAGGACCTATGGGATAGCTACAGATAAAAAGTAGGAAAAGAGAGGGCTGGAGGTACGGCTGGCTCAGCAGTTACAGCACTCGTTCTGGCAGAGATCTGGATGTGATTCTGAGCACCCACATAGCAGCTCACAACCATCTGTAATTCCAGTCCCGGGAATCTACTCCTTCTGACTCCTGTGGGCACCAGGCACACATAGTTCACATACACACACATACACACAAATAGGTAAAAATACTCATACAGGTTAACAAAAGAAAAAAACCTAGAAACAATGACCTATTTATCTATATATGTGGAATTCAAGTATCTGGCTGAAATCTTTATTATAAAATTATTCGATATAATAAAATTTCAAAATAAAAGTATATATGTGTATGTTTATATATGCCTATGTGTACATCTATCCATAACATGGCATATTCTCTCTCTCTCTCTCTCTCTCTCCCTCTCTCTCATATGTATATAAGATTATAGATAATAGAGCGAGTATATCAGGAGATTAAACCCAATTAAGTCTAATTTTCCCTCCTTTTGTTCCATATACCATTAAGTCCAATATACTTTTCCTCTTTTCAAAATGCAATTAATTGTGCTCAAAACCTAAAAAATATTTCCAACATTATTGGCTAATCTTCTTTAAGATTTTAAAGTATAGGCAATGTCTAAGATTACTTATTGATTTTGAATGCTATGAGGCTTTGAAGCCAGTATTTCTATGTTATAGAAAACTGAAGAAATCTACTAGACATTTAAAATAAGCAGGGGGGGGGAGGGAAGGAGGAGGGACTCACTCTTTCAGGCCGGCTCTTCCGGCCTGGCGGTTTCATGATTTTCTAGGATTTGAATATTATCCATGATTGCAGGCATCTGTTAGGGATCCTTAGAATATGTCTCCAGTGATAATATGACACTTGTGTATATATCTTTTACCATCCCTGTGCTTTCAATGTATTTTTTAAATTACATTTATTTTCTGTGCGTGCACTATGCCACCCTACGCAGTGGAGGTCAGAGGACAGACAGTCTTTGGGAGTTGCTTCTCTGCTTCAACCATGTTGATCCCATGGAACAAACTCAAACTGTTAGTCTTGGCAGGAAGTTTACTCACTGAGCCATCTCCAGAGAGGGAGGAAGAGAGGAGAAAGAGGAGAGAGAGGAGAGAGAGAGAGAGAGAGAGAGAGAGAGAGAGAGAGAGAGAGAGAGAGAGAGAGAGAGAGAGAGAGAGAGAGAGAGAGAGAGAGAGAGAGAGAGAGAGAGAAGGAATTAGTCAAGTTTCTAGGACTCACTCTTTCAGGCCGGCTCTCCCGGCCTGGCGGTTTCAGAATGTCATCCACATTTTTGGACTCCGGCTTCTTCTCAACCCGAGGAACTGGAGGTGTCTGGTGGCCCAGGGCAGGAGCTGGAAGGGGCATGCGCTCCTCTGGGTAAGTTCTTCGTTCTCCTAGAGTCACAATAAGTAGTTGAATAACATTATTATTTACACAGTAATTATTATAAAAGCCAATAACTTTTCTGTTCTCACCTTAATTACAATTCAGATCAGGTCTTATGAATTGAAGGTAACTTTTAAATTTAATTAATAACATAAATCTATTGTAATCAAGAAAATGAAAAGACTGGCCCATTTGAGGGAAATAAGAAGCAGAACAGATTGTTCTGTAAAATATTTAATTCACCTTTACTTATATTAAGTATAGAAACACATTCAGCAACAGGACATAAAGGAATATTTTACTGGATAAACCAAAGCATAACTGATACTGTATGGATTCTATGACTTTCACTTTATAGTTTAAGAGAGTCAGCGATTAGGAAAGCTTAATCCTTTTAATAGGTGACTAGTTTAAGTGCAACTCATGGTAATGCAGAGATTAAAAACAATTCAGTGTCCAACTGTAAGGGTCTGACACTTTATCAATCCCATGAAATGCCGTGGAGCCAGCAAGGGGTCTGAAGATGGTTAGATATACATGTGCAGCAGTTATTGAACAGAAGAAGAATGATAACGACAGCGCTGCTTAGGGTGGAAAGACAACTCGCTCGGCGTGCATGAGGCTCGGGATGTGAGACTCAGTGTAGCACAAAACTCAAGAAAACTCCTGGCTTCTATCCTTGATTATAACTTCATAAACAAGTATATGAGGGAAAATGAAAGAGGGCTGGAGTGAGGATTCAGCACCGAAGAGACTGGCTGTGCTTTCAGAGGACCAAAGGTCAATTCTCAGTCCCCATATGGTGGATCATAACTCCACTTCAAGGGGCGCCCTGGTCACTAATACAAATAAAAAATGTAACAGTAATTTTTAAGAAAAAAATGAGAGAAATGTGTGTTTCGGTATGGTGTGTGGTGGGATTAAGTAACTTTGTTTCTGTTTTTCAAAATTTCTTTACTAGTTTAAGAATTCAATTTTATGGGCTGGTGAGATGGCTCAGTGGGTAAGAGCACCCGACTGCTCTTCCAAAGGTCCGGAGTTCAAATCCCAGCAACCACATGGTGGCTCATAACCATC
>NC_034596.1:80167923-80199093 GCF_900095145.1 Mus pahari | reverse complement strand
GTTGTTCCACCTACAGGGTGGCAGCCCCCTACAGCTCCTTGGGTACTTTCTCTAGCTCCTCCATTGGGGGCCCTGTGTTCCATCCAGTAGCTGACTGTGAGCATCCACTTCTGTGTTTGCCAGGCACTGGCATAGCCTCACAAGAGGCCTCTATATCAGGGTTCGGGGCATCTCTTGAATGCTGGAGTTACAAGTAGTTGTAAACTGCCTGATGTGGGTGCTGACAGTTGAACCCGGACCTTCTGTAGGAACAGTATATGACCACTGAACCATCTCTCCAGCCACACAGTACTATTTATTATAATAATGCTATTTTCAAGAACAGTTTACTGTGAATGTTTAAATGTATAGCTACAATGAGAAACGCTTTCTATTTGTTTGCATTAGCAATGTAGTTACTGTCATTAAGGCATTACTTTACCTCCAAACATGGGTGGGCCTTCATAGGGTGGTCTATCAGACTTCCGGTCATAGGATGGCCTATCAAACCCTCCTCTTCTGGATGAAGAATGGTCTTTTTTGTCTCGATATGATTGATTCCTACAGGGTATAACAGGAAGTTTTGGTAAAAACATAAATACTTGGAAGGTCTCTGCTTTACAACACATCATTGTCTCTATGGGCAGTTACTCCACAGTCTGTATTTAAATATTAAACTTGCTTTTTCACTTATATCTACCTAAAAATCAAGAATTGTATAAATCGCTTGCCTGTAAAAAACTGGTTGCACTTTACTTTCTTTTAATTTTGCTGTCCACATTTCAATTTAATTCTCTGGAATTCAAGGGAGGAGAACCCAAGCATGTGCTTGCTTAGAAATCCTTCCTTTTCCAAACTATACATATAATGGGAAGAGTACATTAGTCACAAAATCTCTTTCAACACACTGACTAAAGGCAAGGTGGCACATGCCTTTATTCCCAGCATTCAGGAGACAGAGGCAGGCGGATCTCTGTGAGTTTAAACTAGCCTGTTCCAGGACAGCCAGAGCTACATAATAGAGAGGACCTTATTATCTCCAAACAAAACAAGACAATAACCACTACCCCCCAATCCAAAAAACAAACAAACAAATGACTTTCGCTCGATTTATACAAGAAATTTTGCATGTATATATAGGAAAGGTATTTTTCACAGCATACCTGTCATCTCGGGGTCTGCGTTCTCTGTCAAATCGGTCCCGCTCATAGTCAAGAACACGATCTCGGTCTCTATCTCTATGTGTTTCTCGGTCCCTTTTAAAATCTCGATGATCTGTTATATTACTTGGACGGTCAAAATAAGGTTCACGGTCTCTTTCTCTATCATAGCGATCACGCTGGCCTGCATGATCTATAAAAACAATACAAACTAAGAACTAGAAGCATTTCCAGAAATTAAAGCAAGACGTGCAATTTTAACTTCAGAACGTAAATTAGTCTTAAATTTAGGAATCTTTCAGTGATATTAAACTAGACTAACCTTGTTAAAAGGAAAATCTTGTAATAATTAGGTCCTCAAGTTAAGCTTAAAATTACTCTCCTCTCTGGGAATCCTACCTGCATCAAAAGTTGACCTTTCAGGTAATGGATCTGGGCGTAGAGTTATTCTTTCTCCATATGGTATCTGTTCAACTTTATTAGTAGGCATATCTGGCAAAGAAAACCAGGGATGAAATATAAGCATAAAGCTTAAGAAAACCAAATCTCTAACTAGTAATTCCTGTAGTACGGCCTGGTAGTATACCCTATAATCCCAGCCCCCAGGAAGTTAAGACAGGAGGACCCAGAGCTTGGGGGAATGTGGTGTTCCAGGGCCAGCAAGATTGGGTCGTGAGAAACTTAAAGTCTCTTCTCTGGAAAAACAATTCCTGCCAGGTGCTGTGGTATAAACCTATAATCCCAGAACGTGGGAGGTTAAGGACAGGAGTTTAAGGTCACTGTCCTGGCTAGTTTTATGTCAATTTGATACAAACTAGAGTCATCTCAAAGGAGAAAGCCCCAGTTGAGAAAATGTCTCTATAAGCTCCAACTATAGGGCATTTTCTTAACTAGTGATTACTGGGCAAGGAAGATCCAGCCCATTCTGCATGGCACCATGCCTGGGCTGGTGGTCCTGGGTTCTATAAGAAAGCAGACTGAACAAGCCATGAAGAGAAAGCCAGGAAGCAGCATCCCTCCAAGGCCTCTCCATCAGCTCCTGCCTCCAGGTTCCAGCCCTACTTGAGTTCCTGTCCTGACTTCCTTCAATGATGAACTACAATGTAGAAGTGTAAGCCTAATAAAACCCTTTCCTCTCCAACTTGCTTTTCGGTCATGGTGTTTCACTGTAGCAACCATAACCTTAACTAGGACAGAAATCCTCTGCTACATAGTGAGTTTGAAGCCAGCCTTGCCAAAGAGATTATCTCAAAATCAAAACACCACCACCATCACCATCACCAACACCAAACAATTCCTGTAGAACCCCAACCATAAATTCACCATATTACTCACCTCGACCATGGCCATAGTCAACTGTATGCTGCACTGGTGGTGGTTTGGACATTGGTGGCATACCCATAGGCATTGGGCCAGGAGGGGGAATGGAAGAATGAACAGGTGGGGGTGGTAACACTGGAGCAGATGGAATTGTTGCAGTGTCTCGTTTAAATTCTGAATTCAGTCCTTGATCATCATTTGTATCCCAGAGCCCAAAGAAAGAATCTTCATCCCAGCGTTCCTGTTTCACAGATGAAGTTTTTGGCTTTATAACTGGAGGAGGGGGTGGTGGTGGTGGAGGTGGAGGAGGCGGTGGTGGTATTGGCACAGGAGGCCTAGTCATAGGAATAGATGATCTTGCTGGTGGAGCAGAGGGTCTTACAATTGACCCAGGTGGCTTACCCATAGGAGGGGGTGGTCTATAGGATCCTGGAGGCTAGAGAAGACAGTAAATGGTGAGTAAGATAGTTGCTACATTGTCACAGATCAGTAAAAACTAAAACCTAGTTTTTAATCAATTAAAAAATTAATAGCTGGGCAGTGGCGGTGCACACCTTTAATCTCAGCAGATTAAAGGGAGGCAGAGGCAGGCAGATGTCTGAGTTCTAGGCCAGCCTGGTCTACAGAGTGAGTTCCAGGACAGCCAGGGCTAATACAGAGAAACCTTGTCTTGAAAAACCAAAATAAATAAATAATAATAATAATATACACGTCATATTCAAAATGTAAAGCTTTTGTAGTTTTTTATTTATTTACTTAATTAGTTTATGTGCATTGATATTTTGCCTTCATGTATGTCAGTGTGTCAGATCATCTGAGACTGGAGTTACAGACAGTTCTGAGCTGACATTTGGGTGCTGGGAATTGAATCCAGGCTGTGTGGACCATCTGTAACACTAGCTCTAGGAAGATCTAAGAACTGTAGTCTCTGTGGTCACCTATAAATATGTCTGCCTCACATATACACATAACTCATACAGATGCACACACAAACACACACACTCACACACACCTATAGTGGTATATGCCTCTAATCTCAGCACTTGAAGATTTCTATGAATTCGTGGCTGGTCTAGTCTACATAGTAAGGACTACATACTGTAACTCTGTCTTAAAAATTTTTTTTTTAAATAAAAGATACCAGCAGGAGCTGGGTAGGTAACTCTGCCAGTCAAATGCCTGCTATGCAATCTGAGGACCTTAATTAAAGGAACAGAACTCACACAAACATTTTTGGTCACAGGTTCAAAGGATGGGTCAACAGTTAAGAGCACTTGCTACTCTTGAAGAGGACCCCTAGTTCTGTGTCCAGCACCCCCACAGTGGCTCACAATCATTTGTGACTTCAGTTCTATGGGACCTGATATCTTCTGATCTTTGAAGGGCATACATGCACCTGTGTACATTTATAAACAAAATACATACATATACAAAATAAAAATAAGTGAATCTTTTTTGTTTGTTTTTTTGAGACAGGGTTTCTCTGTATAATAGCCCTGGCTGTCCTGGAACTCACTCTGTAGACCAGGCTGGCCTTGAACTCAGAAATCCGCCTGCCTCTGCCTCCTGAGTGCTGAGATTAAAGGGGTGTGCCACCCACTGCCTAGCGTGAATCTTTTTTAAAAATTGGATATGGTGGGTCATGCTTATAATCCTACAGCTGGGGAAACAGAGACAGACTAGATCCTGGCTGGGACTGCCCTGGCCAGGAAGCCTAACCTAACTGTGAGCCTCAGGTCTGTGAGATATCAACTAGCTTAAAAAAAAAAAGTACAGTTGCTTGAGGAACAATCACTGGGTCAACCAGTGGTTTCCATACATATGCACATATGTACCCGTGTGCACACACATAGACAAAGACACCAGTAGAAAAATGAAGATAGGCCATAGAAAAGGAAAAACACAGAAGTCATCCCTAATAAAGTAGTTATATTAATTAATATAAAAAACCTTTTTAACTCTAGCTGGGTATGGCAGCATATCCATTCACTCTTCTATGATGGTAGAGGTGGATCAATCAGTTCAAGGCTATCCTCAGATACATACAAGTTTGAGAGCAACATAGACTATGATACCTTGTCTCTTAAAAAAACAAAAATCCTAGCAAATACTTTGTTGCTGATAATCCCAGCACTCAGGAAGTAGAGGTAAGCGGATCTGTATGAGTTCAAGACAGCCTGCTTGACATAGACTAGCACATAAATATTCACAGCAGCTTTAAGTCGGCAATCCAGATGTCTGGGGACTGACGCATGAATAAACAATATGTGGAATACATCTATACACTGAGTATTACCTAGCAATAAAAAGAAGTGAAGTACTAATTCATACAATGACATGAACTCAAAAATGTGATGCTAAATGAAAGAAGCCAGAAATACAGGACTATATGTTACATGCACTCAGTTTTTATGAGCTGCTCAAAAGGGCAAAACTAGAGAGACAGAAAATGTACTATAGACTACTTGGGTTTAAGAACTATAGGGGACGGAGAGATGGCTCAGTGGTTAAGAGTAGTGAGTGCTCTTCCAGAGGTTCTGAGTTCAAGTCCCAGCAACTACACTGTGGCTCACAACCATCTGTAATGGCATCTGATGCCCTCTTCTGGTGTGTCTGAGGAGAGCAATAGTGTACTCACATACATAAGATAAATAATTCTGGTTCCAGCACCCACAAGGAAGCTCACAAAAATCTCTAACTTCAGTTCCAAAGGATCTATCATATGTGATATCATGAAGCACATATGTGGTATACTTATATAAATGTAGGAAAATGCTCATACTCATAAAATTAAAAATAAAGCTTAAGGGGCTGGTGAGATGGCTCAGTGGGTAAGAGCACCCTACTGCTCTTCCGAAGGTCCGGAGTTCAAATCCCAGCAACCACATGGTGGCTCATAACCATCTGTAACAAGATCTGACGCCCTCTTCTAGAGTGTCTGAAGACAGCTACAGTGTACTTACATATAATAAATAAATAAATCTTTAAAAAAAATAAATAAATAAAGCTTAAAAAGAGTTGGAGTAAAACTGACTTTGTTAATATGTAAGGAATGTTAATTAGCATGAAGAAATATTAATGTTCCTATTTATCAACAATGTATAAAAAGCTGTAGAGGCCGGTCAGGAGCTATGGGCTCTAAGGGCTCTCACTGCACTGCAGAGGCCATGGGTTTTGGTCTCAGAGCATGAACTGTGGGGCTCCCAACCATCTGTAGCTCCAGTTCCAGGGGATCCAATGAAAGCTCTTTTCTGGGCTTCTAGACTATCCACATGCACATGACACATACTTCACACAGACATGCACAAACTCATAAAAAAACAAGTGTACTAAAGGCTGAGAGTGGTGCCTACATTCTGGAAACTGAGGAAAGACAACCACAAGTCCAAGGCCAGTCTGGGTTTTGTTACAGAGAGAAATTCTGTCACACACTCACTCACACTCACACACACACACACACACAAAATTGCCAGGCACATGCACTCAAGAGGTTGAGGCAGGCATTCTCTGAGTTTGAGGTCAGCTGACCTACAAGTGTGAGTTCCAGGACAGTCAGGGCTACACAAAGAACCCGTCTCAAAAAAACCTAAAATAAATAAATAAATAAATAAATAATAATAATAACAATAATACAAAAGGTGGTGTTATATTTTCCAAAATATAAAGAAGCTGATGATTGTCTGGATATGGTAGTGATGTTATACAACTACGTAAGAGAGTTGCTTAAATGTACTAAGAGAAAATTTTAAATGTTTTTTTATTATTTGTTTGTTTATTTGTTGGTAGGTCAATACATAATTTTATTAACAAATATGAAACCAATTGTCTCTGTGTGTGCATGGGAGGTATGGATTTAAAAAGGAACATTTCTTGAGCAGAAAGAACGTCTATTTTTTAACTAAAGTTTCCCACTCTAGGAAGATACACAAATATCTGGGAGGTACCCAAAATAAAGACCCGATACAGAGAAATTCATTAAAGCTGCATTAATAATCGTGGAAGATCAGAAGAAAATAGCCAATATAAATAGAACAGTTCCATGAATTACTGTACATAAAAATAGTAACAAGTTGGGATATGGGAAAGCGTGATTTGTCAGATGAACAAAACAGAAATATGCATCTATAATCTAGAGCACTGGGCCGGGTGTGGTGGCACACGCCTTTAATCCCAGCACTTGGGAGGCAGAGGCAGGNGNATTTCTGAGTTCNAGGCCAGCCTGGTCTACAGAGTGAGTTCCAGGACAGTCAGGGCTACACAGAGAAACCCTGTCTCGAAAAACCAAAAAAAAAAAATCTAGAGCACTGGGTGTCAACCTTTCTAATGCTGTGACCCTTTAACATAGTTCCTTATATTGTGGGAACCCCTAACCATACAATCATTTCATTGCTACTTCCTAGCTGTGATTTCGCTACTGTAATGAATCAGAACATAAATATCTGACATGCAGGATATCTGATGTGCGGAAAGGGGGTACAACCCAGAAGATAATAACTGAAGATCTAGAGACTCTACCACTTGCCTCAAGATGTGAAGAAGGAAGACGGTTTTCATCCTAGGGGTTCACTTTAGAAAGGAAGGATGATGATAAAATAAACAAATCAAACAATGCTAAATGCTGATGGGACCACCCTGAGATTGGAAAAAGAAAAAGATAAACCAGAATCAACCAGGTGGAGAGGGGGGATGGAGAAAAATGCACACATGCAAGAGTGTCTCTAAGTAGAAGACTACTGCATTCTCACAACTGCTAAGCGGTTCCATGTCCTGGAAGAGTAAGTATGGTAGTAAGCAGTAGACAGGAGGGGGCTGGAAAGTACAGGAAAAACAAAATACCAACGAAAAGTAGACTGTATCCTGAGAGTGATGGGAAATCCTGAAGACATTTTCTCATAGGCAGGGTTTGGTCAAGCACAGATTGGCCTTGAAACTACTACGTAGCAAATTTTTGATCCTCCTGCCTCTATCTGAAGACATTTTCTCATAGGCAGGGTTTGGTCAAGCACAGATTGGCCTTGAAACTACTACGTAGCAAATTTTTGATCCTCCTGCCTCTATCTCCCAAGTGCTATCTTGCCCAGTTCTATGTGGTACTGGAGACTGAACCTAGTGCTTCACATATATATACTAGGCAGGTGTTCTAGCAACAGAGCTGCATCCTCAGCAGTTAGTTATAAGGCAGGAAGCAACATAGTGAGATTCATGTTTTTAAAAGGGTTTGAAATGCCAGGCATGATATCAAGCAGAGGCAGGCAGATTTCTGTGAGTTTGAATTAGCCTAGTCTATGCAGCAACAAGTTCCAAACCCACCAAGGCTACATATTGAAATCCTGCCAGGTGCATGCCGTTGACTGAAGCACTGCAGAGGCGGAAACAGAGGCAGGCGGATCTCTGTGAGTTCAAGGCCAGCCAGCTTGGTCAACAAAGTGAGTTCCAGGTCAGCAAGGGCTACACAGAGAAACCCTGTCTCAGAAAACAACAACAACAACAACAACAACAACAATAAAACAAAAAAAGAAGTCATCTGGAAAAATTAACTTCTACAAATTGTCCTCTGTCCTTCATACATGTGGTATGACCTCTCTCTCCCTCTCCACCCCCCCCACAAACACACACACACAAATTTAGATGATTCTGCAGTTAGGTGTGCTTGCTGTATTTTGCAGGGGATTAGAGTTTGGTCCATAGCAGCCACCATCAGGCTCACAACAGCCTTTAACTCTAGCTCCCAAGCATCTGACATAATTTTTTGAGCTCTGGAGGCACCCACAAGCATGTACATAAACTTCAACACACAGAGACATCTATCTCTCCCACATATTGTCTGTTTGGCTAAATATATATTAGTATTATCTAAGGTGGAGTAGAGAGTAGGTACTGCCCAATACAGTTGTTAAACAGTAAGACTAGAGCTGACTCAGTCGTTACAAGCATGTATTAACTCTTTCAGAGGACCAGGTTTGATTCCCATCACCCACATGGAGACTCACAACCATCTGTATCTTTACCAGTTCAAGGTATGTGAAGCCCTCTTCTGACCTTAACAGAAACCAGGCAAGCTCATGGTACACATACATACATACAGAGGCAAAACCTTCACACACATACTAAACACATCTAAAAATAGTAATAATTTAGAAAGTAGTAGGTAGGGCTGGGGACTTAGCTCAGTGGTAGATCCCGTGCCTAGGAGGGACACTATGGGAGCAACCCACTGGATCCAGTCCTCAGAACTGCACTCTTCTCCCCAGCAACCCCCCCCCCCCCCACAGTTTTAGAGTACGTGGGCAAGCAAGATGATACCTGCTGCCAAGTTAATAACCTGCGTGATCTCAGGGGGTCCACAGGGTAGAAGGAAAAAGAAACCTCTCTAAAGAGCTATCTTCTGAGTTGACCATGGGCACTATGGTATGCACCTCCTCCACCCTCAAACATACAAAGTAGATAAATAAATGTAATTTTAAAGATGAAGAAGATAATTCAAGTTGATCTCTGGGATCCATGTGTGCAAATACACAGGAAACACCACCCCCATAAGTGTAGATGCACCGTATAACACACACACACACACAAATCAAACTTAGGTCATTAGCTTGGCAGCAGGTACCATCTTGCCAGCCCTTGTACTTTAAAACTGTGGAGGTTTTGAAAAGACTGTGACCTATGACTGAATCCAGTGACTATGGAGCTGCACAGTTCAGGTGTGCTTGGTCTATCTGTTAAAGCCCAGGGAAAGAAGTATTCTTGCATATGTCTAACTACTTCTAAAGATGTTCAAAGCTTTCACTTTTCCAAAATTTATGTTTTTACAATAAAAATGTATGCTTATTGGAATTTTAAAAATCCAACATCATTGCCAGGCATTGATCCCAGCCTTTAATCCCAGCACCCTGGAGGCAGAGGCAGGCAGATCTATGTCTTTAAGGCCAGCCTGGTCTACAGAGCAAGTTCTAGGACAGCCAGTGCTACACAGAGAAACCCTGTCTAGAAACACAAAAACAAAACAAAATAAAATAAATCCTACATCATATAAACACACACAGTAAAAAACATCTCATTTTCTGAGCACACATTTTCCCATACCGGATACATCCCAGGTCTTGATGGATTCTGTAGTCTTGAGTCTGGGGGTGGTAGATGGTCAGCCATCTGTGGCTCAGACCCAAAGTCTTTCAACTTTTGAAGCTGTTCTTTCTGTTCTCTGTAAACAAATGAAATTGTCTTTGTACTTAAAAGCATGTTTATATTATCCCAAACAACTATGGTTAAACCCAAATTTTAAAAAATACAAGAAAGAAAAACACCTAAAGACTAAAGTCCTATGCAGCGCCCATACGGCACCTCAGTTATGGTAGCATTCTCTTGCTTTTACACAACTAACCCATCAACCATCTAAGACCTATAATCATAAATTATCAATGATCTTCAACAACTGATTCTACAACCTGCCTACCATGTTTCTCTTTCAAGAAATCCCAAAGTTTTTCCTGCTAATTGTTTTCAATATTTTACAGATTACAAAATGGACTCTGTATAAAATACAGTCTAAGAAGGCATTTTAGGCTTTCACTGGAGGCTTATTTTGTTTGGGAGATGGGGGTGAACAGTTTCAGGAACCTGGGCTAGGCCCAAACTAGCCAAACAGCTTTGAACTCATCATTCTCTTGCTACCAGATGCAAGTACTTGCATTACAGGGTATGTACCACTATACCTACCTCTCATATTAGTTTTTAAAACTTGAATTAGCTGACATTATTTATAAAGGAAATATTTTACATAGAAATTGAGTTTTTAAAGTATTTTGATTAATATTACACCTATATTCTGTCAAGTCAACAAGTAGCTCTGTGGAGCCATGGCCGACCATGTTAGATGAAGCAGACTATCAAGTCCTCACCACACTCCAGAGTTCCTCCTGGCGCACTTCCATTCATTTTTGTTAACTTGTCTGACTCTTTAAAAAAATGTTTTTAAAGGAAAAAAAAGTCTCATGCCCAGCAGTGGTGGTGCACACCTTCAATTCCAGCACTTGAGAGGCAGAGACAGATGGAGCTCTACGTTCCAGGATAATAGCTAGGGCTACATGAAAAAACCCTGTCTTGAAATTTTTTTTACATTATTTTTATTTTGTGTATGTTTTATCTGCATGTATGTGTACCATATGCATGCAGTGCTCATGGAAGCCAGAAGAGGGCAGTGGATCCTTTTGGAACTGTGATAGAGACAGTTATACAGAGCTGCCATGTGGTTGCTGAGTATATATAGGAACATGGATCCTCTGAAAGGGCAGTCAGTCTCCTAACCACTAAGCCATCTCTCCAGCCCCACTTGTCTGACTCCTGAATGCATATTAGTTTGCATATCTATTTGCTTTAAATGGTGACAACACTCACAGGTCTATATTCTTAAAAATAATACTTTGTATTCCTAAAGATTAATTATCTACTCCTCTATTTTAATCCCTAGCTAACATCCCTTTACTTTTTCTTACAATTCCTATCGTCTACACTTACAATAGCCACTACACCAGCTCCAGATGTTTACAGTATCCCTTTATATACAGTATTGTGACCCAAGGGGACACAAAGTCCATAAGGGTTGTTCCTGTCTCATGGAAACACTGCTTATGGTATTCCTTGTCTCTCTAAAGGCATACTATAACCATGCTCTAACTATGGGAACTACTATCCATTAGCTCTCATATGTTGGTTAGGTTTTGTTGCCTAGGAAGGGGTTGAAGAAAAAAAAGGGTGAACGTGCAGCACCTTTCATCCAACAATCTATGCAAAGCAACAACAAGTGAAAAAGTCATTTTTAAGTAAGGAAAGAAAAGAAACTAAAAGTAACCAATCACCAATCAGTTTTATGTTCTCTATAAAACAGATTTCAGAGTCAGACAGAGTTCAAATTCTGGGCCTGCATCTAATAACCACGTGAACTTTAGTAAGACTTAGTATTATTGTGAATGGCGATGATATTATTTTTCTTTGCAAGCCCTTGGACAGACGAGGTTAAGATGGGAGGATCAGTGCAGTGCCCGAACAGTTATGTGAATTAAAAGTGCCCACAATTTAGAAGCAAGTAGCTAAACGCTCTGCAGCATGCCTCACATCATGCTCATGAGTAATCTAGAAAAAAGGAGCGAGGACTACCTCAGCCTACAGACAAGAGACCATTTGCCACCTGTTCCGAACCTCCAGACATTCTTTCATTCTTCCTACAGTTATGCTTTGCCATCACATTTTCCTAGTACTAAAATTTCAGTTACAAATTCAATTAGTATAACTCACAAATGTAGACCACAGTTGACAGATGAAGCAAACACATTAGAATCTATCAAAAAAAATTAACCATTTATTTTTCTCAAAAACCTGTTTGGAAAAAAGAACAAAAATAAAAAAGTCTTACTGTTTATAGCTATATGAGAAACATTACATAATGCCCACATAGTTGATTGTAGGTTGTTTTTTTGTTTGTTTGTTTGTTTTAAAATCCAACTTCACGATGAAAATCTAGGGAAAACAATCTGCTTCCAGTTAAAATCAAAGATGAACATCCTCCTAACAAAGTATCAGTAGTCAGTCAAATCTGAAGACGCCCCAGGTAACCATCCGTAACGCCAGCAGAGAAAATAAAGTACCTTCCACCATTCCATCAAACAGTAGGGACTGTGCAGCCTGTCAGATCCAATGCCAAAGAACAGACACTGCCTACTGAAAACAACGATGGCTCAATACACAAAGCCCCATGAAACCCAGAGTCCTGAAATGTAGTTTTAACACTTGAGACATGCACTCTCAAGGCATCCAGCAACACATCTACAATGACTAACAAGAACATCAATCAATTTGCACACCCTAGGACATATGTGAATAATTAACAGTTCCCAAATATCCATCTTAACCCCCAAACAGCACTGAATAACCAGAAACACAAATTCAAAGTATGATAAGAAACAGGGTTTAAAGGGTTCCATTAAAAGACTTCATTCAGCTGGGCTGTGGTGGCACATGTCTTTAATCCCAGCACTTGGGAGGCAGAGGCAGGCAGATCTTTTGAGTTTGAGGCCAGCCTGGTCTACAGAACAAGTTCCAAGACATGCGGGGCTACACGGAGAAACCCTGTATTGAAAAACCAACCAACCAACCAACCAAACAAACAAAACCAAAAAAGGCACTTCATTTAAAAAAGAGCAGTATGAAAATCTGTTTCAACTAAAAGGAACGATCTTAAGGAGTAAACTTACCGAAGCATTTTCAATTCTTGTGCAGCTTTCAAAATGATTTCGTGCTGCCTCTGACTGAGAACCATTACCCCTCCAAGGCCTTGGTCAGAGTCTAAGTTTGCATCGGACCCCATCATTTCAGAGGAATGATGTGAGGATGGCATATGTTCCGCCATGGGGGAATGTCTATCCACATCAGATGGGTACCATCTGTCTGACAACCGTTCTCTTTCCCAGTCCATTCTGTCAGGAACATAATCTCGCTTTTCCCGCCATGTATCTCCTCTTTCTGGATACTCTCGAATCCTCAACTCACCCCTATCACGGAAATCTCGGTCATACCCATGGTCTCGATTTCTTTCTTCTCTCCATCTATCATCCCGGTATCTATCCAAAGGTGGAAGAGGTGGGAGGGGTGGTAAAGGTGGAAGAGATGGAATATCCCGTTCACGAAACTGTGATTCTTGTTCATCCAGTGGTCTCCCATAATCTCTGTCCCACTCATTATCTACATTTCTGTCATATATATCCACAGGTCTTCTAATGTGATCCACATCTCTGTCTAAGTCCCTGTCCATTTCCCTACCATAACCCTCATCCATATCCTGATCCCTTTCCCAATCATCCCACCAAGGGCCTCGCCTGTCTCCATCATGAGACCGTGATGGTGGTGCTGAGAACCTGTCCTCTCTGCTGTATGAATCTAGTGTATCATCTTGATAGTCACGTTCACACTCTCTCCAGTATCTCTTTCTATCCCAGTCATTGAGTCTTTCTCGCTCAATTGGAGCATTTCTACCATCTACTGGGAACTCTTCATGTCCTCTCTCTTCTCCATGGTTCCACGAAGCCCTAGAAGGTTCATCTCGGTGATAAGGATACATTTTGTCTCCACCATCTCCTGGTTCTAGTCTGAATGAAAATCCTTCAGGACCAAAATATGGCCTTCCTAATCCCCTTTCTCGACTACCTGGACCCCGAGGCGGTCCCCTCTCCCTGCTTCCAGCTCTTTGAGGGGGTCCTCTCTCTCTGCTTCCAGCCCTTCGAGGAGGTCCTCTCTCCTGACTGCCAGCCCTGCGAGGTGGCCCCCTTTCTCGGCTGTTGGCTCTACTGTCCTGGCTGTCTTGTAGGCCACCTGGTATTTTATCCCGACTGCTTCCTGGCCTCACAAAAACCCTGTCCCAGATGCCTTCTCCTCTGTCCATTTTCTCACGACTGTCTTCTCTTCTACCCATCATTTTATCATGGAAATCTTCTTGCTTGACCAGACCTGGACCTCGGTTAATTGTCTGGCCACGACCTCTGTTTACTAGTCCTTTATCCCGTGAATCTTCCACTCTGTTTTGCCCAGGACCTCTGTAGGATGAGCTGCTGCCTTTATTGCCTTCTAATCTATTTTCTCTGCTGTCTGGCTGAGGAAGATCTTTTTCTTGGTGGTTTTCTGAGTGGGACAAACCAATACCCAAAGGCTTGAAATCATCTGCAGTTAGTGCTGCTGCTGTGGCTCCTCCCTCCATGCTCCCTACTTTTGAGGGGAAAGCAGGTTGAGTAGTTACAGGTTTGTTTGCAAGGGATACAGGCTGAGTAACACCTTCGGTTTTGTCCATTTCAGTCTCCATACTTTGAGAATTCTGGTTCCAATTAGAGGGCTCTACAGGCCCTTCCGAGACTTGGCTTTTAGTTGGCTCTTGTTGAGAGTCACTTAGATTCTCATTTGACTGAACTGCCTTGGTATCCTTGACATCTGCGGAAATGCAAAATGAAAATGTAGCTAATTGCGTTTTTAAATTCTTCTGTTGGTTATTACTTGTGTCTGCTAATGGCTCTTTGTTTCCTGAAAGAGGCTCTGCTTGTGACTTAGGGTGCTGCTTAGACTGCTGCTGATGCTGCTGTCCAACAGTTGCTTTCGGGCCTTTCCACTGTGGTCCACTCTGTCGAGGACTTAGGGATGTATTGGGAGTTATATAAAATTGAGATGCTGGGCCCCGAGGGATCGTTCCCCATTTGCTTTTAGTGCCCTCTGCTGGGTGACTTTCATATCTGGGTCTTGGCCCATCGGGGCGATTTCCTTCAAAACGAGGCCCTTTGGGTCTCGGTCCTTCACACCTTGACCCTAAATCCTCAAATCTTCGAGGACCATCAAATCTACAAGTAAAACAAAAGATATTACTCAAGACAGTAAAGCAGGAAAAGGAAAGTCTCCATGTAAGATTACTTAAGGTGCTCAAAAACTGAATGTTAAGGCAGCAGTGCTCGGAAGACTTCAGGTCTAGATGTAGAAATCATGTCAGCATTATCTAACATACTTCAGTCGGCAGCAAGACTGACCTACTGAAATGTTAAAAAGCAATTGAAAATATTGTGCCTTGGTACATGGAATAGTCCACTCCTTTTTAAATAGAAAAATAATAATAATTCCATTACTGTGAGTACTTTTAAAGTTAAATTATAACTAAAAACCAAATATGGAATAATTAACAAGAAAATACAATATAATTGTAAATATTGTGGGAGCCAGCACTAAAATCTTCATTAATAAATGTCATACACACATGTACATACATGTCATACATACATACACATACACACATCTCTCTGTCTCTGTCTGTCTGTCTGTCTGTCTGTCACACACACACACACACACACACACACACACACACACACACACACACACACCAGTTTTCCAAAGTCTGGACAGAAATTGATCAAAGAAATGTTCCTTCCAATAGACGGTATGCTACACTTAAGACATAAATGTTGGTTGGGGCCTTCAGAATCAACAATCAAAAAAACAAAAAAAAAAAAACCAACCCCTAAGTGTTGATAAAGTGTCAATAGGTGAAAAGATGAAAAGACAACAGGCAGAGAGTAGTCAGCCCCACCCAGGTGAGAGGCGCACTGCCATGCAAAGGGTTTATGGAGCACAGATGCTTCGCTGAGACTTGAAAGGCAGCATCTGAGATGACAGGGTGTTAGTGATTACAGAATAGTATGGCAAGGGTACCTCAGACTAAGAGAGCAATATGAAAGGGAAAAAGGAGGAGAAGCACATATCATATTTAGAAATGCAAATGGTTGTGTAGTGTGGCTGAAGCGGAGGAGAGCAGAAAAGGATGCACAGAAAGACAGCATGCTAAGGATGAAGGCAAAGAGGCCTTCAAAAAGGACTTCCTTGTTTGCCTTGTATGGCAGGTACAAACCGACCATCTCCTAAACTTTCCAACTATAATCCAGCCTCCCCACTTTCAGTCTTAATGTAGACTCTTTCTCAACCTCTCTTATAGCTAGACTTGCACCAAGTTCCAGCAAGAGAATTGAAAACGACTGACACAGTCTTCTGGGTTGTCCTTGTAAATATTAGGGATTCCTCTTCACACTTCCCTTTTTAATGCTGCTTCCAAACAACTCCACTGCACTTTGTAAGTAAGGGCAATGTACAAAGGAAGGGCTGGTGAAGCAAACAGTAAAGAACCCAAGTTCCTAAGCACTGTGTAAATCCTGAGAGAATACATTTCTAATCTGTTAGAGACCTCTTTCTACCTTTGGATCTCTGTAAGGTTGATTAATTAATTCAACTGGTTAATTCAGTGTTTAGAGTTACTTCATAACTGCTTAAGAGTCACTTAATACAGTCCAACTTTTCAAAGATTAGTTTTTAAAAACTAATAATGAGGAAGAAAAGTTTACAGAATAATTGGTCTTGCTTGTTTGAGATAGAGCAAAATCACTAAGCAGCCCTAGCTGGCCACTAAACGCACGATCAACAATGTGGGTAATGAAGGTAACAGCAACATAATGCAAATAAGTTAGAACTGACACAGTTTGTAGCCAGTGGGAATTAAGTAAGTACAGAAAAGGAAGCATTTAGGACAATGGCAAAGTTTATAGTTTAAGTGACTATGGAACAGTCAACACTTTTCATGCCTTTAATGAAGGGTTTTTGTTTCACTGTGTGGGAAACCAATGATGAATAATAAAAGTAATTTCAGCAAAATATTTAACTCCCAATCTGTCACTTTGGGCTTTGCTAGTGTAAAAAAATCTTGGTTTCAAAGGGAGAAACTACTATAGCACAGAACCAACACTAACCTTAAGAAACAGAAGCTGAGATTACAACTTTACTTTAAGGTTCTGAATCAACAAAATGGAAGGTACAGTACTGACTGAGAGGAGCTGATCCCATCTGAGACAGGTCCTTCCATATGGTCAGAGCTGGTCTAGAAGGCACAGCCCTCCTGTGTCAGTATAAATTCTAGGATTACAGGTGTGTACCACCACATTCCGTTAATCCTAACTTCTGGGAGGACACTGAGCCACATGAGCTGAAGTGCAAGAGATTCAAGACAGCCCTCACTAATTCCATGCCTGACAATTAAATGGAGGTTCTGTAGAGATGGCTTGTGGTGCAAGTGTGAAGACTGGAGTTGAGCGTTCCAGTCCCACATACAAACTGGATGGAGAGTTGGAATCACGGCCCTGCAGAGGACCTGGGTTTGGATTCCAGCACCCACACGGTGGCTCACAACTACCTATAACTCCAGTCCCAGAATCTGATAGCTTCTGCTGACCTCTGCAGGTGACAGGCAAGCATGAGGTTCTCATATAACATACATATTTGTAAGCAAACAGCCATACACATAAAAACAAACAAACAATGATGAGTGACTGTGACAGCTTACTTGTGTACAGGAGGTAGTCAGGGATCACTGGGGCAAACTAACTGCTTAGCTAATTTAGCCAGATTAGCCAGCTTTGGTCTCAGTAAACATAGATTATCAAAGAAAGACATCCAATGTCAATTTCTAGCTTCCACACCCACACATGTACATCTACATATGCATCACATACCATATAAAGACACACCCACAAAATAAAACAAAATAGGCTGGAAGATGGCTTAGCAGTTAAGAGTGATAGCTGCTCTAGCAGAAGGCCAGAGTTGGTTCTCACCCATGTCAGGTAGCTCACTGCCACCCATCATTCCAGTTCCAAGGAATCCTCTATGCACACACATACATACAAATAATAATAATGATAACAACAACAACAACAATACAGAGGCCTTGACTCTATGGGCCAACAAAAATATCAGGCTCATATCAGCTGAGGTTCCTGCTGAGAGTAAAGGGAATATGGATATGGAATGGGAGTCAACACTAATATTGAATGGTGCCAACACTATGTCAAAGACTTCTTTTCAGGGGAAAGGATTAAAGTACTTTTGGTTGTCTAGTTATCATACTAGGTATAAAAATCTCCCTAGGAACAAGTGCAATCAGAAACATATGGAAAAGAATCTGATATTGAAGTTCAGCCTACCTGGCTGATACTTTTCAAACCTATCACAAGAAAGCAGGATATATATAAACCGACAATAAAGAGAAGGCAGTAGACCAGAATCTTAAGTTTGAGTTATTTTTAAAAAATTGTCTTGCCTTGTCTTTAGAGACAGAGTCTCTAGTCCAGGCTGGCTTTAAACTCCTTATGTACTCAAGGATAACTTTTGATCCTCCTGCCTCTATCTCCCTGGTATGGGGATTATATATACAAGCATAGTCCACCATTCCAGTTTGTGGAGTTATTGAGGATCAACAAAAGCCTCTATATGCCAGAGAAATACTCTGCCAACTGTGCTATAACCTTGGCCCTTGTCTGTAAATTCTGGAAGATAAAAGACAACAACAACAAAAATTACAAGCAGCAATTTTCAGAACAACTGTACTGGCAGCAGAAGAGGATAAAATAAAAATATGACTGGCTGCCTGCAGAACCCAAAATAGTCAGGATTTTACAGTGCCTGAAATGTGGAGGGAAGAAGGAGCTTCCCAAAATAAAAGGTGCAAGAAGCCACTCACATGTATGGTTAATGGTCTTGGATCCACGCCTGGAAGAACAAGGCGGAGGAGGACAAAGCCTAGAGAAAACCTGCAACTTAGCACCGAGTTCTACTCCTCACACTAGAGGGGCTGCTCAGAGTAGGAAGAGCCAATCATCCTGTGCTGGAGATTATCATCTTATAAACATCAAAATTTATTCACCAGGAGATGACACACCATCCTAAGTTGGACTGGGCACACATTTCAGAGTGGTTTTCATGTGACATTAAGGGGAACAAGTCGGTGGCAATGAAAATAGTCAGAAGTGTTGAACATTGCACTGAGACAGCACTGATAAAACCTGTTTGCTAGGGCTGGAGAGATGGCTCAGTGGTTAGGAGCACTGACTGCTCTTCCAGAGGTCCTGAGTTCAATTCCCAGCAACCACATGGTGGCTCACAACCATCTGTAATGGGATCCGATGCCCTCTTCTGGTGTGGCTGAAGACAGCAACAGTGTACTCAAATAAATCTTTTAAAAAAATAAACCAAACCAAAATACCTGTTTGCTAAACTCAGTTCAAATTCAGACCTGAATGGCCCCAGTCAGGAAACTCTGCTCAACTACTAGATGCTTAGGAGATTACCAACGATGGGACCTTTGTAAAGAACTTACAACTTAATAAGAATTTTTTCAAATATGTATTAAGTATTTTGACCACATATACCTCCCATTACCTTCTTTTTCCCAACTCCTTAGAATGAACCCTTTCTTTCCAACAATTACCCCTTCCTTCATATCCAAGTTTGCACCCTACTAAGTTTAATTAGGGCTGCTTGGAGCATAGATATAGTTACTTATCAAACCATGAGCAATTAACAGTGGTATAGCCACAGGAACTAGAGCAGTGGTTTTCAACCTGTGGGTCAAAACCCCTTTTGATATCCTGTATATCAGATACTTACATTACAATTCATAACAGTAGCAAAATTACAGTTATAAAGTAGCAATGAAATAATTTTATGGCTGGGGGGGTGGGTGTCACCACAACACAAGGAACTGTATTAAATGGTCAAAGCATTAGGAAGGCTGAGAACCACAGGGCTAGAGAGATGACTCTGTGGTTAAGAGAACTTGTTGCTTTTGCAAAGGACCTGGGAACATAACCACCCATAACTTTAGTTCTAGAAGATCTGACATCATCTTCTGAACTCTGAGAGCACCAGGCATAGCAGGTCTGACAGCACATGCCTTTAAATCCTAGCACTTGAAAGGCACAGGCAGGTTGATCACTGAGTTTGAGGCCAGCCTGGTCTACAACAGAGTTCCAGGCCAGCCACGGCTACACAGAGAGACCTTCACTCAATCCTCCTTCCTGCAAATAAAAACACCAGGCACCATGTAGTACATATACATGCAGGCAAAACATACAGACATATAAAATAAAAGGTGGACCCCCCCCCTAAAAATAAGGATATCATTAACCCTTAGTGTTTCTTCATGTACAGTTTTCTTCATGTATTAGTTTTACAAAAATTCTCAACAGCTCTAGCTATATATAAAAACAAATTTCACTAACAGTTTTCCTTGTAGGTATAACTTATAAACAAACAAAAATTTAGGTTTTAAAAAACAGAAAAGGGCCAGTGAGACAGCTCAGTAAGTAAATGTGCTTGCCACCAAGCCTGTATGTTATCCTCGGGACTCTCGTGATGGAAGGAAAGACCCAATTTCTATACACAGACACAATAAATGTAAGAAAAAAAATAGAGTAATGTGTATATTGTCTTGCAACTATCATTTGGATTCATTCTTAAACTTACAAAATTTGAGATCTTAGTGATTTCCCCTATATCCTGAAACACTTTATAATTTCCTTTTCCTAGATTTGATTACTCATAACATTAATTTTTCTTAATTATGCTTTAAAAAACCAAAATAAGGAGACAATTACAATACAAAAAGAATCATCGAAGAGAATGAAACAAAGATAAAAGAAACATTATCACCTTAGAATTACCCAGAATAGCACACTGCTTTGGGGCTTCATTAAGCACAATGCAAACTCAAAACTTTCATTTCCTGATTGTAGTAATAAAGGGAAGAAAGCTGACAGATAAAGCTGCTTCAATTCACTACAACTTGGGAGCTGGAGAGATGGCTCAATAGTTAAGAGCACTGGCTGCTCTTCCAGAAGACCTGCCTTAGACTACCAGCACCTATGTGGCTCACAACCATCTGTAACCCAAGTTACAGGGAGTCTAATACCCTCTTCTGGCCTCTATCAACACCAGGCATGCATGTGAGGCCCAGACATACATGTAGGCAAAACACCACAATGCACAAAATTATTTTTTAATTATTTAAAAATTTTAAAATTATTTAATTTAAAAAATTATTTTAAAATTTTTAAAAAAATTATTAGAATCAAAACATATGTGCAGAAAGACTAGAATTCCAGGCACTAAAAGTCATATCCAATTCATCATGTAAGTGAACCTGCCAACCATGAATCTTCAGATGATTATATTCTAGATGAATATTCTCAAGCTCAAGACTCAATAAGCAAACAATAAATTCTACTTATTATGCATGGGTATTTTGCTTTCATCCATGTCAAAGAGAATGCTTAATCTCTGGATCAGCTATGAGCTGCCACGTGGGTGCTGGAATTGAACCCAGATCCTCTGGAAGAGCAGCCATTACTCTTACTGCTGAGCCATTTCTCTAGCCCAGTGCCCTTCCTTTAAATAGCAATACATTCTTATCAATGGAAAGCATGCAGTACTGCCACCTCTTAGGCATTAAACAGGAAAGACTTTTAATGCATATTGTGTGGCAAGAGTTTGGACCATCTTGACTCTCTAAAAGGATACAGTGATAATTATCTTTTATGTATGTGTCAAACTATTTGATACAAAGCAAATTTACTCTTAAAAATACTTAATAAAACTTCAAAATTGTTTTTCACAATCCTTTTAAATTCTTTTGTAAAATTTAAATATATATATAAATATATATAATTTTAATATATATATATATAATTTCTATATATCAGTAAGAAATAGAAAAATAGTCTAAAAAAAAAAGAAAACCCTTGAATTAGTGTTTCATACAAGAGGAAATTTAACCCAGTGATGACCGAATGGAAAGCAGTATAACTTTACTAGTTATCAAAAAATACAAAATTCCAACTTTTATCACAATAACACTAACCATCCTCCAAGGCAGCTAACATTTTGTAAGTATAACAATACTAAGAGTTGTCATGGAAGTTAAAAAATAATAAAAAAACAAAAAATTCTGAAGAAATACTGTTGACTAAAGTAAAACCACCTTTCTGAAAAACCATTTAACAATATGTACCAGTGCAGAACATGTACAGACCAGACCCTATGGGCAAACAATTGCAATCCTTTTAAACTGTGGTATGTCCACACAACGGCAAACTGTATGGGAACAAAAAAGAACAAACTACTGCAATACTTGCAAAGCACAGGATGAATCTGATAGCAATAGTCATATGAAAATGACAAACTCAGAATGTACACAGAGCATGCCGACAACTACACATACAAAATATCTCAACAAAAGCACATGCGTACATTCAGGCACAGTCAAGATATAGTCAGCACCAAAAGACATACTGCAGGCCAATGAGATGTCTCAGTGGGTAAAGGCACTTGCTGCCAAGCCTCATGGCCTAGGTGCCATCCTGGGATCCCTATTGTAGAAGGAGAGAAAGAACCAGCTCCCACAAGTTGTTCTCTGACCTCTATATCGGGCTGTAACAAGTGCCTATTCATGTACATAAAACAAACAGATATATAGATACACTAGACATTTCAACATTTTTAATCATAACTGATAATATTAGAATAAACAGGTTATGATAAAATGTTATGATAAAATCATATTAATGGACTATTCCCCAGCAATAAGAATGGTATGCACAGGCCGGGCATGGTGGCGCACGCCTTTAATCCCAGCACTAGGGAGGCAGAGGCAGGTGGATTTCTGAGTTCGAAGCCAGCCTGGTCTAGAGTGAATTCCAGGACAGCTAGGGCTATACAGAGAAACAAACAAACAAACAAAAAGAATGTTATGCATGACATAATCTCACATTATATTAAGTGAAATATACCATATCAAAGAGTATGTAAAATATCCCATTAATAATAAAGCTCAAAAAAATAGGCAGCCCATGGTATAAAAGACAGTATAGTGGTAATCTTTGGGTTGAGGAGAAATGACTCAGAAGGGGGATGAGGAGGCCTTTTTTTATGTTTGTTTTGCCTGCATGCATATTTGTATACCATGTGCATGCTTTGTGCTCTCAGAAGTCAGGAGTGGGCATTGGATCATCTGGAACTGGAGTTAAGGATTGTTGTGAACCACCATGAGTTTTGGGAATCGAACCCAGCAACAAAAGCTCTTAACTCCTGAGCCATCTCTTTAGCCCACTGAGGAGGACTACGTAAACATTAGTCATTTTTATTTCTTGATCTGAGTAGTGATGATATGAGTATGTCCTTGTGAAAATTCATAAATTTGTGTACCTGGTACTTTTCTACATTTATTATCAAGACAAAGTTTCATTACTGAAAAATACAAGTTCTGGGGAATTCAAATCCACTTATGTGAGAGTTGACAAACACAAGGATACTTCGTCCACAAGAAACAATGAAGAGAACACACACACACACACACACACACACACACACACACACACACACACACACACACGGTGTTAAACAACATAATATACTGTGATATGCTTTTGTCACTCGACTTTGAGAAACCTTCAGAGTTTAGAAAGCTGTCTCAATCTGGACTTCTGCAATTCCTTAATGCATTTTACAGCTTATATATTCTACTACTGTGGTTTTAGTAAATCAGCTTAGCTCCATTCTCAATTCTTGTCTTTCTACCAGTTTTGTTTTAGGACATTTTTCTCCAGTGTGGCTTACAGATCCCTTATGCATTCATAACAGAACTTGAAATAGCATAAAAGAAGTTCAGTTTCCTTAAGATTGTTCTAACTCAATCTCCTTGACTAATCAGCCTCTTGCTGATTTTGTTTTTAACTCAGTTATATAGGAGAAAAAAGATGTTTCTGAGTAACAGTCATAACTTTTCTCTTAAGAGCCGTATGAGTGGCCCACAAATTTAATCCCAGCATTCAGGAGAGGGCAGAACTCTTGAGTTTGAGGCCAGCCTGGTTTACAAAGCAAGTTCCATGACAGCCAAGGTTACACAAAGAAACCTTGTCTTGCAAAACAAAATAAAACATGAGTAAAGGAAGATGGGCAGAAATGGAAAGGAGACAAAGTAATACTGGAGAAAGACAGCATAGGCAGAATTCAATTTTAGGGCTAAAAACCCAACCTTATCAAAGTTACAGCATAGTGATGCATGCTTCCCACCTTAGCACTGAGGACGCTGAAGGAGGAGGAGTGAGAGTTTGCAACTACTCTAAGCTACATGATGAGTTCCAGGTCAACCTGAGCTAAGTAGCAAGGCTGTATCTCTGTCTCAAGAAATTACACCAATAAATCAAACTAATCAAAAAAGAAAAAAAAATGTTGCAGTTGATAGGATCAGAGTTTGATTCTCAGCACATGTATCAGGTGGCTAACAGATACGTATAAATCCAGTTTTAGAAGATCCAATACCTTCTTCTGGCGTCCTTGGGCACCTGTGTGCATGTTAATATGCATATAAATTTAAATAGATAGATAGATAGATAGATAGATAGATAGATAGATAGATAGATAGATAACACATAAAGTAGATCCTTAAAAATTTATATTTGCAATATGTAGAATTAGGCTATAAACAGGCCAATGATACTTCAGGCCCTGAGTAAGTGTTCATTGTGAAGGAGACTAACAAAACACCAGCTCCTAAAAAAGGAGCAGGAAAAACTAGAACCATTGAGAATGTGAAAAGAATTTGCATTTATATGGCTGGCAGAAAGAACAGGTAAGTTAAGGCAGTGAGATAAAAAAACAGTTTTTCATATCTGTAATAATATACTATGGAAAAGGAATAAAGTAACCCACTCTGTGTTGCTCCACAAAGGCAGATCTAAAACAGATAGACATTATATAAATATACTTAGATTTAATGTTTAAAATCCTTTCTAAAACACTCAAGAAGTTTTAAAAGCCAATGTTCCTTTATTTACATGCCAATATTCAAGCACAGCCCATCAACCTCTTGCCATAAAAAATACAATGAACTTAAAAGAGGATCAGAAGGCTGTGATTCCAATCTCTTTTCAATTACAGTAATTGCACAATTTATTATTTTTTAAGATTTTTATACATCTTATCACTTATTTGTGTTTGTCTATATGTGTGCAAGTACATGCAAGTCACAGCATGCATGTGGAGGTCAAGGACAACCTGTACCAATAAGTATGTAGGTTCTGGGGTCACACTCTGGCAATCACCTTTACCACCAAACACCTTCTCATTGACCCTGGTATTTCACTTATATTCAGCCCAAGTTTCAGCATTCTTTACCTTCTTTACAGTCATAGAATCATTGAGAGATGATTTATATAATAAGGTGATGTACACAAGACCTAGCACAGCAAGCTAAAATACAACATAAACCTGGGCTGCCAGAGAAGGACTACAATAGGTAATTCCTAAAATTCTTCTTAAGATTTATTTATTTATTATATGTAAGTACACTGTAGCTGACGTCAGACACTCCAGAAGAGGGCGCCAGATCTTGTTAAGGATGGTTGTGAGCCACCATATGGTTGCTGGGATTTGAACTCGGGACCTTTGGAAGAGCAGTTGGTGCTCTTACCCGCTGAGCCATCTCACCAGCCCCCTAAAATTCTTTAGAACTATGATTATTAATTGTACCTTTGAGGGAAGAACTTAAAATGGGTCCTATATTTGATAGTCAAAAGAGGAAAACAGTATGAGAGGAATCATGGGAGCTGGAAACCCTTTATGAGGTGGTAGGACTACATGTCTCTGATAACCAGTTGCTAAAAGGCAAAGCTTGCTTCGAGAGACAGACACGAGTTCAAATCAACAGGATGAGCTATATTGCAAATGAACAACAGCACAACTGCAGTCACGACTGCATGAATCTGAATGACGGCATTCCATACAGGGCTTAAAGCAGTTTGCTTTGCGTAGTGCCTCGGTTCTGTCCCAGTCACACAACACTGACCTAGCAAGTTAGCTATCCTCTCTGCTCCAGATTGTAGATGGTAACATGAAATAACTCACCTAGTATCACAGGTTATTTACAAGACTCCCCAAGATATAAATGGATATAAAGGTTCTAACATGGCTCCAGAGTATACAGAGGAATTCAAACTAATTACACTTAATTTTTTCTGAGCTTCAACTTTGAATGGAGTTTCAATCATGTTAGTTCCAGAACTTTAAATTGGGGTCAACAAACAAAAAAGATACATTTTTTTTTTCCTTTAGAGACAGGGTCTCCTAGAGTCCAGGCTGTCTTCAAATTTACTCTGTAGCCAAGGGACTGCTTGGACTTATGATCCTCCTACCTCTACTTCCTAACTGTTGGGAAAATAAGCATGTACCAACCTACTCAGTTAATGTGGTGCCGGGGATCAAACCCAGGGCTTTGTAAAGGCCAGGTAAGCATTCCACAAGCTGAGACCATGTTTTTGTTTTTAAATATTAAAGGCTTAAATTTAAAATGACCTCAATGCACTGACACTGAAACCAAAAACTAATATACAAATAACTGACAAAAAGGAAATTATATAACTTTCAGTATAATCCTGTATATATTTTAAATCTCCCAATAATAGAACTAAATTATATATATATATTTCTATTATAATTTCTGACCAGGAAAAAGAAAAACAAAATATTTTTCCAGCTAGATGTGGTGGTGGACACCTTTTATCCCAGAACAGGGGAAACAGAGGTAGATAGATCAAAACCAGCCTGGTCCACAGTGCAAGTCCCAGGTCAGTCAGAGTTATTAAGACCTTGCCTCAAAACAAAACAAAATTTTCCTTAGAAAACTTGACATTTATGTCACCCCAAGAGAAAGCTAGACTCTTTTAAGCTTGGAAACATGAATCTTATAGATTTCTTTTGCGAAAGACTTGATATGCAGACTGAGCCTGCCTTACTACATGTATGATGTACTTTTTTAAAATTACATTCTGTATGTATGTGGGCGTACATCCTCCTTGGCCCATGTGGTATGCAGAGGACAACTGACAGGAGACAGTTCTCTCTGCCCATCATGTGGGTTTTACAGACAGACCTCAGGTCATCACATATAGTAGCAGGAACTTCTCCCAAGCTCATTGCTTAACCTCTGGAATACTAGGTTTGCAGGCATACAAGACCATTCCTTGTTGAACTTAATGTTTGTTTGTTTGTTTGTTTTTCAAGACAGGGTTTCTCTGTGTAGCCCTGGCTGTCCTGGAACTCACTATGTAGACCAGGCTGGCCTGGAACTCAGAAATCTGCCTGCCTCTGCCTTCTGAGTCCTGGGATTAAAGGCGTGCGCCACGCCACCACTGCCCGGTGCATTTAATGCTTTTTTTTTTTTTTTTTTTAAAGGAAAACAAAGCAGCAACCACTATTTTTTTCTTTTCTAACATATATATTTGTTTGTTTGTTTATTTTATTTATTTAATTTGTTTATTTTATTTATTTTGTTTATTTTATTTTATTTTATTTATTTATTTATTTATTTATTTATCTCCTGGGGGGGGGGGAAGACAGACATCTCCCTAAGGAAAATATAAAGGATGCAAGGTCCCAGGGTGGCCCAGGTGGAAGGGTGGCAGGGATTTTGTGACTTTTCTTTTGTTGACTATTTTGAGTAAAAGCAGGAACTTGGTATGGTGGTTTGTATACGCTTGGCCCAGGGAGTGGCACTGTTGGGAGGTGCGGCCTTAGCTGCCTAAAAGTCAGCTAGCAGTCTTCAGATGAAGATGTAGAACTCTCAGCTCCTCCTGCACCATGCCTGCCTGGATGTTGCCATGTTCCTGCCTTGATGATAATGGACTGTAGCTCTGAACCCGTAAGTCAGCCCCAATTAAATGTTATCCTTGCAAGAGTTGCCTTAGTCATGGTGTCTGTTCACAGCAGTAAAACCCTTAGACATGTGGTATCTGTACAAACAAATGGTTTTTTAAAAGGTCCTATTTACCCTTATACTAATCTAGCAGATGATACTTGCTAATTCAATTATTTGTCAAACAATCAAAAAGAAAAACAGGTAAGTTTAAAGTATTATTCCCATTCTTTCTGTCTCTGTCTTATCCTTTTTGTTACATGAGACAGCATGTCATATAGCCTAGGCTACGCCTGGGCTTGATTTTACATATAGCTCAGGATCATTCTTGAAATCCTAAATCTCTCTTGCCTCTACTTTCCAAGTGCTGGTATTACAGAGTGTGCCATTATAGTTGGCTTAAAATATTATTTCTAAAACTGCAAAGTCAGTAAAAAGTGGTCAGCATTACTCTAAATTATATTCATTCTAGACTATTATAGCCAGATAAAAGTAGTCACATTAAAGAAACAGGAATATGCAATCTTTTCCAAGTTATGTCAGGTTGAATTAACAAATAATACTAACATTTTAACTATAAAGTCATGAATGTATACATAAAAGTACAAAGGAAATACAAAAACTGTATAATCTTTGGATTCCAGTACAGCTTATATAAAATTGGCCACAGTAAGAGCATTAACCTACCTTGGACCTCTTGGACCTTCCAAGAAACTGCCCTTAGGAGGATCTGCAAGCAGTCCACCTGACTTCACTGGCGTGTCCTTAGCTGCAATGATGGATTGAGATAGAGCAGAAGACTCGCCCAGTCCTTGCTCAGATGAGAACACCTTGTTCAGAGGTTTGGAATTCACTTGTTCTGACTGAGGTGGAGGGTGATATGCTGAAGGTGGGGTTGAACCAAAAGACACAGGTGTGGGAAGCAGTGCTTGTCTAGGTTTCTCTGGGACCTGTGAGTTCTGAGAACCAGAAGTTGGTGGAAGTGGGGCTGTTAACTGAGGAGGCATCCCTTGTGGGGCTCCAGGGGGAGGTACTCCAGGGGGAGGTGTGGCTGAAGATAATGGTGGGAGGGGTAGGACAGGTGGTCCCCCAGGTAGAGCAGGTGGGGGAAGGACTGGTGGTGGCCCTGCTGAAGAGAGGGAAGGTGGGGGGAGAACTGGAGGTGGTCCTGCTGAAGAAAGAGATGGAGGCATTCCTGGTGGGGGGACAGAGGTTGGTAGAGAAGGTGGCATCACAGGCGGAGGCATACCAGGTGGTGGGATGGAGGTAGGCAGGGCAGGGGGCATCACTGGTGGTGGCAAAGATGGAGGTAATACTGGAGGGGGCATTGTTGGCAGAGGTGGAGGCATCTGAGAATACGGAACAAATGGAGGTGGCATTGACATGTTCCCCATGTACTGGCTCTTCACAGTCTGAAATGAGTTGACTTTCTCCTGGAGATAGGTCTGAGTGGCTTTCATATGTCCCTGCCATGTTTTCCACTGCTTCTCATACTCCTGAAGCTGATCTTTATGAGGATAGGAAAGGAGCTGTTCCTCCCACAGCTGAAACTCTCGCTCCCACTCTTGAAAGAGATGTTGAAACTGTTGCTGCTGCATCTCATAATGTCGCAGCTGTACATCCAGAGACATGGTCTACAAATAAAGGACAAACATTCTTTCAAGACAGCCATGTAAGGATTAGTCCCAACTTACATTAATAAGTCAAGACTACATGAGATTTTAGGAAGTTAAGAAACATTTCCGAGGGGAAGATAAAACTGCCAGACCCTTTTAGTGATGGTGCTTTTTCTTCTCTCGGGCTAAACAGCATCACGTTACTCTAGTATCCTTTGAAACAGCTACTTGTCAACACTTCTTTTTTTAATAACTTTTTAAAAATTTTTTTTAAAGATTTATTTCATGTATGTGAGTACACTGTCACTGTCTTCAGACACACCAGAAGAGGGCATCGAATCCCATTACAGGTGGTTGTGAGCCACTATGTGGTTGCTGGGAATTGAACTCACGACCTCTGGAAGAGCAGTCAGTGCTCTTAACCGCTGAGCCATCTCTCCAGTCCCCACTGTCAATACTTCTTTATCGCTAGTTTTTCATACTCACATCTCTTTTAGGAGCAACAAATCCTTTATGCATCCTTGGGATACTTCCTGGTTACTTATTTTGGAAACACTTACCTGTATGTGTGGTGAGTGCTGGATAACTTGCTGGTACTGCTGTAGGATCTGCTGTAACTGTGTGTGCCTCTGCATTATTCCTTGATACTGGAAGCCAACTCGATGCTGCTGGTGCTGTTGCCAATGTGCTGCTGCAGCCTGCAACTGTTTTAATCTAGCATCCTCTTCTGGGTCTTCTGACTAAATAAGAGAAACACAAACTTTTCTAAGTCATAAAACAGCAACCAAATCAATTGAGTCCAGAATCCCTCCAACTCAGGCTAACTGAGAACTGCTCTCCTATATTTAGACAAAACACAAATCCCTCTCTACATAGTTACTGTGGATGGTAGGACAAGGGGTTTAAGGGCCACCATCTTCACTAGATAGGACAACCATTTCCCCAGTAGGAAGTAAATCTACAAGTCTAGTACTTTCAACCCACTGAGCAGCAAAGAACCTCCATGCCTTCCTTCTCTCACCCTCTCTCTCCCTGTCACTGTTCACTAGTGGACTACGATATATAGTTCAGTAAAGCTGTGAGAATGTGGGGAGTTTCCATGCTTCAGTCAACAAGCTCAATGTGACAAAGATGGTCATTTTTAATGCTTCAACACTGTAAGACAGCTATTATAAATGACTATGTCCATTCTTCAGATGAGTAAACTAGTAGAGAATGATTACCTAATCTGTCCAGAGTCACATCATAAATGGCAGTGTTTGGGCAATTTACCATAAAAGCTAAGGATAAATGACTGCTCTGTACTGTGGTCATGAACCCGCGTGGACATTTCTCTTTTGTGCTGAGACACTCCATTCAAGAGTATCAGAATGCTTCATTTTCAGTCAACCTTCTCATAATTCCTTTGCTAAAACTGATAAGCTGACATCTGGGTACTTCAAAAGTAGAATTTTACAGGTAGCTGAGCAAATGAGAATATACATCCATTCTTGACATAAGTGTTTGCAAAACTTATATGACTGAATAAACAAAATGATTACCTGGGGTTCCTCCGGTGGGAGTGGAGGTGGTACTTCTTCATTGGGAGGTGGTAATGGGGGCTTCTCAGCTGCAAGAGGTTCTGCTATCTGACTGGCAGCTGGCCCTGGAGCTTCTTCTTTGATGGGTTCTGGTACATCCTTTGCTGTGACAAGTCCCTTTTTATGTCCCGGCAAATGCACTTTTGTCCTCTGCTGCAAACTAAGCAGATGCTGTCGATACCAATATTGTTGTTGCTCCTACAATACAAACCATTTTTAAGAATTTTATTTTATTTATTCCATATGTATGTGTGCTAATAGGCAAAAACATGCCAGTGTGTGGAGGTCAGGGTATAACTTCCAGGGGATGGTTCTTTCCTGCCATGTGAGTTCCAAAGAATACAACTCAGGCATGACAATAAACGCCTTCCTTGCTGACCCATTTCTTTGGCTCTTTTTTTTTTTTTTTTTTTTTTTTTTTTTTTTTG
>NC_034596.1:80143676-80167831 GCF_900095145.1 Mus pahari | reverse complement strand
CTTTTTTTTTTTTTTTTTTTTTTTTTTTTTTTTTTTTTTGGTTTTTCAAGACACAGGGTTTCTCTGTATAGCCCTGGCTGTCCTGGAACTCTGTAGCCCAGGCTGGCCTCAACCTCAGAGGTCCACCTGTCTCTGCCTCCCAAGTGCTGGGATTAAAGGCGTGCGCCACCACTGCCCGGCCTCTTTTGCTCATTTTTAAGAATGTTAATTAATAATCACATATCTCTGCAGCTGGTGCTGACAGTTACATTTATATACGTTCATATATATCTAATGAAAGAAAAAACAAAGCTGGACAGAGAAAGACAAGTTAGCAAGACAGAGAAGGTTTTAAGTTTTCTCAAATTTATAAATTTAAATTAAACCATACATCATAATTGAGCATATTTCTGTTTTTTTCCAAACTTCAGTGTTTGTGATGATTTGTATATGCTTGGCCCAGGGAGTAGCACTGTTGGGAGGTGTGGCCTTATTGGAATAGGTGTGGCCTTGTGGTGTGGGCTTTAATATCCTTGTCCTAGCTGCCTGGGAGCTAGTATTCTGCTAGCAACCTTCACATTAAGATGTAGAACTCTCAGCTTCTCCTGTACCATGACTGCCTGGATGCTACCACGTTCCTGCTTTGATGATAATGGACTGAACCTCTGAATTCGAGCCTAGCCTGGTCTACAGAGTGAGTTCCAGGACAGCCAGGGATCTACAGAGAAACCCTGTCTCGAAAAAATAGAAAGAAAGAAAGAAAGAGAGAGAGAGAGAGAGAGAGAGAGAGAGAGAGAGAGAGAGAGAGAGAGTTGCCTTGGTCATGGTATCTGTTCACAGCAGTCAAACCCTAACTAAGACAGTGCTAAGTATTGAGCTGATGGTTTTATATAGGGCAGGCAAGTTTTTCACTATCAAGCTATAGATAGATAGAGATCTCTTAGTCTTTTAGACAGAATCCCAATATATTGTCCAGATTGACTTTGAACTTTGTCTGTAGCCCCAGCAGCTTCAGTGTCCTGAGCAGCTACAATTTTAGGCCTGTTATTACACCCAGCTAACACATAACAGTTTAATCTAGATAGATAGATAGATAGATAGATAGATAGATAGATAGATAGATAGATAGATAGATAGATATCTCACACACACACATCCACTATAGCTGTCTTCAGACACACCAGAAGAGGGCATCATTTGATCCCATTACAGATGGTTGTGAACTACCATGTGGTTGCTGGAAATTGAACTCAGGACCTCTGGAAAAGCAGTCAGTACTCTTAACCACTGAGCCATCTCTCCAGCTCCATTACACTTTTTTAAAAAATGTTTCTGAGCCAGGTGTGATGACACACATGGTAACCTGGTCTACAAAGTGAGTTCCAGGATATCCAGGGTTGTTATACAGAGGAACTCTGCCTCAAACAAACAAACAAACAAAAACCCAAACAAACAAACAAACAAACAAAAAAACAGATAAAACAACAACAAAAAAACCCAAAAAAGTTTCTGGGGACTTGAAAAATAATGATTCAGCAGTAAGAGAACTGGGTTCAGTTCCTAGCACCCACATGCTCACAACCATCTTTAACTCCAGCTCCAGGGAATCTGATGCCCTATTCTTACCTCCTTTGACACCAGGCATGCATGTAGTATATATACAGACAGACAGACAGACAGATCACTGACACATACCAAATTAAATAAATAAATTTATGTTCCTGAGGGGTGGGTGTGGGAGCACAAACCTTAAAGACTTATAAGAGGTTATGTGTCAAATTGATCTGTGAGTATGAGACCAATCTGTCAAACTAAACACAACCAAAAGCAGGGAGAGAGGGGGCTAGGAAGGTAGTTAAGGATGAAATGTTTACTATGCAAAATGAGGACCTGAGCTTTGATTTCTGGAATCCACAAACGGGACAGGCACTGCAATGCCACTCTGCAGCCTAAATGCCAGAAGGCAGAGTCAGAAGGATACTATTTTTTAAACAAAATCTCAATGGTTTTATTTTTCCAATGAAGACTCAGGAGCCAGATGCTAGGGTGAAAGCCTGCCAGTTCAGAGAGGCAGAACAAGCTGACCTTCCTTCAAACTGAATATGCCCCTCACTTCTGTTTCCTCTGCATCTCTGACTCTTACTCTCTATGGTTTTTTTTTCCTATGTTCACTTCCTGTCACCTGGTTGCTTGATCTGTTGATCTGTTTACAATATTCAAGCAGAAAACTCTTGGATTGAAGACATGTGCAAAGGTGGAGACACAAATCAAAACAGGTTTTTCCAGTAAATGTCACACTCTCCGGGTTCACAGTGTGATCAAATGTCCTACAACAGGAGGATCCCTGGAAGCTCACTGGTCAATCAGTCTAACTAAAATTCCCTACTTCACGTGAAGTGAAACCCTGTACAAAAAAAAAAAAAAAAAAAAAAAAGAAAAAAGAAAGAAAAAGAAACTGAAGATAGACATCCCAGTATCAACCAACCCTTTGCCTCCAAGTGCCTTTGTATCCATGCACATACACACAGAAATAGAAAAAAAAAAAAAATCAATGCCCATTATTCGTAGACTCTATATATGTGAATTTGCTCATCTGCTAAAATTTATTTCCAGCTCCACTAACAGGACTTGATAAGCTTTTCCAGTCATTTTATAAACAAACGAAGAACAGTGAAAGTTCTGAGTGGCCTATTAGGTGTAGTCCAGCTGAGATAGAACAAGGTGGTGTAGCTTTCTAGCCACACTGTCATTTCATAGTGCAGTTACTGTCACAAAATCCAACAATTTTTTGCTAGTTATTTAAAATGTCATCTCACACACACACCAATCACTCAGGAATATTGGCAGGTAGACCAGTCCAGTCTGGTCTATAGTGAGAACCTGCCTCAAAAATCAACAAACAATAAAATATTAAAAAAAAAAAAAAAGAAAGAAAAAAAAACCAACAAACAAAAAGTAAATAAACAAAAGTACAAGGTTGCCCAGTAACAATGCTTAATGCTGTCGAGTATCCCTAAGCAGGCTGTGATTGCCCTTATAAGAAAATAAATGTTCCATAAACTTCATTCAAGAAAGCATTACTGTTTACCAAGAGCTAAATACTAATGAATTAACAATATCTAAAAAATAAAGTGGTTTTAGAGGGAAAACATGTTATGTTGGGAACAAAATAAAGAAAAGGGTGCCCGGGGGGGGGGGGGGGGGCGGGGTGGTGGTGGGAAAAACAGAAGGCAGGAGAAATTGGCCAACCTTTCAGATTTTAATTCAAAGTAAGAGCCCTACTGATGCCCGTGTGAGTGCATGTTGGGAACAAAATAGAAAGGGGGCCGGGGGAGGCCCAGGGAAAAGTTGGGAGGAAAAAGATGCCCACGCCCCACCAGAGTTTCTCTATTCTCTGGTCAGTCAGGCGTGGGAAGGCTGCTTCCTAACCTATCCACTCATCCCTGGGTGGGCATTCCTCTATCCCACTCTTCATGGGGTGGCCAAGGAGCAACCCTGCCTGGGAACCTCCCCACACAGCTACTTTGCTAAAGCCACCAGGGTTGCGGGAAAGAGGGAATAGGGAAAGAAGTTCCCAACACTGACCAGAGTGCGCAGCGGGCCTTGATGGAGCAGAGACTGTATGGTTTAGGAGTTTTATTATAGAAATGCAGGGAGAAAGAGAGAAGGGAGGGAGGGAGGGAGGGAGGGAGGGAAAAGAAAAGAAGAGAAGAGAAGAGAAGACAAAGAGAAAGGAGAGAAGAGAGAAGACAAAGAGAAAGGGAAGAGAAGAGAGAGGTAGAGGAACAAAGGAGTAAGAGGGTAAGAGAGTGAGAGTAAGAGTAAGAGAGTGGTGGGACTGAACACCCCCTTTTATGGTCTTCACTGTTGCTAGGTAACTGGGGAGGTGTTTAGCCCAAAGGTCAGAAGCTTGGGCCATAGCTTACATGACCACTGACCATGCTTCTCTTGTGGGGGCTGTGGGAGGTGGTAATTTAGGGCAGGGGCTGGAGTTCCAGGAGCATGAGGGAACGCCTACCGTGTCATGAAGGTGAATTGTGACCATCAGGGTTCAGACCTCAGCTCGACTGGAGACCAGCCTGCAATTCCCCACAATGTTATATGTTGAGGAAGATATGATCAGAAGCTTAGATTCATCTGAATTTTCCTTACAACAAAGGTCTAATATCAGTGGTATTGCATACCTTTAATCCCAGCACCAGGAAGGCAGAGGCAAGTGGTCTACAAAGTGAGTTCCAGGACAGCAAGAGTTAAAAAGAGAAACCCTGTCTTGAAAACCAAAAACTAACTAAATACATAAATAAAATAAAATTTAAAAATATTTGTATGCACACAGGATTGAAACCCAACCTAGCACGGTGTGGTGTATATGCAGGAATATGCCTTTAACTCCAGCATTTCTGATTCAGAGGTATAAGAAAGTGTGAGTCTGAGGGGAATGAGGTCTACATATCAAGTTCTAGGCCAGTCTGTGATACACAGACTCCTATCACAAAGGAAAAACAAAAAACAAACAAACAAAAAAACCCTCACTCTGCATTTTATTCTTTGTTCTTTCTAAAACTCAAGATATGATTTTAATTTACAAAGATCTATTTAAAACAATTTATTATTGTAATTTTGAACCTTGTTAATCGAGATTGAATCAGAATGCCCCACTCCCCACCCCCAACTATTTGTTTTGAGATATGAACTCACGATGTAACCCTGGCTGTCCTGGAATTTCCTATGTAGACCTGGTTAGCTCTGAACTCAAAGATCTACCTATCTCTTAGTGAGTACTGAGATTAAAGGTGTACACTACCACATTCAGCTGATTTTTTTTTCTTTTGATAATAAACTTTTGGTCTCCGTGTCAAAAGGGTTAATTTTTACATGCTCATTTTTTAAATATTTATTTTTGGCTTTTGAGGCAGGGTCTCTCTACATAGCCTTGGCTGTCCTGAAACTATCTCTATAGAACAGCCTGGCCTCAAACTCCGAGACTCACCTGCTCCTGCTTCACAGTACTAGGGCTAAAGGTGTGTGCCACCACACCTGGCTACACTTTCTAAAACAATTTTTATCTTGGGTGAACAGTTCCTACATTGTTAATATTTTATTTTATAATCTCTCCTATTTTTCTGCGTGCAAAGAGATTTATAAAATATACATAATAAATACGCTTTTTCCCCAACTAGACTAATTTGTTATTTGTTCACTTACATAGTGTAATTTTCTTTGAGAAAAGACATTTTTGAGATAAGAGTCCAACTATGTAGCCTGCCTCTGCTACCAACGTGTGGGATTGAAGGTCCTACCACCATGCCAGAGCTCATCCTCTGCTATTGTGATCTAGTCTTGTAACTTTAGGAAAGTGCTAAATCACATAACAGGATATCAATAAATGATACTGACCACCCTAAACCACTTATTTTGACCTAAAACTTTTCTAATTTATTGGCAAGAATAAATTATATCTTCTAATTGTACGCTGGCTCTTATTATCATACATATAATCATCAGTTCCCAGAACAAGATTACTTTTACTAATCAAATTTAAAAAAAAAGTGTGTGGTGCCAGGTGGTGGTGGCGCACGCCTTTAATCCTAGCACTTGGAAGGCAGAGGCAGGTGGATTTCTGAGTTCGAGGCTAGCCTGGTCTACAAAGTGAGTTCCAGGACAGCCAGGACTATACAGAGAAACCCTGTCTCGAAAAAACAAAAAACAAAACACAAAACAAAACAAAAAAAGTGTGTGGTGGCACACACCTTTACCCTGGAGTCTGGGAAACAGGGACAGGCATGTCTCTGAGTTCCAGACCATTCTAGTCTATATACCCTACTCGAGGCCAGCCAAAGCTACATAGTGAAACCCTGTCTCAAAAAATAGTACTACTGCCGGGCTGGTGGCGCACGCCTTTAATCCCAGCACTTGGGAGGCAGAGGCAGGTAGATTTCTGAGTTCCAGGCCAGCCTGGTCTACAAAGTGAGTTCCAGGACAGCCAGGGCTACACAGAGAAACTGTCTTGAAAAAAACAAAAGGAAAAAGGAAAAAAAAAAACATAGTAATAATAAAAAATAAAATAAAAGTCAGCAATAATGAACTATTAAAACATTTTTTCAGCCAGGCATGGCACCATATGTACTTGGTAGAAGCAAAAGGATTAGGATGAAGGTCATCTTCACTACACAGTAAGTTCATCATCAGACTCAGCTATAAGAATCCCGATCTCAGAAAAACAAAAGAAAAAAAGAATTCAACTTCCTTACTACTTTAACAAAATAGTAAGCAAGACAGTGGTGGCACATGTCTTTAATCCCAGCACAAGGGGGGCAGAGGCAGGTGGATTTCTGAGTTTGAGGCCAGCCTGGTCTACAGAGTGAGTTCCAGGATAGCCAAGGCTATACAGAGAAACCCTGACTTGAAAAACCAAAGAATATACTGAAAATATCAATCGATACATCATTCACCTTAAAAAACTAAGTCAGGGTGTGATAATGTAGCCTATCAGTTGATAGAGTATCTGCCTGCCAAGCATGCACTAAGGCCTGAGTTCTTTACCCAGCATGAAATAAAACCAAGCAAGGTATCACATGCCTAGGATTTTGGCACTCAGGAAGTAGAGGCAGAAGAAAGTAAAGTTCAAGGTTATGAGACAGCAAATAGGGTAAAGGTGCTTGCTGAGCAAAAGCCTAGTGAACCCAGGAACCTACATATAAACAAAGGAGAGAACTGAATCCAGAAAATTGGCTTTCACCTTCCACATGAACCACAGCACATGTGCCCATATCCAGATACACACAAGACACACCCACACAATTTTTAAAAGGCTGTAAGTTCAAAGTCATCATTCTAAGCTTAATAGCCAGTTAAAGGCTAACCAGGTCTACATGGAGAATTTGCCTCAAATGGGGTATGTGTTGGGGTTGAGGGCTAGAGATATTACTGAGTGAACCTGGATTAAGTTCCCAGTACCCACATGGTAGCTCACAACCATCTATAATATAGTTCCAAGGGATCTGATACCCACTTCTGGCCTCTATGAGTATCAGGCATGCCATGGTTCAGATATACATACTATATATATATATATATATATATATATATATATAACACTCATATACATAAAATAATATTTTTTAAAAGAACAAAGATATGAAAAAGCAAAGCAAGTAAAACCAAGGCTTCATTTTTATTGGCGAGAAATTGGCCTCAAACACTTGCTTGTCTGCCAATACTGGCATTGGAGCCTGGGCTGCCATGTGTAGCTGTTTCAGTTGCTTAAAGCATCACTAAAAGACAAAGACACCAGCTCTTTCACAAGTTACAAGATAGTGGCTACAAAGATGAAGATGAACAGATATAGATGAATATGTATATACTGTGTATGACACCCAGAAGTTAAATACCTTACTCAATTTTTCATTTAAAAAACAAAAAACAAAAAAACAAAACAGGGACTCTAGGGCTGAAGAGATGGCTTGGTGATTAAGAGCACTCACTGCTCTTCCAGAGGTCCTGAGTTCAAATCCCACAACCACATGCTGGCTCACAATCGTCTGTAATGGGATCTGATGCCCTCTTCTGGTGTGTCTGAAGAGAGCAATGGTGTACTCATATACATAAAATAAATATTAAAAAACAAAACAAAAACAAAAACAAAAATAAAAACCCCAAAAAATAGTTTCTCACTGAACCTGAAACAAGCCAATTCTGCTAAGCCAAGTCTGGTTGAGTGGCTGGTAAACCCCAGGGATCTTCTTGTTTCTACCTCCTCAGTATCTGTTGGGATTATTGGTGTCTACCACACTGGCTTTCACATGGCTCTGACCATCATGTTTTATCTACTAAGCCATCTGCCTATGACACAGATCTAGATTCTTGAATCTAAACATAACCTCTTCTTACCCCTTCATCTTTATCTTAGATCCAATCCAGTGTATAAGCTCTGTTAGGGTTTAAGTAGTTGTTGATTCAGTGACAGTATGTTTCTGTAGGTCACTTTTTATTATTATAAACCCAGTAAGTGAGAAACACAACTACTTCAGTCTTAGGCTTCAGCATGTTTCTGAAGCTCAACAATGAATAAGGATACCATCAGAAATGTCCTTAGTGACCTTGAGGAAAAGTCAAGTTTGGACTGGTTAACAATAGACTAGGAGCCAGTTCTTCTGAACATCCCAGAATATAAGATAATTTCATGTCTTGTGGGATGTTGGTTTATAAAAGAGGAAAGGTAGCATATGTTACTTTAAGAGACTGAATGGGAGCCAGAGAGATGGTTCAGCAAGTCAAGCACCTGCTGTGGAAACACAGGACCTGGGTTGGACTCCCAGCACCCATGTGAAAGTGGGTGGGCATGATGTTTTGCCTGTGACCCCACACTTGGGGAAAAAGAACAAGCTAGATAGCTAGACTAGCCAAATCGGAGTTCTGGAAGGGTAAGAGATCCCGTGTCTGTATTTATATGGTGGAGAGCAACTGAAGAAGCTATCCAACATCAACCTCGAGCTGCCACAGCAGTATGTGCACACAAGTGCACACACTTTGCTGCCACCACCACCATTCAACACAGAGAAACTGAATAATGGAGTCTGAGACACTGAGAATTCTAGAACTATTTGCCACAAATATTGTTACCAATAAAGATGCTAATTTATTCAGGCAACACTAACTACCTACTACTGGCATGGCCATAAAACCAAGGACTACATGATTTTGCAAGAAAGAGAATGTTATAAAGTGTGTTTGTGTGCAGTATTTTAGAGATGAATATTGCAAAATTACCATCCCTGTCTAGGTTATTACCAACACCTGTAATAATGACTGTTATCTTTGTAGATCTTAAATGATGGAAGAAAACCTGCCTTATCGATTAAATATCTACTTTTGAAATTGGTTTAAAATGACTACTTTTAATATCATTAAGATTCACATTCTCCTTTAAGAACTAAGGTCACCAGGCATATTTAGTTTCCATTTTTAAAAAGAATTATCCTTTACTTCCTCTTTCTCCAGTTCCTGCCCTCATTCTCTTGCTCCCCTTCAGTTAAAAACTTCTTAAAAGAGTTCTCTATACTCACCAGCCCCATCCTCACCTTCCATCACTCCTCAAATCAATGCAATAGGGCTTCAGTCACTATGAAACTGCTCCTGCCAAGGTCAACAATAATCTCGATGTCAATAAGGGGGAAGATGACTCAGATCTTTATCTTGCTTGACCAATTAGCAGTACTTGCCACAACTGGCTCCTCCTTGCTCCTGAAGTGTCTTCCCTTCACAATCTGTAGCCCTGCTCTGAATTCATTTTCCATCCTTCTAATGTTGGCCTTTCCTCCACTGGTTATTTGGACTGGTGATTCTGAGGCTAGCCCCAGGTCTTGTAGTCTCCATTCTTATCTCATATATCCCCCAGAAGAGCTTATCTATTAATATGTCTTAGAACATATATATGTATATGTTTTATACTGACAATTCACCAGATCTTGCTTCTAGACTCTATGTCTGAATCTAACTTCTACATGGATATCTCCATTTGGAATTTATGCCCAAGGTTCTCAAGCTAAGTATACATAAAGCTTAACTCCTATTTTCCACAGCATCCCTAAGCCTTTTCTCCCTTCTCGTCCTCTAGGTTTTCTATTTTATTAAGTGGTATTATTAATCACCCAGGAGCCCACCCCCAAGCCCACCAACCCTTGATGCCTCCCTTGCCATGACTATCCAACTGGATGGATTCTAGCAGGAGACATCTCTTCTGTCTTTCTACCTCTTTACATCTCCATTAATACCATCCATGCCCAAACCCCCAGTTCTGTTGCCTGAATTACTAACAAGTATTTATCCTAAATCATTCTTTTGCTTTTTAATTTCACTCTCCACACCAAAAGCAGGGCAAGCTTGCAAAAATGCCAATCCAGGGGCTGAAGAAAGTTAAGAGGACCTGCTATACTTAGAGGGTACCTGGGTTTGGTTCCCAGCACCCACATAATGGCTAACAACTGTGGATAACCCCAGTTCCAAAGAATCTGACACCCACTTCTGGCCTTTATAGGCAGTATATACATATGGTACTCATAAAATAAAAACCAATCTTTCTGTCAGAGCTAGAGTGATAACTCAGTGGTTAAGAGCACTAGCTGTGCCAGGCAGTGGTAGTGCACACCTTTAATCCCAGCACTTGGGAGGCAGAAGCAGGAGGATTTCTGAGTTCCAGGCCAGCCTGGTCTACAGAGTGATTTCTAGGACAGCCACGGCTACACAGAGAAACCCTGTCTGGAAAACAAAACAAAACAAGCAAAGCACTGGCTGCTTTTGCATCAGACCCAGGTTTTTGGTTCCCAGCACCCACGTGATGGCTCAAAAAACTTCTGTAACTCCAGGTTACAGCAGATCTAACACCCTCTTAGCTCCACAAGTGATTAGCATACAGGTAGCAAACAGATTTACATGCAGGTAAAACACCCATACACATAAAGTATAAATTAATAAAAAAAAAAAAATCTAAATGCCAATCTAGGATGGGAGGAGTAGCTCAGTGGCACAAGCCTAACATGTTTGCGCACCACTAAAATAAACAAGTGTATCACACTTGCCTTCTTGAAATCCCTCAATGGCTACATACAGTCTTTTAAATAGTCTTAAAGCTTTCTCTATTACATTCATACCTATTATTTTGAACCTGTGCTGTCAGAGACCCAAAAACTTGTTTTTGTGCGCTCCTCTCTTTCTCTCTCTCAAACATACACTCTTTTTCCTTTTCTGTTATTTTGTGTTTTGTTTTGTTTGTTTGTTTTTGTTTTGTTTTTTGAGACGGTTTCATGTAGCCCAAGCTGGCCTCAACCTCTCTATATAGCCCCGAACTACTGATTGTTGGGATAAAGGGTATGCCACGAAGCCAGCTAAATATTATTTTATAAAGTGGGCTTCTTCAATTAGGATATAGCTCCTAACAATAGTCAATCATTTAAAAGGTATCTATCTGTTTTTCACTTCCAATGTGTACAAAGAATTGTGAACAACTGTGTGTGTGTGTGTGTGTGTGTGTGTGTGTGTGTGTTAGTACATGCCTGCAATTTCAATTCTCAGGAAGAGAAAACAGAAGGATCTGGAGTTCAGGATCATCCTTAGCTACACACCAAGTTTAAAACCAAATTGGGCTACCAGAGTCACTGTCTCAAAAAGCCAAAATAAACAATAATAAAACTTTTTAAACCTTACCTTTTCTTTCTTTCTTTTTTTTTTTTTTTAAAGATTTATTTATTTATTATATGTAAGTACACTGTAGCTGTCTTCAGACACTCCAGAAGAGGGCGTCAGGTCTTGTTACGGGTGGTTGTGAGTCACCATGTGGTTGCTGGGATTTGAACTCTGGACCTTCGGAAGAGCAGTTGGGTGCTCTTACCCACTGAGCCATCTCACCAGCCCCCTAAACCTTACCTTTTCTAGTTTCTTATATTCTAGTAATATTTCATACTTTCCAATCCCATGGCATCCTGTATTTCTCCTCATTAAAATAAAAAGTCACTGACACCAAGAACCACAGCTATGCTGCTCACCATCTTATCTACAGTGCTAATCACAGTACTTCATGCTTCATCTTAAAGGACACTTCTCAACACTACACTCAATGTCAACATTTTACATGGGTTATTTGGAGAATAAAAAAAATAAAACCACAACTCATTGAGAAGACTACTATACACTTAACTGGTCAACCCCTTAAACAGAGAAAAACTAACTCTTTAGAAAGAATATCCCATTAAGTTATCAATGTTTTACTCGGGTATCTAGAGAATAAATGGAAAATAGTGAAGTATTTGTCCCGTCTTTCCAGTACTAACTGTATTTCCAATCAAATAGCTCTAGTTCACAAGTGAGTTTTCTCATAATTCCATACACCAAGCTAGGAAGAAACTGCAGAGAGGATTTACAATCACACCACTGAAAATTCCAAGGAAATGATTTAGTCATACAAAGAGCATCAATGAGTCAGTCACTAGAGAAACACTAGAAAGATACAAGACTGACAAGAGAAGCCAACAGTGAGGACCAGACTGCCCCCACCTAAATCCATTGATTAAGTTCAGCATCAGAACTGTGGGACCACCAGGCACTCACGATGGGTGCAAATAAAGATCTTGTATAGTGTAACACCTATACACTACACTTGTCAACATCAACTAAACTTCAGTCTAGTGTTTTGGAGTTAATTTCTAATTTATAAAAAGAAAATAGAAGATTCAACAAATAAAATGGCACAATTATCAAGATAGAAGCAGAGTCAGAATGTCTGATATTCGAAAGAACGACAGATTTTTCATCAAATTCAGGGCATAATGAAAAAAAGGAAACAAGAAATAGTGATATAGATCAGGAGTTCTCAAAGAAGGTGGCTCTCTCTTCCCTCCAGAACTTATGGTAGTGTAGCTCACAATATCTAAAAACATTTCTGGCTCTCAAAACAGGGAGAGCACTACTGGCACCATTGTTAAGAGACATCAGTAACCACCCTGCAATGCATAGGGAAAAAAATCCTGTAACACAGAAGTCCCAAAGGTTTACAGTGTTCAGACTCAGAAACCCTAACCTACACATTAAGAAGCTTCTATTTATTTGTTGGATCATAATTTGAACAAACCAACAAAACATTACTGAGACAACTGGAGAATTTAACAAGGAATTCCTCTGAATTCTGATAACAGGAGACAAGAGGGAAATCTAAAGAGACTAAGCATTAGATAATACAAAGACTTAAGCTTTAATAATATACTCAGTCTAAAAAAGATCTTGACCCAGCACGGTGGTACATGCCTTTAAGGTAACCAGAGGCAGACAGATCTCTCTGTAAGTTGGAGACCAACCCAGTTTACATAGCAAGTTCCAGCTGCCAGTGCTAAATACTGAGACTGCATTTTATTTTTTAAGAAATGAAAGGTCACTCACTCCCACCCTCTTCTTTCTTTTTAAAACTAGGTAACTGAGGCTCTAGAGATGGCTCAGCAGTTAAGGTTCTTGTTGCAAAGACCAAGACATCTGAGAGAGCCTGACAACCACAGGCTGTCCTCTGACTTCCATATGCACACAGTGGTATACTTGCACCCTACCCATCCCTGCCACTCACATACAGTAAATGATAAAATGTAATAGAAAAAAAAATGCTTTTAAGAAAACCAACTAAGAACCTAATTAAGAATGTAGAACAATGGAGAAGAGGATGTAGCTTTGTAGACTACTTAACTAGCATGCACAAGGCCTTGGGGCTTGATTCCAGTACAAAAAAAGGGGAAAAAAACATATAGAGGACTTTCGGGATAACATTTGAAATGTAAATGAAGAAAATATCTAATAAAAATGAAAAAAAAATGAGTGAAGGACAGAAGGTGTAAGATTTGCTTTAAAATATTTAAAATTATGTTCAAGATATTTTCTCCACTTAATGCTTAAATCTTTCACCATAAATTTTCTTTTATACAATACCCTGAACACCAACTAGCTCCCAGAAGTTGTCCTCCCACCTCCTGACCTCCATACACACACTGAGCCATGTACATGTGCAGCAGGCCCACACTCCCATTATATATAATAATAAATTTAATAACATTTTCCAAAACTAAAATATGAATGAAAATATGCAGAAGGATATACAATGTTTATCATCTAATAAAGCAAGTACCTTAGGTGTAAAGAATGTTAACTCTTGAATCTTACGCAACAAATCTTTATAGTGGTGCTACAAACTGCAAGGCACTGTCCTAGGTGCTGCAGAGGATTAAGAAGACAAACATCACCAAATCACATGAGTGTTTGCATGTATGGCTCATGGAGACTGAATTTTGAGATGTGCTTTGAAAGTATTCCATTTAAAGGTGAGAGAGAAGTTAAGGACATTGGGATAAACTCCATAAAGTTAAGAAAGAACGGGCATGCAAAGCCACATTTCATTTCCTCCTTCTGTATTCCCAGCTGGCTTTGAATTCCCTGTATAGTCTGGATGGCTTCAAATTCGCAATCTCCTGCCTCTGCCACCAGAGTGCTAGGGACTGCAGGTGTTTGTATTACAATGCCCAGTTTATGCAGTGCTAGGAATATAATCCAGGGCTTTGGGGATACTAAGCAAGCACTCAACCAATGAGCTCTATAGCCACGGGCAAGGCTTGATCTGGTGTACACCCAGACTTCAAGCTTCACCCTTCTATTACTTTCTATCTTTCAGCAAGAATCAAAAGCACTACATGTTCAGATGAGGCAGAAAAACAAAAGCAGTGTTCCTAGTGAGTACTTATATTAAGGTAGTCTGGTATGCACATTCTTCTTTTAAAAAGCCAAAGCTGAGGGTGTAGCTGAATGGTAGAGCACTTGACTAGCATACTCAAGGCACTGAGTTCAATCCCAAGCACAACAACAAGCCAACTATATAACTCATGTGTTTCTCTGCATGCCCAGAAAAAGCCAGACTGAGGTCACAGTTTAGCTTGAATGAACTGGGCAACTGGAGGAAATAATCCTGATGAGCTGATGTAACTTTGGTATAAGACAGCAAAATCACTTATTCTACCATCCTATGAGTGTCTCCAGTGCAGAGCCTGCTTCTCTTAAATACTGAACTACAATAATATACAATTATCTTTTGGAATCTTATACATTACCCTGAGCTTGACTATCATAAGATTCTTTGTGAATTTAAGGTAGATGAGGAATTACTGTGTATTTCAAATCATCACAATAGCTGATCTATTCCTACTTAATTATTTTTGATACAGGGTTTCACTATGTAGCCCAAGCTGGCTTCAAACTCTCCATCCTTTTGCTTCTGTTGACCATGCCCAGCTTCTATGCTCCTGTAACCCTGGCAACCTCTTAATGTTCTGTGTAAAGCAACATATTCAAAATAGACGTCAAAAGGGATGGCTCTCACAGGAGCAGCTATCACAAAACTTTCTTTTTTAAACCTCAGCCAAATTCCAAGGCTATTATTTTAAAGTAAATGGTAATAATAATGAAATGTAGCAAATTCACCATGTGGTAAAATTATCCTTAGGAGATGGTAATGTTTGAATCAACTCCTGAAATATACCAACAGATTCTCCAAGGATCAAGTCTCTAGAGGCCTATGGAGTCCACATGAACTCACCACATCAGTTAGGATGTCATGATGAGACTTCCATCTTTTATGTGCTGAGAACCCAATTCTGGAAACAGACAGCTATCTCTGGCCCCTGCATATTTTGCTGGTCCTAAGACATTAACTGTTCGATATTTACATGCATTTAAACATCAGTATAAAAGATTTTCTTTTATACTGCCTCCCCATGAAAATCTTAGTTTAAGAAAAAAATTTAAAACAAAGTTCTGTGCAATAAATCTAGAATGCTGGTCAAAGAAAACCAAGGCATACATCTGAGAAATAAATCTAGTGCCAACCTACTACAACTTCAAGTGCCCAGTCTTGTCTTTAGTGTTCTTTTGATAATCCACGGTCAATTAAAAACCTGGCTTTCAGGGCTCTTAAGGGATCTTTGGAGTATGAATGGGCTAGTCATTGGCTGTTGGAACTATGATAGGCACTACTAGGTGGTTAAAGCCCAAGACCTGCTCAAGTAAAGCCTAAGTGGAAGCTGTGACTCCGGCAGGTGATTTCTTACCTGTGGAGTCATTGTAGAGGGATCTGGTTCAGGAGCAGCTTGCTTCTGTTCAGCAGTCTTGTTCTTGGCCCCACTCTCCAAAGGCTCTTGCTGGATAACTGTTTTATTCCCAGAAGAGATGGACGGTGGTGGTGGTGGTGGTAACTGGGGTTTAGAAGGGCCCTGGGAGGAGCGGGAAGGAGATGCCTGAGAAGGGGGTAAGTAGGGCTGGGAATGGCTCAAATATGACTGTGAGGAGGAAGAGGAAGAATAAGAAGGGGTAGGCGCCAGATAGGACTGGGAAGGTGAAGACTGTGAAGGGGACGGCTGAGCAGGAGGCAAGTAGGGCTGAGCGGAGGAAGGGGGATAGTACGAGGGTGGCGGCTGAGGTGGAGGCATGTACGACTGAGATGGGGGCATGTAGGATCCTGGAGGTACAGGGGGAGATTCAGGAGGGGACTCCAGCTCCATTGGAACCAAACCCGGAGGCCCATCTCGTTGGTGGTGGATCATCTGGTGTTTGTACTGCTGCTGCTTCTGATAGCTGAGGGCTGGCCCAGGTGGCGGGGGCATCGGTGGCGGAGGCGGCTGCCAGTCTCCGTAGCCGCCCCCGGGCACCACCGGCGGGGGCGGCAGCGGGGGCGGAGGAAGATGGTGGGGCTGGAGCACGCACTGCATTTGCTTCTGGTGCATCTGCTGCAGCTGCTGGAGCTGCGCCAAGTGTTGCTCTCGGAAGCTCATGAAGCCTGAAGAGGAAGGGGCCGCGGGAGCCGTCGAACTGGAGTACCCGGGCCCCGGCGAGGCCTCGGGAAGCGCCACCGGTGGCGGCGGCGGCGGCGGGACCGGCGGCGGCGGATAGTGGCTGCTCCCGCCATACCGGCCCCAATTCGGGTACATGTCGGAAACGAAGGCGCGGGGCTCGTCCCGGCGCCGTTACTCGTCGCAACCGACCTCCAGGAGCCGCAGCGGTGACGGCGACAGCCGGAACTCGCGGTGCCTACAGGCCGCGGAGCGTGTGAACGGAGCGCGCCAGTGCGCCGGCGCTATGGAGCTGGGCCCGCGGTCGGGAAGGCGGGGACCGTGCTGAGGCAACTACGCATGCGCATTACCATCGAGCGGAGAACAAAGGCCAGATAGAGGGGACTTTGGCTCAGGTACTCGCTGTTGCCGCCTTTCTTCAGGTTCGGAAAATGTAGGCGATAATAGAATGTTGTCATAGAACCAAGAAACCATAGAGTCTCCCAGCCAAAAGAAGTGATAGAGATCCTAACGCCCTATGGGTTTAGTTTTGAATGGGGGGTGGGGGGGGAGGAAAGATTACATTCACAGTAGCAACAAGAACATAAAACAAGTAATAGCTCTACTAAGAAAAATCTAGAAATTATAGGAAGAAAACTGCAGAATCCTACCTGAGAATAAAAATTAAACTTGAACCTACGAAGAGGCTTACCATAGTCCTAAGTAAAAAAGAAGGAGCTTTGTGAAAATGACAGTTCTTCCAAGTTAAACTGATTTAACTCAGTCAACCCACAGCCTGACAGGGAACAATGATATGAAGAATGAAAAATGGATACTGGAGAAGGAATATGAAAACGGCCCTGATTCTTTCCTACTGGTACTGTAAAAGGAAAGAAATTGAATTCTTGATTGGTTTCCTCCCCACCCACCACCCACCCCACCACCCTTGATTTTTGTTTTTTCAAGACAGGGTTTTTCTGTGTGACCTCCCTGGCTCTCCTGGAACTCGCTTTGTAGACCAGGCTGGCCTCGAACTCACAGAGATCCTCCTGCCTCTGCCTCCCAGGTACCATCAAGCCCAGATTTTAACTCGGAAAATGTCCCTGTTGGAGAAGCCTTAAAGCTAAGAAAAGCCAGAGAAGGGTAACTTAAAAGCTAATCTTCTGAACCCTAGCAGCAAAATATTAAAGACTTCCTTTAGTTTGGGTGATTACTGAACATTAGAAGTAGTATACTGAATTCCGAGAAAGGAAGGAAGGAAGGGAAGGAGGGAGGGAGGGAGGGAGGGAGGGAGGGAGGAAGGAAGGAAGGAAGGAAGGAAGGAAGGAGAGAGAAAAACTATGCTTAATTTTAAGACTTTTAACTGCATCAGCATGTCAGTTTGAAGACGTGACCTTGCTTTTTGCCTAGCAACCAGATCATCACCTGTCTCAGGTAAATATGAGTGGTGGGTGTGGGGCGAGGGATTACTTCTTTCAGTGTCTTATTGAAGCAGCATAGACATACATAAAATTGTATGTCATAAGTTGTATTAGTTAGGGTTTTTCTGCTGTGAACAGACACCATGACCAAGGCAACTCTAATAAGACAACATTTAGTTGGTGCTGGCTTACAGGTTCAGAGGCTTACTCCATTATCATCAAGATGGGAACATGGCAACATCCAGGCAGGTATGGTACAGGAGGAGCTGAGAGTTCAATATCTTCATCTGAAGGCTGCTAGCAGAATACTGACTTCTAGGCAGCTAGAAAGAGGATCTTAAACACCTACCCCAACAAGGTCACACCTCCACCAACTGGGCCACAACGACTCCAACAGGGCCACACCTTCTGATAGTGCCACTCCCTGGGCCGAACATATACAAACCATCACATAAGTATAAAACATAATGAGTTTTCACAACCCAAGCATATTTGTCCCAGATCAAGAAAGAGCCATGTGTTACTTGATAGAACTTTTCCCAAAAGGAAACAATACACATCTACTCAACACACAGAGGAAACCCGCAAGAGACCAAAGTGTGGATACCACCAAAGTCCAATAAAATGAATTTTATTAGAGTTACTTAAAGAAATATGGTTAAGGAGTATCAAGAGCAGAAATGACTCAAAGACACCTGTATCACCAAAACCCACCCAGCATGCGTGACATCTCCCCAAAGCTGGAATCCTAGAGCATACTGCACAGTCTGGAGAGTGTCAACCTCCAACACGTTTATACTTCTTCCAGACATTTTAACTAGTTTCTACTTCTTTCAGGCTTCTTCTTTTGTCTTAGAGTCTTCTTTGTGGCCAGGCTTGTCTAGGCTTGTCTGAGAGTGACTCTAGGAAGTCTTCCTGTTTTACTCTTGGGAGGGAGGAACCTAGTGAATCTGGTCAGTTTCAGGGACTTCCTGAAGCTATTTTGTGTAGTTTACCTTCTGTCTGAAAGAGTTTCCTGAGAGATGGAATGTTTCAATCTCAGAGGAAACTGCTGTCCAACAGTTTGGGATATTCTTTAGTTGGTAGAGTGCTTATCTACTGGGTTCAGTTCCTCAGCATTACATAAAATTGGGTGTGGTGGCACACAACTGCAATCCTTTCCCAGGAGTCTGGAAGTGGGAGCAAAAGGATCAGAAGTCCTAGGTCATCCTCTATTAAATGTCCAAGGGGAGACTGGGACCCTGGCCTGCCCTTTTTCTTTGCTTCTTGGCTGCCACAATGAACAGGTCTCCTATGCCACATAGTTATAATTTTTACATTGGTACAAAATGTAGAGATTGATACAGATTTAAGGTTTTTATTGGTATGGATTTCTTACATTGATACAAAATTTGAAATTAATTTTGTTACTCTTAGATAGGCATTGTGCCTATGCAAATCATTTAGGAATATAAGGCTTTGACCCAGACCTTCTAATAGCTGCTATTACAAACTGTTTAGGGTGATTAAGTAACACAAGTTAAGGGCCAGATAATAAACTCATGGTTATGTTAGATTCGGATCTAATTATAATAAAGTGTTTCCATTTACTCAAATAGGAATGGCTAAGAGTAGTTGAAGTTAACAGTTCAGAGAAACTTTACATAGATAGTCTTCAAAAATATCAGAAATCTGGGCTGGTGAGATGGCTCAGCCGATAAGAGCACTAACTGTTCTTTTGAAGGTCTTGAGTTCAAATCCCAGCAACCACATGGTGGCTCACAACTACCTGTAATGAGATCTGATGCCCTCTTCTGGTGTGTCAGAAGTCAGCTACAATGTACTTATATATATTAATAAATAAATCTTTTTTTAAAAAAAAGTTTTAAAAATATCAGAAATCCACAGAATCTGACATTTAATCATTTCATTATTTTTAGAAAATTTGACTAGAGACATGTCTGCTCCTGACAGCTCCCCCTTCATGGTTCCAAGAAGATAATGAGCATCTTTCCTTCACACAAGGATGCTTATCATGGCAAGGTAGCCCCTTGGCAGAAATTGTCTATATCATCTGCAGACAAAATACTGTACAAAATGGACAAACAGATGTTGGATAGTTGACTGCTAAGCTCTGCCAAGACAGAGTAAGCTAATCTTTTATATTTCCTGCTTCACATAAGGTCTGTCAGATGGTTCTGGGTCAGAAGGCTGAAGATAGATTCTATAATGTTGTAAGAAATTAGGGGCTGTCCAGGTAGTCAGCTGTCTCTACAATTCATTTAAGTTTTAAAAAGCTATGTTTGCGCTTCCCATATACTCAGGTAATATTTAATTTGTTCTCAGATTTCTGACCGGGTTGAAGACTAGTTATAGTCTCATAAGCAAATTTAAGTTGTTTAGCATTGGGAGATATGATACAGAGTTGAAAGGATGTTTTTTGGATAGTAATGCAAGCTAAAATCAGAACATAACTCAGGTATAGAATTGCAAGCTCTTTACTTAAGATAGGTGGTGGAGTACTTTAATTAACAGATTGATAGACTAGATGTTAATTGCATATCACACTAGTGCAGTATGCTCTAGGTTTAACTTACATAATTGTTATGGTTATGCTCCATTTATATCTGAGAGAAGAGACTTTTAATTGGATTAAAAGGGGGAAATGTGGACTGCGCTGGTGCTGTTTGTATTTTTGATGTTAATTCTGCATCCTTAAGAAGAGGTTGCCCCTGCTGGGCGTGGTGGCGCATGCCTTTAATCCCAGCACTTGGGAGGCAGAGGCAGGTGGATTTCTGAGTTCGAGACCAGCTTGGTCTACAGAGGGAGTTCCAGAACAGCCAGGACTACCCAGAGAAACCCTGTCTCGAAAAACCAAAAAAAAAAAAAAAAAAAAGAAGGGGTTGCCCCTGATGAGTGTATCACACACTTAGGTGATCTCATGGAAACTTCTCCCTATTCTCTCTGGTCAAATAAAGGCTAGAGGTGATGATAGGGCAATGGAGGGGAAAGGTGGTGTGGAAGGTCGCAGAGAATGGAGGAAGAGGAGGTGGAAGGAAGATGGAGGAGAACCATATGGCCTGAGGAAGCCAAGGAACAAGGAATAGCTGGGGAATAGATTAGTATAGTGATAGATCTGCTCAATCTAGGCATATAGCTTATAAATATAATAACTGGGTTGTATGTTTTTTATACGGGCTTACTGAGGTAAGAAATTACTGCAATAGCACACTTGTGACATACAGTGCTGCCACAGGCCCAAAGCAACAGTGCCCCTGAGCAGAAACCTCTGAAACTCTGAGTCGAAATAAATCTTCATTAACTCTGTAAATTTGTGTGTGTGTGTGTGTGTGTGTGTGTGTGTGTGTGTGTGTGTGTGTATTTTGAGACAGTGTTTCTTTATTGTTGTCTTGAAACTTGCTTTGTAGACCAGACTGGCTTTAAACTCAGAGATCTGTCTGCCTCATAATTGTCGGGTATTAAAGGTGTGGGCCACGACTGTCCAGCTGAATTGATTTATCTTTAGGATTTGTCACAGCAACAGAAGACTAATACATTTAGCAAACAAAAAATAGAGAATGTCTTTCATTTAATAGAGTATTTACTAAACAGCTAGACACTGATGTGGTAGCACATACTTGTAATCCCAGCCCTTGGGTGTCTAACCTGGGTACAAAATGAAAACTTGTCTCCAAAAATCTGAAAGTCAAAACCAACACAAACAATGAAAAACCTACAGCAGACCCCAGTCTGAATGGGGAATAGTTTAGTTTTCTCACTAAAACCAAAAGGAGATATCCATGATAATCACATTTGAGATGAGTTGAATTTTGTAGTACCTACAAAAACATATAGAAATTGTAATTTCAGTACTCCAGAGTATGTCCATATTTGGAAATAGGATAGTTACAGATGAGGTCAAAATGAAGAAGAGGTAGCACCTGTGATGGTTTGTATATGCTTGGCCCAGGTAGTGGCACTATTAAGAGGTGTGGTCTTGTTGGAGTAGGTGTGTCACTGTGGGGATGGGCTTTAATACCCTCAGTTTAGCTGCCTGGAAGCTAGTCTTCTCCTAGCAGCCTTCAGATGAAGATGTAGAGCTTTCTGCTCTTCTGCACCATGCCTGCCTGGATGCTGCCATGCTCCTGCCTTGATGATACTGGACTGAACCTCAGAACCTGTTAAACGTCCCCAACTAAATGTTGTCCTTATTAGAGTTGTCTTGGCCATGGTGTCTGTTCCCAGCAGTAAACCCTTAAGATAGCACTGAATCTTCTATGACGAATGGGAGTTCTTACATTAATATGGCCATATGAAGATACCTAAGATGACACAGAGAGTGGTGGGGCGAGGTGCCACTGTAAAGGCAACCACCTCCTTTATATTGTATTTATGTGCACACAAGCATGTGCATGGGCACACACACACACACACACACACACACACACACACACACACACAATCTATTCTGTCTCTGGAGAATGCTAACACAAATAGTGATGAGGGGGTCATAAAGGGATCTTCTCTTTTTTACAACTCCCACACTCCATTTTGTTTGTTGAGACAAGGATTCATGTATCCCAGACTGGCCTGGAACTTGCTATGTCATCAAAGATGACCTTGAACTTCTTCCTGTCTTTACCTCTCAGGTTCTAGGATTGTAGATATGTGCCATCATGCCCCACTAAATATTTGCTTTTCCTCGGGGCAAGCTAGTTACATAAGTAGCTCAGTTTAAAAACATCCTGTGAGCTAGAGTACACAGGATTTATGCACTTTTGTGTTTATGATGGCTAATCTTGTTTGTCAATTTGGAATTAGTTGTGTGAGAGTTTCTAAATCAGGTGAATTGAGGTGTGAAGGATCCACCCAGCAGGAAGGTTATACCATTCTCTGGGCAGAGATCTTGGACTGGGTACAAGGAGAAACTGAGCTGAGCATCCAGAGCCACCATACTGCATCCCTTGCTGGTGACCAGCCTCCTCAGCTGCCTACTGTCATGCCTTCGCCACAGTAATGAACTCTTAGTTGAAACAACATTTCCTTCCCTTAACATACGTCTAGTCACAGCAACTGGGCATGTAACTAATTCAGGAAATTGGCAGTGGTAATCCCAATCATGTTTTGGAACTGGTTTGTAAGAGGGTTGTAGAATAATTTAAAATTTTAGCTTAGAAAAAGCTCTTGAAAGCTGTAAGCAGAGCCTAATGGACTGTTTTGCTGGGACTGTGGAGGACCAGAATGCCAAGAAAAAAACAATGAAGGCCAGGCTCATGAGGTTTCAAAGAGGAGCAAGACTGTTAGGAGACAGGCAAGAGCCTATTCCTGTGACAGTCTGACAGTCTGGCTTTTTAATGTTATTGTTGTTGGTTTTGTTTTCTTTTTCTTTTTTAAAAAAATATTTATTATTTAATATTTATATGTAAGTACACTGTAGCTGTCTTCAGACACTCCAGAAGAGGGTATCAGATCTTATTACAGATGTTGTGAGCCACCATGTGGTTGCTGGGATTTGAACTCCAGACCTTCGGAAGAGCAGTCAGGTGCTCTTACCCACTGAGCCATCTCACCAGCCCTTGTTTTGTTTTTCTAAACAGTATTTCTCTGTGTAGCTCTGGCTGTCCTGGATCTTGCTCTATAGACTGGGCTAGCCTCAAACAGAGGTCCACCTGCCTCTGCCTCAGAGTGCTGAGATTAAAGGTGTGGGCTGTCAGCACCCACCGACCTGGTTGTGTTCTGCATGTGTCCTGACAGCTTGACTGAGGATGCAGTCACAGGCAATGGAACCCATTTGCTTAGTGGAGATAGCATCCAGGCCGCAGCATAGCTAATGCATACCAGACCTGAAAGATAGGATGCAGCTTGACATGGAAAAAAGTCAGTTCAGGCTTCAAGACAAGGCAGGTTTGAAAGCATAGGCAATCGTTAAACAGATGATCACCATTAAGGAGAAAACTGATTCACTGAACTGGAACAATCTGAAAACTGTCCTGAGCACAAGACTGCACTCATCAGAAGCTGCATTTTATGCAAGTGAAAATTCATTTAAAAGAAAAGAGCCTACACTGAGAATACCATTGAGGGGGGTCCACTCGTCCTATGGGAAAAACTGCCTTGGGAAATGTTTTCCCAGGGACGGCACTCAGAAGCTGTCCAAGAGGAGAGGCTCTGTCATGACCTGCCAGAAGAACTTGGCAGTGTTGTCCACTTAGTAGTAGATTTTCAGCCATGAAAGATACAGGATTGAAGAAGTTAGTTTTTTAAAGATTGATTTATTTATGTCTATGAGTACACACCGTAGCTGTACAGATAGTTGTGACTCTTCATCTGGTTATTGGGAATTTTTTTTTTTTTTTTTTTTTTGGTTTTTCGAGACAGGGTTTCTCTGTATAGCTCTGGCTGTCCTGGAACTCACTTGGTAGACCAGGCTGGC
>NC_034596.1:80141675-80143636 GCF_900095145.1 Mus pahari | reverse complement strand
ACAGTATTTCTCTGTGTAGCTCTGGCTGTCCTGGAACTCACTTGGTAGACCAGGCTGGCCTCGAACTCAGAAATCCGCCTTCCTCTGCCTCCCGAGTGCTGGGATTAAAGGCCTGCGCCACCAGGCCCGGCTGGTTGTTGGGAATTTAATTTAGGGCATCTGCTCCCTCCGGTCGGCCCGGTGATTTGTGAACCACCATGTGGTTGCTGGAATTTGAACTCAGGTCCTTTGAAAGTGCAGTCAGTCCTCTTACCTGCTGAGCCATCTCACCAGCCCCAAGAAGTTACAGTTTTGTATCACAGTTTGAGAAAGCCAGAGGTTAAGCAATGTGTAGGAGGGTCTGCAGCCCTGCCAGGAGGACATCAGAGGCCAATGTGTGAAGCTGCCAAGGTGAAGCAGTGCCAACCTAGGGGTTCCACTGCTGAGATAAAAGGCCATGACCAAAAGCAACTTAAGGGTGAAAGGGGTTCCTTCAGTTTACACCTCCAGAATCACCCATCCCTGAAGGACTCAAGCAGGGGAGGAGTCTAGTGGCAGGAACTGAAGTAGGAGTCACAGAGGAGCACAGGTTTGCTGCCTGTGCGTTTCCCAGAAAGCCACACTTTCTTTATACTATGGTGGCACTGCCCCCAATGAACTGGGCCCTCTTACATCAATCAATAATCAAGAAGATGCCCCACAGGTTTTTCCATGAACCAATCTGCTGGGGGCAATTTTTTTCAGTTGAGGTTCCCACTTTCCCAATGACTCTAGTGTGTGTCAAGGTGACAAAGCACAAGCCAACACAAAACAGGATGATGGGTATGCCAGGACTGCAGGAATCCATTGAGGAAGGTTGCGTTTAAAGAGTAGAGCTAGCCATGTATGGAGACAGGGGGACAGAGCTGGGAAGGAGGACTCAAGGACACCAGGACCCAGAAGATTCCACCACAAATCTCAGAATTTAAACGTGGGGCTGCAGGCTGTGGTGTGTTTCCCTCCTGGGTTTTGGTCTTCTGTGGGTCCAGTCTTTCCTTGTAATGCCTCTGTCCTTCCCTCATGAGATGGAGTGTTCACTCTTGGCCATTATATATTGGAAGTGTGGAAGTTGTTTTTGATGTTATCAAAACATCATTTAAGAGGTTCATTTAAGAGATTGCCTTTAGTCTCTGATAGGATATGAACTTTTGTTTGTTTTTATTTTGTTTTGTTTTTGGCTTTTGGTTTTTTTTTTGAGACAGGGTTTCTCTGTATAGCCCTGGCTGCCCTGGAACTCACTCTGTAGACCAGGCTGGCCTTGAACTCAGAAATTTGTCTTTCTCTGCCTCCCGAGTGCTGGGATTAAAGGTGTGCACCACCACGCCTGGCTTAAGGTGCTTCTTGTCAGTTATTTGGTCATAGCAATGAGGAACATAACATAACATTCAATAAATGTTATCCCACAGAAGTGTACAGCCACTTCAGTTCTAATGGATGTTTATTATATTAATGTTAAACACAGTAAGATTGTCACGTATGGTGGCATATATCCTAGCACTTGGGAGGCAGAGGCAGGCAGATTTTTGAGTTCAAGGTCAGCCTGGTCTACAGAGTGAGTTCCAGGGCAGCCAGGGCTACGCAGAGAAACCCTGTCTCAAAAAAACAAACAACAACAACAAAAAACTTTTAAAAACTGTGCTATGCTTAGTTAAAAGTGCTTGCCTAGCACGGATGAAGCTACCTGATCCCCAGCAGCACCCCACAGAACTGGTTGGAGTGGAGCATGCCAACAATCCCAGTGTGCAGAAGGCGAGGCGAAAGGCTCAGGAGCCCGATCCATCTTTGGACACACAGCAAGTTTGATGACATATTTGACCTTGTCTCGAAAGAGAATTAAGTTATTAATTAGGCCGGGCGTGGTGGCGCACGCCTTTAATCCCAGCTCTCGGGAGGCAGAGGCAGGTGAATTTCTGAGTTCGAGGCCAGCCTGGTCTACAGAGTGA
>NC_034596.1:80122354-80141621 GCF_900095145.1 Mus pahari | reverse complement strand
CCAGGGCTACACAGAGAAACCCTATTTTGAAAAACCAAAAAAAAAAAAAAAAAAAAGTTATTAATTAGGTTTTTGAATCAAGGTTTCTCTGTGTAGCCCTGCCTGTCCTAGGACTCAATTTGTAGACCAGGCATACTCAGATCTCTCGAGTGCTGGGATTAAAGGCAGGAGCCAGTACCGCCTGCCCGAGAAGCTGTCAGAAGTACATGCACTACTTCAAGCTGCCTCTCCAGAGAAGGAAGGAGACTAGTCAGGTTTCCATGCTGGCATGTTGTTTTTTTGTACCAAGTGGTAATTTCACAGCTGTTTGCTTTGTTTGCAGGTTTGGAATTCTTGGAGCTGTACATTTATGCTTTAGGCCTCCTTGTGTGTGTGCTGTGCTACACAAAACAATATAAAACAAAGCAGGGGAGAAAAAAAAAATGACAGGGACTCAGTGAAGCAGAACAGGGAAGTAGAAAAGGTTCCCTATGGTTTTCCTGTTCCCTGCTTGCCCTGTCAGTTCTAGCTGCCCAGGCCTCCATCAGAGCTTCTCTCAACCTCAGGCATTTCCAGCCCCTACCAGGGGAATAGCATTGTTTAGTTTTGTTTCATACATTTTATTCATTTGGTGTATACACATATGTGTGCTTACACACATGGCATGGTGCACGTGGAGATCAGAGGGAGACTTTCAGGAGTTGTTCCCTCCTTCTGTTACGTGGGTCCTGGGGACTGAAGAGTCAGGCTCGGCTGTGGGTGCTTTCACCTGCCGTGCCATCCTGCTGGCTTACGGGCTTTAAATGTTGATTATTATTATCATCATCATCATTATTATTATTGCGTGTGAGAGGGAGGGAATGTATACACGTTACTGTGCAAGTGTCAAGGTCAGAGGACAACTTTACACTGGTTCTGGCGATGGAACTCAGGCCTTCAGTTTTTGTGGCAAGTCCTTTTTTTAATCCACTGAGTTGTCATTCCAGCACCACTGTTTAATAAACAGGTCCTTTCACATTCTTCTCATTCTTTCATGACAAATGTAAAGACTGCTATAGATACTATGGATTTTTATTCCCTACATTCTCTAGGTCTCAGAGAATTAGAATATAGTAAGTCACTCAAAGTTTCTAGCTTATACAATTTTCAAAAATCAAAACTAATACACACACACACACACACACATATGTGTGTGATCAGTCATGGTGGCGCATGCCTTTAGCCCCAGCACTTGGGAGGCAGAGGCAGGCAGATCTGAGTTTGAGGCCAACCTGGTCTACAGAGTGAGTTCCATCACAGCCAGGGCTACACAGAGAGACCATGTCCTGAAAACAACAAAAGTAGAAACCAGCTGAACTACTTAGAAGAGCTCAGAACAACTGAAGTGCCTAGGACCCTCTCCAACCTGCTGAGCCGCCTGCAGGCTGTAGTGTGCTCCAAGTTCCCAACTTTCGTGAGCTGTCATCCATGCTGGGGTGGGCTGTGGTGATGCAGCCATCTTTGAGTCATCTCTGTTCCTGTAACTTCTCACCCATATTCTTGTTTTGGTTTTGAAAGCAGGGTTTCTCTGTGTAGCTCTGTATGTCCTGGAGCTCACTCAGTAAGCCAGGCTGGCTTTGAACTCAGAGACCCACCTGCCTTTGCCTCCTGAGTTCTGGGATTAAAGGTGTGTGCCACCACTGCCCTGTTTCGCACCCATACATATTCTTCTAACTCCCAACAAAACTCCTAGTTTCACCAAGTTGGACTTTGGTCTGTTGTGGGCTCCCTATCTGGGGTGGGTGGACACATGTGTGTTTCATCTTCCCATTTCCCCACACCTGGTCATAAAAACTCTCTGGCAGCTACTGAGCAGCCCAACCATGTGTCTTAATAAACAAACCGTTTTTTATCCTTCTTGGATGTTCTGCTGTCTACCCTATAAGAACCTGTGTGCCCAGCTTTTCCATTCGGGAACAGCACAGTATATTGATAAAAACACAGGCTGACTCTGGTTCACCTGGATGACAAGTCCTAGTTGCCTCTTGCTAATGCTGTGGCTTTGAAGAACAAAAATAATACTGTACTGTACTGTCCACGTCTCTGTGCCTCTGCTCCCTCTGCTTCCCGTGTTTCATCTGCTTTGCCTCACTGACTTTTAAGATTTACCCAAACAGGAGCTGGAGGTGTAGCTCAGGTGGTAAGAGAGCTTGCCAAGAATGCAAGCAGCACTGGATCTGATCCTCAGCACCACACAAACCTGGGTGTACTGGTGCATGCCTATGATGCCAACATTAAGGAGGCAGAGGTAAGAGGATCCAGATTCAAGGATAATAGTCAGGTATACAGGGAGTTTGAGGCCTGTCTGGCTAATATGAGACAATGTTTAAAAATCAAAGGCAAACTAAGTAACAACAAAACCCTGAAATTACTACAAACATCTTTTCCTCCCATCTTAACAGAATGAAGTAAAAACAACAATAACAACAAAAAACTACCTTTTCTTTTTTTTTTTTTTTTTTTTCTTTTGAGATAGGGCCTGGCTATGAAGTCCATACCAGACCTCACTATGTAGACCAGGCTGGCCTTGAACCCACAGAGATCTGCCTGCATTTGCCTTCCCAGTGCTAAGATTAAGGTATGTGCTATCATACTAAGTTTCTTTAAAAAGCAAAACAACAAAAACCCCTTGTCCTTAACTTGCCCCTGATAATTTACTCTAACTCTGTTGTTTTGCTATATTTAAAAGTTTGCTAAATCAGTCAAATTATGTGAACAAGCACCGGAGCATCTGATTCATAAGATGCAGATGGACTCAGTGGCTGTTCTCAGTATCCTTACTGTCTGTGACTTCAGCTCCAAGGGGATCCAAGGCCTCGGGTCCTAACAGGTACCTCTGCTAATATGACATACCCACATGCAGACATACATATACACATTAAAAACATAATTTTTTAAAAAAAGATGCTGGGCAGTGGTGGCGCATGCCCTTAACCCTAGCACTTGGGAGGCAGAGGCAGGGGGATTTCTGAGTTCAAGGCCAGCCTGGTCTACAGAGTGAGTTCTAGGACATCCAGGGCTACACAGAGAAACCCTATTTTGAAAAACCAAAAATAAAATAAAATAAAATAAAAATAAAAAAGATGCAGCCATTTTAAGAATTGAGACAACATAGCATTTTTAAAAATCAGAAAGTGTGTTTAATTAACTGACAAGAGAGAGATGGTCCAAGAATGGCAGGCAGAATCTGTGGAGTGAGGATTAGAAGCGAGGGGCCCCATAATCATCTGGCATCCGCTCGATGTTGTATCTGACCAGGAAGGAAAGCAGACACCATTATAAGAGGAGGTATGGTTCAAAGCCATTCTGAGCCACTCCACCATTTACTCTCAAGTCATCTTAAAGTCAAGGAAACATTTTCAGAGAGACCCAACAATGAGTGACCTATACCAAAATCTTGACCATATTACTTTTTTTAGATGTGTTTATTTATTATATGTAAGTACACTGTAGCTGACTTCAGACACTCCAGAGGAGGGCGTCAGATTTTGTTAGGATGGTTGTGAGCCACCATGTGGGTGCTGGGATTTGAACTCAGGACCTTTGGAAGGGCAGTTGGTGCTCTTAACTACTAAGTCATCTCTCCAGCCCCTTGAATGTATTATTTTTGTTCTTCAAAGCCACAGCATTAGCAAGAGGCAACTAGGACTTGTCATCCAGGTGAACCAGAGTCAGCCTGTGTTTTTATCAATATACTGTGCTGTTCCCGAATGGAAAAGCTGGGCACACAGGTTCTTATAGGGTAGACAGCAGAACATCCAAGAAGGATAAAGAACGGTCTGTTTATTAAGACACACCGTTAGTTTCCCAGGTAAGGTGTTAATAAAGAGTATTCTTCCCCGCCCCCTCTCCACCGGAACTGGCCTCAAATGCACGGAGTAGCAAGAATGATCCTGAATTTTTGGTCACTGTTTCCTCAGTGTTGGGGATACAGGTGTTCTACTATGCTCAGTTTTATTCTACACTGAGAGTTAAGCTCCTCCCTCTCAAAAATCTTTAAAAAGGATATTTCTACTCAAAAGTATGAGATTGCCTTAATGCTTTGTATAAAGCAATGCATGCATTTCTAATCACCTTAATGTAACAATTTGATTTTTGCTTCAATCCAAATCCTGTCTTTGTCTTCTCCCCATTCTTGCTATTTTATCTCATTTCTTCAACTTTAAATGTAAACATGTCAGTGTAATTCCTTTGGAATCCTCTTTAACTTTACAACCTGCTCTCACTATGACTGATGACCAACCACGTGCCTCTAATCACTTTCCAATAGCAACTTCTTACCTGTGGTTAGAAATGTACATGATAGGGACGCCAGGGATCTTCCGGATTCTTCGTTTGAGGTCACGGTCAACTGTGGCCACAATGTAACACTTGTGCTGAAAGAGAAGCCCACTGATGTTTACAACTGACTCAGACAGTATATGCACACACACAACCACTGAATGGTCTCTCATTTTCACAGTAAGTATCAGAAACCTACAAGATATTTATAGAATAAAACATAAGCTACCTGGCCTCAGTGTGGTTTTATGAAAGAAAGTCAGAAGTATTCATAAGCTTCAAACTATTTTCTATTCCATACATGGGAGGCACTGCCACAGTTAAGGCAGACAGTTCCTTAGTTTTGGGAAAATGCCCCAACAGACTCCATGTAAATGCCTAGATTGGAGGGCACAGATCTCCCTTCCCCTGCTCTGTGGCTTACATGTACTCAAGTTCTTTAGTGACATAAGTTGGTAGCCTCTCACCAGGAATTGGATCTCTAGGATACAGAACTTGAGTTTAGCTTAACCTTAACTACTAGCTGGGAGCTATTTTGCTATAGTTGACTTCATATACAAATCTCCATTGAGTTTTATAGAACACTCACCACTGTGGTGGCAGCTATGATGTGGCCCCATAGATGGACCAAGTTGCTAAAGGGCAGAGAGCTCATTCAATGAAGACAGCTATCTTTAGCAAGGGCCACACTCTTCCTCTCTCCATTCTTTTTTCTTTTTCTTTCTTTCTTTTTTTGTTTTTGTTTTTTGTTTTTTGAGACAGGGTTTCTCTGTGTAGCTCTGGCTGTCCTGGAATTCACTCTAGACCAGGCTGGCCTTGAACTCAGAAATCCGCCTGCCTCTGCCTCCCAAGTGCTGGGATTAAAGGCNTGTGCCATCACCGCCCGGCATTCCTTTTTCTTTTTTGGAAGGGTCAGGCTCTTTTCTCTCCCTCCCTTCTTCTTTTCTCCCCTCTCCACCTCTCTCTCCAGTACCGTGGCTAAGGATTAAAGCCAAGGGCTGGTGCACACTAGGCAGCACTCTACCACTGGGCTACAACTCCAACCTGAGGATGGTTCTTGTGAAGAGTCTTGTGTTGTTTTGTGAGCAGTTCAGAGTGGAAGAATTAAAAAAGGAATTAACCCAGGGCACATATGCGATAGCACCCTGGAAGAGAGTAAGACCTAACAGAGCAAACATTTCTGAGTTAGGATGGAGGAAGACCATTCCTGCATGGGGTGGAAATGGAACCTTATTTAAGATCCACCGGGGAGGAGGGGATAGGGTGTGATATATTATTTCAGCTACATGAATACATTTAAGCATGTTACAGGGGATTTGTGGAATAAAGACCTAGTCACTATCCCAAATCATATACTAAGTTACCACAGATATTGGGATTGTTTTTGTTTTGTTCAAGACAGGATCTCACTGTGTAGCCCTGGCTTGCCTGGAACTCACTATGTAGTGGAGGCTGGCTTTGAACTCAGAAAGATTGGTTTGCTTCTGCCTATCAATGGGCAAGGAGCTGACCTTTGAAATCACACTTCCATCCCAAACACATGCTCTTCCTACTATGGTTAGAACACAATTTTTTAAACCTATTTTTTCAAGTAAATGGTGCCTATGCTACTTATGCACAACTGTCATATATACAATATAATATGTATATACTGTATCACTAGATAAAAACCTATATTATATGTAACTCTATCTATAGTGTTTGTGGATGCTCAGTGTATGTGTGCAACAAGTGTGTGCAGGTGTCTGCAGAGGTCAGAAGTGGGATGAGAAGTGGAATTATAGGAGGTTGTGAATCACCTATGTGAGTGTTGGCATCCGAATCTGGGTCCTCAGCAAGAACAGCTAGTGCTCGTAACCACTGAAACCCCACCTCTGCACAAAATAAACATTTCAAAAGAGATGATGATACCTGAGTTACTCTCTGTACCAAGCAGTCGTCAGCGTAGGTTCCTTTGTGTGTGCATGGCAATCGGTCAAACCGTGGATCCTTGGCGATTCTGCAGGACTCATGAAAAAAGTGGATTAAAGAAAACATTCAAGCAATCTGAAAATTTTCTCTGTCCAACCAGCAGAGCAAAGGTACGTGGTGAGGTGATCTATGGGATTATGAGGCGTGTTCGCCGTGGAAGACCATTTTTCATACTTTCATTTTCATAAGGAAGGGCATCAAACCCATGGGCAGACAGCACTGGGGCTCATTTACTAAGCAGAAAACTCTCAGTTTTTTGTATTTCCATTTTACAAAAACGGAAGGAGGTTCAGATATTAAGTTGCTCAAACCTACAGTTAAGAATAACCAGCAATTGCTGAGCAGTGGTGGCGCATGCCTTTAAACCCAGCACTTGGGAGGCAGAGGCAGGGGGATTTCTGAGTTTGAGGCCAGCCTGGTCTACAGAGTGAGCTCCAGGACAGCCAGGGATACACAGAGAAACCCTGTCTCAAAAAAACCAAAGGGGAAAAAAAAAAAAAGAAAGAAAAAAAGAAAGAAAAAAAAAAAGAAAGAAAAAGAAAAGAAAGAAAAGCCAGCAATGAAAATCAAATCCATCTTAACATTTTTAGGAAGTTGTCTTACACAAGTACATTCATTGCAAGATAGGCATAAGGGTGGTCACTATGGCATAGCCAATCAGCAATATAAAAGCTAAATACATTTTTCTGTGTCTGTCTGATTATGAAAAGAGACTGAATGTATGACCATTAGAGGATCTTGCTAATCCCCCAATAATGCAGGTCAGTGAACTGTGTGTGGGTGTTAAGATCCACAGAAGATTGGAGACAGTCTTCCTGACATTTTCTAGTTCCCTGCTCCTTTCAGCTGTCGTTCTTGTGTGAGAGCGAACAGTGAATGTGGAGTATAGGCGGTTGTTAATTGCCCAACATGGCGAGGAGAAGCTGAGCTCAGGTTCTCTGGGAAAGCAGAAAATGTTCTTGGCTGCTTGGCCAACTCTCCAGTCTGATTTACTTTAAATTTAAACTAACTTGCCAGGAAATCTTTGGTTGGCAAAGAGATAAGGTATTCTACAAATATCTGCAGTCTACCAAGGTATAGTATATCTAGACTAAGTCCTTCTTACCTTAGTGCTACACGATACTTCTGTCCCAATTTCTCAATTTCAGCCATTACACAATCAGTTATACAAGGGATACCTGCAAGGAACAAACAAAACACAGCACGAAATTAGTAACAGAACTTGTAAAGATATTCTCTGAATTATATTTAATTCAGTCTGTAAAATTCCTGTAGACTTCTGCAATGACAGCAGATTAAGTCCACTGAAATCACCAGTAAGAACTAAAAGAAACGGGGGTGGAGAGATGACTCAGTAGTTAAAAGCATTGGCTGCTCTTCCAGAGGACCTGGGCTCAATTCTCTGTACTCACATGGCAGCTTACAACTGTCTGTAACTCTAGTTCCAGGGAATCTGACACCCTTACACAGACATGGATGTAGGAAAGCCACCAATGCAGATAAAAATAATAATTAAAGAAACAAACAAACCAAAAACCTAAGAGAATTGGGTGGCAAAGGCTTGTAACCCTAGCTACTCCAGATGGTGATACAGGAGGACTGAAAGTCCAAGACCAGCATGGGCCAGAAATAGCTCAAGGCCATCTTGGGCAATTTGGTGTGACCCTGTCTCAAAACAAAAAAGTAAACATGGCCTGGGGACACAGCTCAGCAGTACAGTGCTTGCCTAATATTCAGGAGGTCCTGGGTTCAGTCTTCAGCATGTGGGGTTGGTGGTAGGTGGGAGTGATGCATAACTGTAATCTGAGCATTTAGGAGGAAGAGGCTGAAGGTTCAGTACTTCAAGGTCATCCTTAGCTACACAATAAATTCTAGAGCAGCACGGATTACATCAGATTCTGTCTCAAAACAGTGACAACAGCCTCCCCAAAACACAAACAAAATTATACATTTAAACAACTGAATACTATAAAACGCACAAGGATGAGGCCATTCTATATAGATAAGGCAAAGTGCTCAAGGTATATTATTAAATGCAAAAACCAATAACAGACACCTAAAATGTGATCTCTAGAGTCATGACCAGAAACAAAACAGTGCTTCGAGTGGCTCCTGAAAACGTCAAGCTGAATGACTAAAGGAACTGGGGTTTCTTCTTGGAGCCTATGTCCTACTCCGTTGTAGGCCTCACGCTTTCACTGTCATATGGCTATGAAGTTAGCCTTCTTCAAGTACACATTACCTTCTGGTTCTACAATATCTAATTTCACTGACCTAGTATCTCCATTCTATTCTCAGATTTTCAGTTTTTCTCTGCTTGTCTTTCTAAAGCATCAGTGTACATTTAAATTATGTCCACGTATTTACTGGGGGAGTTGGGACCATGTGCTATATATGTGCATGAGTGAAGGTTAGATGCTAACTCCTAGGAGTCTGTTCTCTCCTCCAAAACCTGGGCTCCTGGGCTCCAACTCAGGCGGCTTGCTGCAAAGTGCCTTTACCAGATGAGCCATCATTTTAGCCCAGTGCATTTTAAAAAAATTTCCTCTTAAAAATATTTTAGTGTAGATGAATGTTTTGCTTGCATATATGTGCCATGTGCGTGCCTGGTGCTTGTAGAGGTCAGACGAGGACATCAGATCCTCTGCAACTGGAATTACAGACAGTTGTGAGTCACCATGTGAGTGCTGGGAACTGAAGCCAGGTCCTTTGCAAGACTAACAAGTGTTCTTTAACTGCCGATCCACCTCTCCATCACCATAACCTGCTACCCCCAGCACTTTTATTTTTCAAAGAACCATTTTTGCTGAACAGCAGAGAGGATTTAGTATGATTCTTAGGAGGCCTAGTACTTTTTTGGTATGGCACAAGCCATTAATCCCTGCATCCGGGAGTCAGAAGCAGGTCTATTTCTTTGAGTTTGAGGCCAGACTGATCTACAGAGACTTCTAAGACAGCCAGAGCTACATAGTGAGACCCTGTTTCAAATCCTCACCCCTGGGAAAAAAATCGTTACATTCTATAAATCCTGTGAGAATTATGAAACTACGATGAAAACATAAATGGGCACATGCTACCGAAAAGCGTAGGGTGGTTAAGTGTGCTCGTGGCTCTTGCAGAGGATCCAGCACCACACGGTGGCTCACAACCATCTGTAATTCCAGTTGCAGGGGGATCCAATACCCCAGACACATGGAAAACACATTCAGGTAACACACATACACATAAAATAATAAATAAGTTTACAAACAAACAAACAAAAAACCAAACCCCAAAGGCAAGAGACCTACCCCCAGCAGCCACCACAGTTTCCCATCTGCACAGAAGAATGTAGCATGTCTGTGATGCTACAAACCACAACAATGTGTGCCTGTCTTTTTGAAAAAAGAAATGTAAAATCTCCCTTTGATTACAGTAATTTATTCCCCTCTGAATGTCATTTGTCTCTCTCTCTCTCTTTTTTTTAAAAGATTTATTTATTTATTTATTATATGTAAGTACACTGTAGCTGTCTTCAGACACTTCAGAAGAGGGCATCAGATCTCATTGCGGGTGGTTGTGAGCCACCATGTGGTTGCTGGGATTTGAACTCTGGACCTTTGGAAGAGCAGTCGGTGCTCTTACTCACTGAGCCATCTCTCCAGCCCATCGTTTGTCTCTTTAACAGAGCAACAACTTATGAATAGGAACCTATCATAAAATGAAGCAAATCTTTTTTTGCAGTGGTAGGGCTACTCTCAGAGCTCCTCACACACTAGGACATGCTCCACTGTTGAACCACTGAGCTATTTCCCTAACTGAAAAATGTAACACGCCTCACTATTAGGAAGGCATTCTCTTAGATATGGCTTAGCTTTCTTTTTCCCATTCAGGATTACGACAGGAGGGGATACCCAAATAAACAAGGGAACTCTGCACACTGAGGTATAAGCTACCTCAGGTCCTTGGTAATACAAATGATTTCTAACTGGATAAATGTGAGAACTGTCTAGTATTTGACTTCTGGCTGTGTTACCATAAGTGGAAATAGGCTTTATTTAGCCTTCCTAGAGTAGATTAGAATTCATCCTGCTTAATAGAAATGTATGTACCAAAAACAGATTTTCATTTGTTCAGAATTTTAAAACCCAGGCTCAAAACTGACGTCTCTAATGACAGTGAAAGCACTGCTTTCCAATTGTGAGAATTTAATTACTCCTAGTCAACTATGCATTAGATCTCAACTTGGTGAACTGCCATTGCTAGGTACACTGGAAACTAAGTGGCCCTTAGATCACTCACTGGGTCTTCACTCCCCCCCCCCCCTTTATGGATTTGGACAAGTATGATTGTTTTATACAGATGTCACAGAAATACAAAAGCACGATACTCACACTTGGCATACAGACAGTCCATCATTGACTGCACTAAGTCCAGTTTGGCCTTAATAGAAAAGTTGATGAAGTTGGTATCGACAAGGATGTGGTAAGGTGGACCCAGCTGTGTATTATACTGGAAGAACAAGCAGGAAGGATGCTGGGGGCTGAAAGGAGAAAGAAAATAAGACCACAGGCTGACGTCTACATTGATAATTTTGATGTTAACGAAATGAAAATTGAAGTATCTGAGAAAGTTCACTACAGATAAACATCTTTCCCCTTGTTCACTGCAGGCAGGAAAGGGGCTGAGTAAAGGGCTCAGCAGTAAGAAGCATGCACTACTGCTCTCAGAGGACGCAGACTTAGTTCCTATGCTGACTGTACTGGCTAATTTTGTGTCAACTTGACACAAGCTGGAGTTATCACAGAGAAAGGAGCTTCAGTTGGGGAAATGCCTCCACAAGATCCACCTGTAAGGCATTTTCTCAATTAGTGATCAAGGGGGTTGGTCCCCTTGTGGGTGGTGCCATCTTTGGGCTGGTAGTCTTGGTTCTATAAAAGAGCAGGCTGAGCAAGCCAGGGGAGGCAAGCCAGTAAAGAACATCCCTCCATGGCCTCTGCATCAGCTCCTGCTTTCTGACCTGCTTGAGTTCCAGTCCTGACTTCCTTGGTGTTGAACAGCAATGTGGAAGTGTAAGCGGAATAAACCCTTTCCTCCCCAACTTGCTCCTTGGTCATGATGTTTGTGCAGGAATAGAAACCCTGACTAAGACACTGACCTTGAGTGTTCATTACTGCCTGTAACTCCAGTATCAGGGGTGCTACACCCTCAGTCTCCAGAAAACCAAACTCATGTGCGCATGCCCACACAGACACATACATGGACACACATACACATAATTAAAGAAACTCTAAAAAGGAAAGTTGACAGCATGTTATTTTCAGGCCCACTAGAAAGCTCTGATATAACTTTAAAAACACAATTATTCCAAACCAGCTCTTCCTCTATCTGGAGACTAGTCTCGGGCGCAGAAAGAATCTAGTTATCAGGATTAAAATCAATGCCATAGCATGTTGCAATTCTCAGAATCCTAAGATGGATGGAACGTAAACAGACCATCTAGCATTAGGACTATAGCAGAGCCCGTTACTCATTTACACCCCACGATGTTCCTGAACCAGGAACTGCTGTGACAATACAGCCTCTGCAAATCCAGAGCAGGAAGAGAAAATCATGCAAAACGTGGTCAGATTTTTCATCAAGTTAAAGGTACTTATTTTAAAGGAATGACCTTCATCCAGAATATATAACCACACTGATTTGTGGCAATATAGTCTCTCTTTTGTGACATTTTCGTGTGGCAAACAATAGAAATTATTTGTTTTAAAAAGATTTTTTGAAAAGATAAAAAGTTTAGTCCTAGTGTCTTCAGGGAAAATGTATTGCTCAACGGGATTCAAACCCTCAAAGCACGGAGATCAGGATATGCCCATCGACAGCACTTGCACTTGACAAGCAACAGAGTCAGGGAAGCCTGGACTCTTACAGGGCCGCTGCCTTCAGTCTCTGAGAGGCAAGGCAAGCTGACGATCTTAGTACTCACACTTCTCTTTCCTTCAGGGCGCTCGGATCTTTCTTCTCTTTCTTCTTAGGCTTCAACCTATCCTTTTCTTTACTGCAAAAAAGCAAATCCAGAGAAGGGAAAAATGATGCAGTTGAAATCTCCTTTGAAAGTTGGTTGGGGCTGTCTCTCTGTAGTAGAACACCGGCCTAGCATGTGTGGAGCCCGAGGTTCAATCTCTATCACCTCAAGTTCCATTCGCGTTCCGTTACCAAAGAAGTCCAGTTGTGGACTTTGTGATGTTAGTATCAACATATACTATGAGAACAAGGAAATAGAGCAGGAAGTAGCCAGAAAATATACAAATTAATCAACAAGGCCAATAAACTCAAGATGTTATTAATGAGTAAATTCTAATTATAACTTTTTTCTTGGTATAAATGGGGGTTGATTATACTCAAAGTACACTATATACCCACTTGAAAAATAACAATGAAATTTATTATTATGTGCAATATATGCTAATAATAAAAAAAAAAAAACACGTCTAAGAGGCTGTGAAGAGGTTGTTATTAACCTGCTGAAGACATCTGAATATCCCAAGGTAGGCAAGGTGGCCCTTCTAGCTCCAGGGAGGGAGAGGCAGACAGAGCTCTATGAATTTGAGGTCTGGTCAACACAGCAAGTTCCAAGGTAGCCAAGGCTACTTAGTGAGACCCTGTCTCAATAAACAACAACAATAACAACAACAAAAACCAAACCAAACCAAAAAGGACTCAAATCACAAGTTCAGGAGGAAAGTTTCTCCACATTCTTTATAAAGGCCTGAAACATAACACACATATAAAATAAAGACTCAACACAAGGAAGTTATCAGTGGGACATTGTTCCTAAAAGATAAAATAAAAACCCACATCAGAAGCTGAGAATAATAACTCTGAAGGTTCTAATGACCACTCTCTTGTTTCGAAAATCTTAAACACAAAGACCAGTCTTCATCTAATTGTTTACCCAGTCTTTACTGATACAGAGAAACTGGTTGAGTATTCTTTATAATGGGAATATCATTCTAGCTTGTTCTAAGGTTCTGAATTCTTTTTTTTTTTTTTTTTTTTCTTCGAGACAGGGTTTCTCTGTGTAGCCCTGGCTGTCCTGGAACTCACTTTGTAGATCAGGCTGGCCCCGAACTCAGAAATCCGCCTGCCTCTACCTCCCGAGTGCTGGGATTAAAGGCGTGCGCCACCACGCCCGGCTCTGAATTCTTATAACTTAAAAAATGGAACTATCTTGGACTTTTCCCATCCTGCTTTTTAAACTTGGGTGGCAGGACCTGAAGACAGGCATGGTATGACCTCCTCACCGGCTTTCCCACAACGATACCATCCCCTGCCCCACCGAATGTGTGACTATAATTCCATGCAATACAGGCCTAGGACCTAATGCGCAAGACAAAAACCATCAAATGTTTCTACTTAGCCAGCCCATCGTGACTTCTGTAGTTCTGCTCAGTTTAAGAAAGCAGTTGGTTCTGATCACTCTGATCACTCACAGTCGCTCGTCTCTGAGACTAAGCATTCGCTTCATAGCCGCATATTTCCTTGTTTTCTTTTGCTTCCCCTTGAAACAGAAGTTTTCGAGTTAAAAAGAGCTGAAAACATCTCTTAAAGTTCTCTATTTTTCTTGCCCTTTCTTTCCCCCAAACAGCACCCAGTCCCCCTCCCTTCGAACTAAGGCCAGAATGGAATTAAACAAACAAACAAACAAACAACAAGGAAGCGCCGAGTCTATATCTGGCCAAGAGTTGAGCTCCCATTTGCTCCCCAAAGCTCTCTGACAAAGTTCTCCCACTCCGCTCACCATGTTCACGCCGCACTCCTGTTTCTTCCGGAATCGCTCGCAGCGCGACACTTTACGTCACTCACACTCTCTTTCCGGCAAAGGCCAACCCGGAGGCGGAAGCTACTTTGGGAAACGGAAAAGCTCCGAGCCGGCTCTTACCGTTGGCGGAGATCCGCACTGGAGATTTTTTTGGGGGGTCGGGTGGAGGGTAGGATTTATGCTGGATGAGGCCGCTGCTTCCTCGGACCCCAGAACTAGGACTCGGCCACGCTGCCGCCCCCGTTCGGGTAACGTTTCTCTCCACGCCGCAGCCGGAGGCACCAGAGTTGCTGAAGGCGAGCGAGGGAAGAGGGGACGAGGGCAGAGGGGTCGGGAATCCTGGGCGCCCCAGAGTTTGACAGTACATTCTGCTTTTCCTCTGGCACATCAGGGCTCTGTAGTTCAGCCTTGTGGCTCTGGTTATTGATCGGTTTTCCTCGCCGGCTTGGAACTTCGTGAGGCTGGGTGTACGATTCTTCGGAAAGAGAGGAATGTAATAGCGCTGGAGGACATCCCCAGATATTCTCCCTCCCTCCGGCTCTGTCTTTCTTTTCTGTCTGCATGTCTCTGTCTCTGTCTCTGTCTCTGTCTCTGTCTCTGTCTCTGTCTCTCTCTCTCTCTCTCTCTCTCTCTCTCCCCGTGTGTGTGTACGATCCCTTGAAAGTCTGTGGAAGGCCAGGGACAGCTTTCTTGGAAGTGGATGTGCAGTTTATGAGACTTGTAAGCTTGTAAACTTCATTTTAGTTGACTCTTTTGATACCGTTGTTTCTACTGATGTTGAAGTTGTGTCCTAGACTCTCAGAGGTCAGTTTGGGTCGGTTGGGTTCTAAAGCATGTGTTTTTCTAACTGCATGACATTGACCTAGTGTTGCTGGGTTAAGAGATGTTCGAGGTGTAACAGTGGGACTTTGGCGTCTGACAGGCTGTAGTTCAATCCCTCTCTTGAAATGCTTTACTTGCTGTGTTACTTTGGGCTATCAGTTGGTGCCTGTTTCTTTGTGTATAAAGCTAAGATCATCATCTTAGTACCTGTATTACCAAGACACCACCAGGACCAACCTGCGTTTTCATAGTCATAATCATAGTCCCTAGAAATGCTTGCCATTAAAGTCTTTTCAGTCATTTCCTGTCATGTTTTTCCAACCTGAAATGTTACACCACTTAAGTGTTCATGTGTTTTTACTATTTTGAAACTTGACCATGTTGGTGAACCTCAGAACTCTTACTAAATTTTCAGGTCTCTATAATGGGTCTTTTTGTGTCGGTTTGAATGTGGAACTGGTGTCCTTCCTGTTGTTCTCCTTGAGACTCATATGTGTGCAGGTCTCTCGGTTGTTCACACATCTGTGGGTTGTGAATTTTTGGTGTTAAAATCCTTTTATTATTGACATGTCTTCAGAGACTTTACTTCTGTTTTACCTCCACCGAGAGGTCCTTATCTTTTCACAACAGGTTGTGTCTGCCTGGCTACCATTCATGGGTAGAATTAGCAACACCCATATTTAAAAAAAAACGAAACATGTTAGTGATTTAGCCGTTTTGGGGGTGTTAGTGATTTAGCCGTTAGGCATTTAGCCGTTTTGGGGGGTGGGGGATTTGAGACAGGGTTTCTCTGTGTATCCCTGGCTGTCCTGGAACTCACTTTGTAGACCAGGCTGGCCTTGAACTCAGAAACCCACCTGCCTCTGCCTCCCAAGTGCTGGGATTAAAGGCGCGTGCCACCACTGCCCATCAGCATTTAGCCTTTTAAATAAACGTGGTCAGTTATTTAAAAAAAAATCTGGAGATTGATTAGAAAAAGAGAGAAACAGAGACAGACAGAGACAGAGAAAGAAAAAGAGAGACAGAGACAGACAGACTGCACCCTTGTGCACTTGATTGAGAGCACTCAAAGAGAAAATTGCCGAGCTAGGTAATTTGTAATTTGCTTTTAAATTCAGGGACTGAAAGAAAAGCCCTTCCTCTCAAGTTTGAAATCCATGAACTGTTTTTTTTTCCCCCCTTTTATTTTAAATCGATTTACAGCTTCTGTTCTGAGAACTTTCTGATCCTTGATTGTTAATACTTGATAAGGAGCTGAATCAGTGGAGGAACACTGTGGGGGTTGAGAACATAGCTAGCAGAGTGCTTTGCTGCATTGTAATTTTGTCATAATCTGGGAGTCCTAAAGCCTACGATTAAAGCCTCAACTATTGTATGCCATCCTTTGATAGGGATGGAAGGTAGCATGGTTTTGACTGTTGGATGGAAGTGGGAAGTAATTACTTTTGACTGCTCACTTGTGAGGGAAAGAATTATTTTAGTTCTTCTCAGTGGTTCATTGTGTATTTTCTGTAGCCCTGAAGAGAAAGAGTCTCTTGACCCCCAAGTCCACAGTTTGAATACTTAATTGGCCTTGGACTTTGTTCTTCTTAAATTGGTCTAAATACATTTGAATACAATTATGACTAGTGGGAGAGCCCCTAGAGAACACCTTATATTTCAGGTTAATTTAGAGATATTATTTCTAGTTTCAAACTACATGTTTACGTTTATCTCATGGGCCATATGTTGTTCTCCCAACAAACATTTATTTTGTTAATTACTTTTTAATTTAACCTGCTGACTTTAAATGGAGTAAGGGCCAGAGAGAGGACGTGATGGTTAAGAGCACTGGCCGCTGTTTCTGTGACCCATCTGGCTCTCAGCACCCACATCTGACAGCTCCCAGCTGCCGTAAGCCTAACTCCAGGGGATTTGACACCTTCTTCTAGCCTTCACAAGAAACCCCCCCCTCTCTTTCTCTCTCATACACACACACACACACAAAACCCATATACATAAAATAAAAACAAAAGATGTTTAAAATGTAGTAATAGAGGGTACAGCACGTTCTTCTGGGTCTTGATGTTGGGTTGGTGACACGACACTCTAGAGGTACATCACATATTCACAAGGCAGTTATTGAGAGGCCATTCTGTCCCAGACAACATGCTAGTTACTGTTAAAACAAAAACAAAAGCGATCTCAGCCTCTGTTGAAGAATAACTTGTAAATAGTTAAATACTGTACCAAGTGATCAACATACTTTGGAAAAATTATTGCCCATGTTCATCCTTCTGCAAGGGTCCTGGTTAGAGTATGGCTGCTTAACATACCCTACAACAGTTAAGATTTTGTAACATTAGTAAGTACTATAGTAATTATTTTACCTTTTTTTTTTTTTTTAAAGAAAAGGTCTAGTGTATCACAGGCTGGCCTTGAACAATTGAGCATGACCTAGAACTTTGTTTGTTTGTTTGTTTGTTTGTTTGTTTATACAGCCAAGGCTGTTCTGAAACTCACTCTGAAGACCAGATTGGTCTGGAACTCCCAGAGATCCGCCTGCCTCTGCTTCCCAAGTGCTGGGATTAAAGGTGTGTCACCATGCCCAGTAGTTGATTCTACTACTTCAGCCTCCTGAGCGCTAAGTTCCTGAGCATTGCTGGCTAAGAAACTCTACCAACTGAGCTACAGACAGAGGCCCTCATTTTACCTTTGAAATGGGTCTAGCCATTAATTATCTTCAGTTACTATTTTTTGGTGACATATTTTTGAATGATTATTAAATGCTTAGTCTTCATTTTTTTTATAGTAACATTTCCAGACTTATGAGGTGGTTTACATGTTGTCCTGTGTATGTACATGTGCAGTCTGTATTCATATATGTGTATTCTTACAGGGTGTGTGTACATGTGTGTCTGTGTTCACATATGTGTATTTGTTTAGGTGCAGGTTGATATTAGTGTTAAAATGCTGATATTCATTGCATTTTGGGCTCTTTGTACTTTCTGGCCAGTAATCAGATAATGGTAATTTAATAATAAGCAACAAACATTTTGTGTAACATGATAATAGTATTAACTAATATTAATATGATTCTTTCAATTTTCAATAGGGATCTAGTCCATGTTATTTTAACCCTCATCTACTTGGAAAGTTCAAATGCAAGGATAGCTTCAGGTGTAAATGGTAAAGCTATTTGGAAGAAAAAGCAATGGAGACCTTCCAAGTATGAAGCAATTTTTCACATTTTTGTAAAGAAGGAAATGTAAGTGGGCAAATAGTATGTAGAAAGGAGTAGAGAAATATTTAATAAAGGTTTGAACCTTGCACTGCCCAAGTTGGGGCAGTGATTAGGGAAGCGAAATACCGTGTTCCTCTCTGCTTTTCATCCCACTCTTTCAAATGTTCACTTCTTACATAACCACAGTACATCTGTCACGTCTAAGAATTGGTAGATTATTTCTTACTAAACTACAGACTTTTGGATATCACAAAAATGTCAACTCACCTTCTCTTTTCTATGCAGAACCCAATCCAGAATTCCACATTGCAGTCAAATTGGTTTTTGTTTTGTTTTGTTTTGTTTTGTTTTGTTTTGTTTTTTTAAATGTGGTCTCATTATGTAGCTCTTGTTGCTTAGAATTTGCTGTCCATAGCTTTAGATCTGTCAGGGATTTGGTTTTGAATGTGTAAGTATTGAGCTCCTCTTCATACTAAGTTGGGAGGGAAGACAAATGGCTATAGTCCCTGAATTTGAGAGATGGGGACAGCAGGAGTAGGAATGTTAAGGTCATCCTCAGCTACATAACGAGCTTGAGACTGACCTGGGCTACATAAAACTCTGCCTCCCTCCCCCCTATAGAATAACCAAACAATCAGAAAAAGGATTGTTCTTCCTTCAGTTAGATACTTTTTTTTTCCTTAAAACTAAGATTGGAGGGATCTGGAAAGATGGCTCAGTGGTTGCGAGTGCTTGCTATTCTTCCAGAGGATCCAGGTTCTGTTTCCAGCATCCACATGACAGCTCACAGCTGCTGGTTCCAGAAGATTCAGTGGCTGCTGCTGGCCTTCAAGGGCACCACGATTACAGGTGGGGGGGCATACAGATACATACAGGCAAAACACTCACACACATAAAATAAAAAGGAGAGTGGAGGGCCAGCAACATGGCGCATCAGGTTGAAAGTGCTTGCCACACAAGCCTGACATCTTGGATTTGATCCCTGGAACCCATAGTGGAGAGGGAGAACCAACTCCTGGAAATGGTCCTGTGACCTCTATACAAGCCATGGAGGCAGGGATTTTAGCTGTGTGTGTGTGTGTGTGTGTGTGTGTGTGTGTGTGTGTGTGAGAGAGAGAGAGAGAGAGAGAGAGAGAGAGAGAGAGAGAGAGAGA